>NW_004955444.1:19394365-19423736 GCF_000276665.1 Chinchilla lanigera
AGTTTGGCACTCATGAATTTCTTTAGTTGCTCCTTATTATGGAAACATTTTATTTCTCATTAATTTTGAAGGATAGTTTTGCAGGGTACATCAATCTGGGTTGGAAGTTGTTTTCTTAAAGGACCTGAAATACTTCACTCCAAGGTCTTCTTGACTTGATAGTTTGTGTTAAGAAATCTGTCATGATTCTGATGGGCTTTCCTTTATAGGTGATCTGTTTCTTTTCTCTAATAGCTTTTAATGTTCTGTATATTTGCTCAATTTCTGGGATCTTGATTATTACATGTCTGGGTGTAGATTTGTTTTGGTTATGGCTAATTGTAGTTCTATATGCCTCACTTACTGTATATCAGATTCTTTTTCCATACTTGGAAAATTTTCTGCTATTACTTCTGCCAATAGTCTTTTTATGTCATTTGTGTTGACTCCTGTTGTTTCATGGACACCTATTGATCTTACATTGTTTTTCTTTGCATCACCTTGCTGTTGTTTATTTGTTATTTCCTGGTTCCTTGTTATTTTTAAGAAATCCTTCCTTTCACAACCATTACCTGCAATGCTGTCTTCAAGGTCTGAAATTCTATCTTCACCTTCATTCAACTGGTTATGCCAGCTTTTGATGGAATTTCTAATTTCCTGGATATCTGTTTGAATCTATTTCATGCATTCTAATTCTTTCTTATATTGTTCATTCAAGGTTTCTTTCATCTGTCTGTGCTCTTTTATTTTTTATCTATGTCTTCTTTAGATGTTCTGAGCAATTCTTTCAATATTTTTGTCATTTCCTTTTTTACTGAGAGATTATTTCTGATCTGATGTCTTCTATGGCCTGATAGAGTTGTTTCTTTAATTTAGTTGATATCATTTCACAAATTTAGGTGTATGACTTCCAAGCTCTTCTGTATTGATGTCTTCTGGACTAGTTCTGGGTGGGGTAGAGTTCTGAGATTGCATTTTGCTTCTTTGTTTTGTCATTGTTGAAGATCCAGTGGTTCCCTAGAGCTCAGCCTCACTCCCATGATAGTGTTAGAGTTGTGGAGTAAGGACTGGAAGGTCCCCAATGCTCAGTGTGGCTCCTGTAATGGTGTGGGGAGCAGGTTGTAGTTGCTGATGTCCTGAAGCTTTCTGGGGCTCAGTGGACTCCCACATCAGTGAGGGCATGGTATATCAGTGATGTTCCTGAAGCTATCCCGGGATCAGCTTGGCTCCTGTGAGGGTGTCAGGGTGGCACAGCATGGTCCTTGAAGCTCCTGAAGCTGCCCAGGGCCCAGCTCAGTTCCCACAAGGGTGCTGGGGAGATGGGGCATGGTCACAGAGGACCCCAAAGCTTTCCAGGGCTCAGCCTGGCTCCCATGCCAGTGGCAGAGGATCGTGGCTTCTCACTGAGGTTGTGAAGCTGTGTGGGGTCACCTTGGCTCCTTTGAGGGTGTAGGGAGGTGGGGCATGGTCACTGAGGCTCTTGAATCCCATGCTGGTGGGCGTTGGGGAAGGGGTAAAGGTGTGGTCATCGTGGCTGCCAAAGCTGGCTCAGCTCCCAAGAGGGGCAGGGGTGCGGAACTTGGTTACCTAGGCTGCTGAAGCTCTCTGGGACTCAGCCTGGCCCCCACACCAATAGAGGAGTGGTGGAGGTGGCTCACCAAGTTCCCCAAAGCTGTCTCAATGATCATATCCTGAAAAGTCTCAGAGACTGGGAAAGAAACTATAACTACAATTATAACCACTTCTGTTCAACAGTTTACCAGAGATCTTATTAGTGTAATGAGGCAAGAAATAAAACATATTTTTATTCATTGTAAATTTTAATAAATTAAAAACATAATTTGACAGTCTATGACAACATGATGGTAAATGAGAAAAATCTACATGAATCTACAGACATACTATATCTGTATGTCTGTACTATACTATATCTGTATGAAACTGTATCTAGAATTACATATGTAACATATACATATAAATAATGATATAGATAACCTGATCCCAACATAACACCATAAACAAAAGTCAGTTCCAAATTGTTGAAGATGTAAATATTAAAAGCAAATAAGAATAAAATAAAATAAAATAAATTACTTTTTATCTTTTTGAGACAGGGTCTCACTATGCAGTTCAAGCTGACCTTGAGCTCACTTTGTAGCCCAGGCTAGTCTCAAACTCTCAATGATCCTCCTGCTTCAGCCTCACCCTACATACTGGGATTCCAGGCATATGCCACCATGCTCAGCAACAAAAGACTTTAGAGTAAAATCTAATAGAATATCTTTGTAATTTTAGTTAGGATATCTTTTAAAAGATATACAAATGGAAACAAGTATATAAAAAGATGTTCAATGTCAACCATCATAAGAAATTACAAATCAGAACCACAACGAGTCATTGCTTCACATCTATTAGTGTGGCTGCTGTAAAAAAAAAAAAAAATAGAAAATAAAAACTATTGGCAAAAGTACAAAGAAATTGGAACTCTTGGGCACCATTGGTAGGATTGTAAAATATAGCTACCCTTATGGAAAGAGTAGGGAGGTTTTTCAAAAGTTTAAAAATAGAACTACCATGTGATCCAGCAATTCTACTTCTGGGTATATATACAAAAAGCAAAGAAGACGCAGATCCTTGAAGAGATAATTGCAAATTCACATTCATATAAGCCCCAATCACAGTAAAGAAATGAGATAAATTAACATGTTCTTTCCTTGAATAAACAAGTAAACTGTGATCTACACATACAATGGAAGCTTACCAAGCCTTTGTGAGGAAAGAAATTTTGTCACATATTACAACATGGGATGAAGCTTGAACATGGTATAAGTGAAATAAAGCAGTCACAAAAAGCAAATAATGTATTACTTCATATATGGGGTACTTGAAGTAGTTCATTTCATAGCAACAAGTAGAACAGTGGTTATGGCAGGAGCTGGAAGATGGGAGATGTGGAAGTAAGCTGTTTGATGAGAGAGACTTCCAGATTTATGAAATTAGCAAAGTGTATGTTTTAACTGGTGAGAGTTTGCATATATTTAAAAATTTAAAAGATTAATTTTTAGAATGAGAGATAATATTCACAGTATGATAAAGGAGTTCATTTGTAGAATGTACCTTTTATGTTACAAGAATTGCTAAAAAAAAGGATCATAACTTGGTAGAAAAAAAGGACAGAAGTTTCAATAGACACACAAAACAGTACCAAATAAGCATATAAGCACAATTAGTCTCAGGAAAATTCTAAAATCGGAAACTAAAATACCAATATACACTTACAAGTTGAACTAGATTACACTAAGTGCCAGTAAAAGTATGGACTAAATAGGAACTGTCCTCACTCCTAATGCAAGAGCAAATTGGTCCAACTACTTTAGAAAACTCATTATCAGTATCTGTTAAAACAAAAAAATGAATATCTTATGACCCAGCAATTGCATTCTATGGTTTGTACCCATCAAAAATGTCCACATTTTGTCATCAAGAGAAAAACAGCAAAAATTCATAGCAGATACATTAAAATACTACTAAAATATTCTTAGACGTTAATCAAATATCCATCAGAATTAGAATGATGAATCCACTGTGGTACATTCAGAGCACTTGGACAGCAATCAGTGGTATTCAACATTAAGAATCAATGAATGCAACTGTCCATGAATGAAATTTTATTTATGTAATTCATTCCATTTACATTTCTAGTCTCTAGTTTAGAAGTCAGTTGATTAGAGGTCCTCCATACCCGATCTGTCTGCTAGCAATGTGCCTACCTTTGGTTTGTGGAAATCCATGTGCTGTACATTTATAGATGTGCTTTTCTGTATGTCAACCATATTTAACTTAAAAAGATAAAAAAAAGAAGTACTTAATGCATAAATAAGGAAAATGTTCAAAATTTCCTCTGTTCCTCTTTTATTCTCATCTGCTTCATTTAACTAGACTAGACGTTTCATGAAATCAATTTGTAAACATATTTACATCTCCCCAGTGCTACTTTCCCTCACCTGAGGATACACAATGAACAAAGATGATACTGTGGCCCCTGGTAGATTTGTGTCCCCCATCTGTCACAGCAGTGGCTTCTCAATATATCTGATCCATCAGGCCAATTAAAATATTTCCTTGGATTTTGATGAAAAGGATATGAGATGCTGCAAACTTCTTGAAAAGTATTCTAGAAATATTTGTTAAAATAAGTACTGGTAAAAAAAATAGACCAGGAGACCAGTGGAACAGATTAGAAGATGCAGACACAACTACAATCACACTCAACCACCTTATCTTTGACAAAAGGGCCAAACATGTTCACTGGAAGTAAGATAACCTCTTTAATAAATGGTTCTGGCAAAACTGGCTCTCCACATGCTGAAGACTAAAACTAAACCCATGTCTATCACCATGAACTAAAGAAAAGTCAAAATGGATCAAAGATTCAAATATTAAAGTAGAAACACTAAATGTACTGGAAGAGAAAGTAGGTAGAAATCTTGAAGACATAGGGGTAGGCAGAGAGTTCATGAGCTAAACCTAAACTTTATGAGAAATCCTTCAAAGAATCAACAACTTGGATCTCATACTATTAAAAGAAATCACCAATAGAGTGAAAAGACAACCCACAGAGTGGGAAAACATTTTAGCTAACTGTCCCTCAGACAAACGACTTATATTTAGAACATACAAAAAATGGAAAAAACTGCAACCCCCCAAATTCAAACACCAATCCAAAAATGGCCTTCTGAGATGAATACACACTTCTCAGATGAAGAAATACAAATGGCAAATATATGCATCCAAAAATGTTCAGCATCATTGATCATTCAAGAGTTGCAAATTAAAACAACACTGACATTTCGTTTCACCCCTGTAAGAATGGTTACCTTCAAGAAATAAACCAACAATAAATGCTGGAGGGGCTGTGGGGAAAAAGGAACCCTTCACTGTTGGTGGTAATGTGGACTAGCGCAACCACATTGAAAATCAGTCTGGAGGTTCCTCAGAAAATTAGGATTACAGATTCCATTTAACCTTGCCATTCCCTTTCTGGGAATTTTCCCAGAAGAATTAAAAACATCCTACCACAGCAATATATATGCACCCATGTTCATAGCAGCACAATTTGTCATAGCAAAATTTTGGAAACAATCCAAATGCCCTATGAACTGAAGAGTGGATAAGAAAATTGTGGTGCTTTTATACAATGGAATATTACTCAGCTATAAAGAAAGATAAATATATTTACTATGAGGCTTTTATAGGTAAATGGATACAAGTAGAGACCATACTCAGAAGCGAAATAAATCAGACCTGCATATATAAACACCATATTGTCTCCCTGGTATGAAAACCTGACAGAGCAAATTAAACTGAAAGGTACAATAGATACTGTGAAAGGGAAAAAAACTTCTTAATAGGAAAGAACAATTGTGATGAGGGAAATAAAAAAGAAAGAAGGAAGGGAAATATATATATTTAAACATACACACAAGTTAGCTAACTGTACTACTAATTTCCATTGGTTTATTGAAAGGAACGTTAGTGTTTCATTGTATAATTAATCTTGCATACCTATATCTCGTAATATGAGTAGCTACTTTATTTTTTTTATTTTAATAATAAAAGAAGGACAACATATTGACAAACAAACAGACATGAACAAAGCAACACCGAAACAATAAAAGCAATACAGAATTTCAGACAAGGTGATAAGAAATTAACAATACTTGCTGTAATACATATTGTTATCTTCAAATTGGTTACTCAGTTAAACAAATATATCCATGTAAGATTGCTGAGGCAATTGAACATTAAGTATTCCTTTCCCTAAAGCAACAAAATTAGTAGTACAGTTATCTTAGCTATCTTGTATATACATATATACATATTTTTCCCTTCTTTCTTTCTACTTTGAAGATAACAGTAATGCAACAACCACTGTTGATTTCCTGTCATCTTGTTTTGAAATTATTTATTGTTTTTATAGTTTTTGTGCTGTGTTGTTTTTGTCTTTTTGTTATTTTCTTTTTGTTGTTTTCTCTTCAAAGTAAAAAATGTAAAAAATATGGGAAAAAAGCTATACACATGTTTTTTAGTGCTTTCATCCATACAGAAGCAAAAAATCCAAATATATGTACCTATGTTTATTTGCTGCAATTTTTATTGTGGCAAAACTTTACATTTAAGTACATGAAAACTGAGAATTCCACAAAAGTGTCTCAACACAAATGTTCTTCCCTTTTATATCCTCCTCGCCCCATATATCTGGGGTTTTGGCCTTCTCTTGCTCATTTTGATCACTCTTCTTTACCAGAATGAAAAGTGATCACCCTTCCCTCTGTTTGACTAGCTTCTATTCATCCCCAGGGCTCAGCAGCCTCATCTTGCATCGATACAGTTCTTAGACCCTTTAGCACTGTGCAATATACTACTCTTTTGGGTTCAGTTTCACTCTACGATGTTTCCTTTGTACCCTCCAATACCTACTACAAAGGATTAATTATGACATATGATTCAGTTCCAAAGTGATACACTGGTAAGAAGAATAATGCACCCTCAAAACTTTGAAAATAGATCAGCATTTTTCTTTTCTCAAACACATTAAGGAAACTCATAGTTGCTCCAACAATACTTATAAAACTCCCCTTTCTTCCTATACCTCATATATTATCCTCATAAACAGTAAATACTTTTCTCATAATTCTTCCTCCCAAAGTAGCCCTTTTGATTATTTTCTTCATATGCATTCTTTTATCCTCTGTTCTCCTCTTTTCTTCACTCAAAAATTCAGTCACTGGGCAAGAAGTTCTCTAATTAGGACAGAAGGAGACCAAAGTAGAAAGGGCCAGAATTCTTTTTGTAGACAAGGACAGGTTTATTTCTATATTAATAATTTCCTGCCCAACATATATCTGTTCCAATAAATATATCTGATGGTATTTATTAGACTAGCTCTCAACAGAATGTAAACTCCTTGAGGGTAGGGATTCTTTTTAACCTGATTTCTAATCTTTAGAACACATGTAGGTAAGAATGTGGTTAATGACTGATTGAGTGAATTCCTTAGATGCACTGTAAATCTAACTTCATACCTTAAAAAAAACTTTATCTGTGTCATGGTATTTTCACTGAGATTTTTGAGACTAGATAATGTATACTTTGATCGAAACATACAATTTAATTCAAGGTATATCTGTGGAGAGAATTGCAGTGAGGCTGTCTTTTATTTATGAAGAGTATAATATCTTGAACTGTACTTATTTTCTTGAGCAGTCAAGAGTGTTATGAAATTCACTCTTTATCAAAAGAGCACAGTCTCTGACTCAACAAAGCTGAAGGCTTATATACAAGGGAGACTGTTGTTTTGATTTTAGGACCCAGCAAAATGCAGTTTGATCCTAACTCTAGGTTCCACATTAGAAATTCTACATAAGAAAGACTCGACATGTCAGTGAGTTCAGCAGGGACTTGGGAAGTTTGCCCCAGGCTCGACTAAAATGCTGGATAAATGATGTTCTTTTGCGCAATCTCATCGCTTTATGCTATGCAGCAGAACTCTCTCATTGGAATTTCAGTATGGAATATGAACTGAAAAATATAAATATCAAAACATTTTCACAGCTACAGTAATAGTTAATGAGATACTTGTTAAAGAAGAATTTCTGAAGGTTTAGAGCTTTAATGATTTTTCTCTCTTCACTTCTATCAGTCCTAGAAACTTGCCAATGACCATCACACAACTGGAAATTTTGTTTTTTGTTTGTCTTGATTTTGTTTCTGATAAAAAAAAGAAATCTGAAGATCACACACCAGTGTAGCTGAATTGCCTTATCAATTTTAACTTTTTTTTGAAATTGTGCAAAGTTCACCATTTTTGATTTTTGTTAAATCTAGTATTAAACCATGATGACCTTTAAGCACAAGTGATTGTTTGGTTTCATACTGTTTATAGGGCTACTAATTAGTAGATTTTCCTTTATATTAAAAATTTTTAGACTGAAAAGAAAGCAATGACTAATTTTTAAATCACATCATTCTGCTTTGTAATTCTAATGTTCCTATTTTAAACTAATGTAAAGCATCTTTAAAGAAAAGAAGATGATTTGAGTTTCTAAGTTCAGACAAGTATGACTAGACGGAAACCAGCTCACTGAATGGTAACAAAATCAAAGAACTCAGTTGCTGGAAGGAATCTGAAACATACACATTTACCACTGAGGTCTGACAGCGGCCTTTAAAAAAGCATTCATTTTCTCTGTACCTTAGTGTTCCTGGATGCAAAATGTAGATGTTAACAAATAAATCAGAAGGTTGGATAAGCATTTCTTCTATCTTAGTAATATATATATTTAGAAGAGCCTGTATAGGGAAAGAATAAGGAATCAAACTTCTAGATTCCTGAAGCTTTAAAAACACAAGAAAATTATAGAGATAGTTGAACTACAGAAATTCAGAGAAAATATACTAATCCATGGCGATGCTCTAAAATATAGATTTGAGAAGATCTAGAGTCAAAGAGGAGGGGTATACACTGAGTAAAGTAGAAAATAGTTGAACATTACTTAATAGAGGAAAGAAATGCAAAATTTAAATGGGTCAAAAATGTTAAGAGTCCATCTGAAGCATTGCAATTACTATATAAAATTCCCATATGTGTTTCCCTTGCAGCGCTCTAGTTAAATATATTCCAAAACTTTCCTTGGCATCAATTCTAAGAATGCTACATTTTGAGGAATCACAATGTTTTTGACAATTTACTGTATTTTCATGTTCCCTGAATATGACATATATTGTGTCTAAGTAGATAAACCAAGTACACTAAATGGGTCCTTTTTATTTTGTCTTTGATGCTGTTAATGCCATGACCCCAATAGTAAGAATCTTGTGTATAAATCGAGCTACATTTCAAAAATGTACATAATCAACTGACTTACATGTTTTACTGGATCTCATTTCATTAAAAAGTAGAATTTCAGTCAAATTGAAAAGATTCTCTTTATTCAGAATTCATTAACTTTAATGAGATTTAGAAATGCAGAATGACCACAGGATGGGGCCATTAATTCTTCTGAAACATGAATTTTCAAAATTAACATTTGAGGAGGAACGATCAATGTCACACTCAAACATTTATTTTGAGTTTTAGAATATTGAAGCAAAATCTGCCTTGACATATATACAGTGACTTATACACAGTGTTATAAAGAAGAATGGAGATGCTATCCATAGAAGGATCCATGGCTAATTAAAATTTCAAATTGTATAATATAAAAATTATTGTTTGCAACAAAATCAGCCATGCAACCTTGAATGTGGCATTCTGTGTGCTCAGCCATAATAAGCTTGTTTCATGTGGCATGTAGTCCTTGACATTTGTCATAATCCTCAGACCACCCAAATATAGCAATCTGCTATTTGGAAACAATACCCTACAACTTTCTTTTGCTTCTTTAGGCCATATTTTTAAAGAGCCATCAGTTATCTGTAGAAATTACTCATCATGCTAAAGGCTTCTATAAATAGCCCAACAGATCATCCTTCTCCAAAATGTCTAGACAATAAAGGATAAGACAGATGCACTCAGAGGCTGTGAGTGGGACTGGGAGCTGCCTCCCAACCTCTGGGGAGCATCCTGATCAAACTCTTCAAGGCCCTACCTAGAAAGACATTTTCTTTGCAACAGAAATCTCACAGAAAAAGTGTTTTAAATATGTGACCATGGTAATTCTCTTGGATATTTTTAAACTTTTCATATTGTAATGTTTAAATGGTGGATTATATTTGACTCATTTTAAGGTTTCTTCAACAATTATTTCCTTTTCTGGTAATGAAGTCATCTATTTTATCATCTTGTTTTCGTAAGTACAAGCTGTTATAACAAAAGTCTATAGACAAGGTGGTTTTAAAAAGCCAACACTTAACAACTCAACCTCTTAGTAACGGAGGCTAGAAATTCATGATTAAAATGGTTACATGGCTGGATCCTGGCTTGCAGGCAGTTGTTTTTCTCACTGTATTCGTACAGTCTCTTTTTCTTACCCTTTTATAAAACCA
Source organism: Chinchilla lanigera (assembly GCF_000276665.1). Taxonomy (NCBI): domain Eukaryota; kingdom Metazoa; phylum Chordata; class Mammalia; order Rodentia; family Chinchillidae; genus Chinchilla; species Chinchilla lanigera. Next base: position 19,404,392 of record NW_004955444.1, read on the forward strand.
TTAATCCCACCATTACAGCACAAGCCACATGATCATCTAAACCTAGTTACCTCACAAAGGCCCTAACTCCAGCAAAACAACATATCAGCAAATCTAAATACCATCCCATTAGAGACTGGGGCTTCCGTATATGAATTAGGGGTGCAAAACCCTTCGCCATAATGCATTCCCTTGAATAAAGTCAACATCTGGAATGAGATAATCAATTTACACTTTCTTCACTGGACAGATTTCAACACCTATCTTTTTATATTCACCATAATATTAGGAGTTGCAGTTACCACCTAAAAAATAAGTTCACCAGACAGAAGTAGAACAATTTCTAAATTCCATGTCATGCAAGCTTCTCAACCATTAGCAACAAAAAATAGAGTGTGATCTAACATTTGATAATGATTATTTCAGTTAACATGTACTTTGTCATTCAAACTTCTGACACTGAAAGGGAGAGCAATTAATAATTAGTATGATCACTAATACAGTTATGAGTACTAATTAATCTAATTATGAATAATTATTTCAAGGCAACAAGAGTAAATTGAGACCATTCTTCCTGGTGTCCAGTTGAGCACTTTGCTGAGTCCTTGATATGCTTTGCATTATTGAAATATTTCATACTCCCAACAAGCATAATCATCCCTGTTTGACAGACAAGAAAACTAAAGTGCAAAGAAGTTAAGCAATCCAGTAAAGCAAAGAACTGGAACTTGAACACAACTGCTCATCTGACTGAAGACCTGGGCTTTTCCTGCCAAGCATATTGTTCCTGCTATGAATTAGATAAATAACAGCAATCTTTCTCTTAGTCTACTAAGAGCTCTCCCTCTGTGTCTCTGTCTCTGTCTCTGTCTGTCTCTCTCTCTTTTTCTCTTTGTGAAAGTAAGGTTCTAGAAGACAAACATATTGGTCAGAGGTCAAGGAGATGGAAGATAATCCTGCACTTATGGAAGAAAATAAATTTGGAATTTCCCAAATCTTTCTGAATTGAGTGACAGTATTAACTTTCAGTTCAACTAACTGAATAATTGCTGTATTCCTTGTGGATGCATTTTTCTTAAACAGAGCCTAATGCAACAAGGATAGAAAGCAAAATTTTACTAGTGAATACCAAGGGTTATATGTGTCCATGTCCACCTCACAATACGACCCACGATTACTTTATATGGGAGATATAGCACTATGTATTAGATGCTGATACAGAATACATACACTTCATGGGAAACCTATACTTAACACTGCAAGCCTTTGCCACCTAAACGATGCCTTTATTGATTTTCAAAATACCCCTTCACCAGTCTATCAATCTGGTGGTTTAGGATGGGGAAAAACTTGGTTAGATCAGTGAATACGATGAGCACAAGCCCATTGTCCCACTTCATTTGCTATGAGTAAGTTCCTTGGTGGGAAACAAAAATGTGTGGAATATAATAGCAGTGGACAAATCATTTTGTACATTCATAATTAGTGGGTTTTGTAGAAAGTCTGTATGAAGGGAAATCAAATCCATATCCGGAGTAAAAATTAATTCTAAGAACAAAATGCCACCCCACTCCATAATGGAAGGAGTCACTTGTAATAAATCTGCTCCAAGGTCTCAAGGTTATCACCCTAGAGAATTATACTACGTTGAGAACTCAGTGTTGGTCTTTACTGCTGGCATATTGGGCAGTGGCCATAGTCAGATCAGCCTTGCTAGATGTGTGTTCATGTTACTGGCCCCAACTATAACCTCCATCACTGCCACATAACCACTATATTCGTGACCACAGGGGGAAATGACAGGGATGACTGCAGAAAAGTCTGACCAACATCCATAGAATAAGCCATGTTATGTGCCTCATTAATAAACTCTACTTGGCAAAAGTTGCTATTGGCTAAGAGTCACACATGATATAGATATCATTCCTCTACTATTTGGAGCCATCTATTCATATACCTCTTGCCCAGACCTCCATGTCACCAATTTCCAATTATGTTCCTTACAATTCCCTAGTTGTAAGAGGCCAGGTTCTTTTACACCAACTCCACTGAAACAACTAAGAGGAGCTACAGGTGGAAGCCATCTTTCAGCCACCTTCTCAGATAAAGTGGTTCCGGCTAGCACCTACTAGGCCATCATAGCATCTATTACTTATGTTTATCATTTGTTCCCTACTTGCTGAGCAATATGACATCAAAACTAGAATCAGAATAAAGAAATGTGTTTAAACAGAAACTTTATTAAGTTACTACTGATACTAGCAATGTTGCCACTAGCAGTTTACAAGTATGCAGGCTGTTTTGCTAACTTGTAAACATTGGCGTTGCAACTTGCAATTAGCAAAATTATAAGAAATGTTAAAAAAATTCAAGTATCAATTTACTACTGAGTCTTTCATTTTCATTATGCTCAGTTTTAGCAAAGCAGTTTCCAAGATGGAACATCTTTGGACTGCTGGCCAGAGGTTTCTATTACTCTGCTTCCTTTGGGGTACATTTCTGCTAAATGAAAAGATCTATGAGTTCCATTCTCCACAACCTAAGTTTTACCGAATATCCATGATGAGCTTTCGTTGTGAAAATCACTCCTCTCTTTCTTGTATACAAATTCCGCAACCCTGTTCATATTTTTAAAAATACAACATATAATAAATTGTTCCACAGTTTGTCTACAGCATGTACTAAATCTGTATGGTAGAATGATTTGTAAGGCTGTTCTCCTCTTGAAATGATATTCCCAGCTAAAAGATGCCCTTATTAAGTAGACTAAATCTTAGTATGAAATTACAGGCTATTGAGATTTCCTCCCATTGAGCTGTGCTCTCTCCCAAGCTCTATGACAAACAGCAAATCACACCCTACTCTCAATTCTATCAGAAAGTTGAAGAGTACCCTAACTGTAACACAATAGAGCAGTGGTAGAGAACCCTTTAGAGATGAGTGTGCACATTACAACTCAAAACATACATATTTATCACAAAGTGCCAACACTGCAAATAAATGTGGATACTGAGGCTTTAGTTTAGATAAAACAACTTGGACATTAACATTTTTTGTCTTAAAAAAATAATAACATGCATGTCATAGGTTCACCATCACTCAATAGAGTATCCATCTGCTGGTGCCTATTTTTTTATGTTCACTTATCATAACTGAACTACTATAAAGTGAACCCAAAGAAGCTTACTTAAGCATTTTAAAGAAGTAATTTTGAAAGTTAAACTTTAAAGTATACGCTGTTTCACATAACAATTTCCAAATGATTGTTCAAAAAGGATTATTCACTTAATTACTTTTTCTAGAATTTACCTTCCCAAAAATCAGCTGAAGTATGTCACTGTGACTATTTTCCCTGTCCTCAAATGTAATTATTGACTCTACAAATCATTAAAGAATGAATGCCCTGGGCATTTATAGAGTTGTATCTGCAATTAATTGTACTTGTTTATTTAAAATATCTTTTTCCTTGATATCCCTTTAAGCCAAAAAGGAAATAAAGGTGTATTACAGCAAGAACAGGTATGTTAGGTGACATAGAAGTCTCAGTTCCAAGTCTCAGCATCTTTTCAAGTAGAGGTGCCTCTTCCATGGGATCGCTAGGTCTCAACATCGGTGTTCTTTCTGCCAGCCACTTTATAATGTGCAATGAACAGTGTTGTTTATTTTCATTTCTTCACTTACGTGCATGCTTCTTGCTTCCAGCATTAAGCCAGAAGACAGGCGGCAGAAGCAATTAACTAAGCTGGACTATTGTGTTATACAGGTTCTGCTCCCCCCTTAAAAACGAGATGACTGTTTACAAGCCAGCAGGAGTTACTGGGCTGGAAAAATACTCCCTTTGTTTGCACGGTCAGATACTGCAGAAGTTACTGTTAAAATTAACGCCCAGTGTGGAAAAGACACCAATTGACTACATTCTTCAGCAACATGGACATAGAAGTTCTGAGGATATTCATCCAACAATAGATATCAAGCTAAGTCGGTATCCTGGCAAACTGCTAGATGTCATGATAAAAGATGGTCAGAATACAGCCTGCCTTCAAAATATATGCCATTCTTAAATATTCTCTCTCCAAAAATTTCTAGTAAGCTGATTTAAAATTGATCATCCAAAGAAATAGTAGAACAATTTAAATAATAAATGGATGCATAAATAAATGTGTAATCATATCTACATATATCATTATTTGTAGCCCATGTAATGATCTATTTAAAGGTAGATGATCATTTCCTATGTCCCCAGATATTTCAGGATAGTGCAACCTAGTAACCCAAAATATAGAATCATTCAATGTTGAAAGAAAATAAACTTTGCAAAAATCTATCCTTTTTCCTCCAATAAATGCAACCACTATGTACTGAGGATTTGTTGACATCTTCCCCGAAATGGCAAACTGTCTTTTGTGTATGATTATCTTCAAGCAATGCTTCTTGACACATACATTATGCTTTTTCAATGATGTCACACATGTGTTGTTAATCAGAGGTACGTGGAATCTGAGAATGAGTGCTGGATTGCAATGGTAAAGAGTAACAAATGTCAAAAGAATCAAATTTCCTGAGGCAAATTGCTCTTTTGTTCAGAAAAAAAATAACCATACTGTATGAAATGTGCATGTTGCTTATCCTTGAGAAGTTTAGTACAAATGTAGTTTGAAGAAGTGGATGACAGCAATAGGACAGGAGCCCTCGTTCTTACTCACTTTCTATGGAACATAAACTCTGAGGTTTCCAAGATTTTCCAGTTTTGCCCCAAATCTGGATTCTGGGTGCATATTAGGACTATGAAGCATTAGTTATACTATATATTTTTCAAAACTTCAGCCATTCTCTCTGCAGCTTCTATTCCTTCTGTGCTCAGCATGTTTCCTTCAGATTTTGGCTATTGCTATACCCTAAACTCTCTATATCAGCGTGTTATATGTGTTTATCTTTCTACTCAGCCTATGTATGTCTTCTAAACCTTTCAATTCATATGTCTGAGATCTTTCAAAATAATGTTATTGAGCAATTACTTGTGAAGGAATAAATGAAAAAAAGTACAAATACTACCACAAATCTGATATTGGGTCATAGTTTTACTTGTGCATTGTATTTCCCAAAACTTGAGATTGTCTTTGATTAAAAACTTCTGCGATCAAATACATTTGGGAAATGCTGTCCATCAAATTTCTTTGATGGAAATTCAAGTCCATATGTAGAATGTAGTAAGGAAACCCATATAACTTGGTATCTTCCAAACCTACCTGAACTTAAAGCTAACATCTTCATGAAATGCTTGTTAACATTTCTTGAAACACATTTTAAGAAATATTAGCATAGAAGCTACATGGATAAGCAATATTGAGATAATAATTTTAGAGCAATCAATAGCTACATTAATGAAACCACAGGGCTAATAAAGCAAATCAAAAATATACTCCAAGTATGATTTATGATACTAATATGAATAGCGTATTTTAATAGCGATTGAAAATAGTCACAAGGTGTTTATTTGTTTATTTTCTGCATTGCAAAATCTAATCAGGTTAAAGTGCTGGCTTCCATTTATGTCTCAGCATCAAGAACCTTCTGCTACTGAGAAAGTTCTTCTCATGCAGTTTAAAAACACTGGCTGTTTATATGTATATTGTCAGTCTGCATATTTCAGAGTTTTGTAAATATTCCCATCACCTCTTAGACAATTTCTTTTTTATATAAGCAAATCAAAGTCACTATTGCATGACAACTATAAACTATCATTTCTAGTATCATTGATGATTTTGTCTTTCTCCAGAGGAGGATTAATTTATTTACTTATTCAATAAATACATATTGCAAATGCATAATATGTAAGGCACTGTCCTTGGCTGAATTCATCAGTGAAAAAAAGACTAAAATTTCATATTCTAGCAGAGATAGGAATGAGAGCTGTTAATAAAAAATAAACATGACACATGAGTGAGGTATATAATGTTTTACAAATTATAAGTCTAAGGCAAAATTATACAAAGCAGGATGAGCAACTGGGAAAACTGAAACAGGAAAAGCAGATATAATTTTAAATGGTGCAGTCAGAATCTGCTTCTTTAGAAAGTTAGCATTTGAGTTAGAACTTGAAGTTAAAGGAGACTGGTAACTGGGAGAAGCATTCTTCCCAAAGGGAGCCGCTAGTGCATAGGCTAAGAGAAACCATGTCCAAGGAGAGGCAAGGAAAGCAGAGTGGCTGGAACAGAGTAAGTAAAAGGAAAACAGGAAGGAAAGGAAGAAATTAAGGCAAATATGTAGGCAGCACTTTAAAAAGACAAGAACACGTAGGCCACCCTAAGAATTTTGGTCTTGATTGTGACTAAATGGACAAAAATTCTCATTATGTATGAGAGAAGTTAACATGATTAAATCAAATTTAATAAGATTGTCTAGGTTTGAGAATAGACTGTAGAAATACAAGAATATAATGAGGGAAGACCAAGCTACACAAAGATGATGTCTTCAAAGCCACACAAAGAAAGTATACTGATGAGAAGGATAAATTGACAGAGAGAGAACAGGGATTGAATCTAGCAAAATGGAGGTATTTGGTAATCTTGACAAGAGTGGCTTCATGGGAAGATCTAGTGCACAAGACTTTCCTAAAAGGTTAAAATGGCATGTGACCCGTTGGTTTCCAAACATATCTTTCAGATGTTGAAAGAGCAAAATTAGCTAAAAATCATTAGAGAACAAAGGATTGAGACTTCAGCTTTAAAGCTTCCTATTAAAATATAACAATCAAAACTATCATTTTCAAAAGGATAGACAAATAGAAGAATGGAACAGAATAAAAGCCCAGAAATAGATCCACATAAGTATAATCAACTAGTTATCAATTAAGATGTAAAAACAATACAATGGAGCACAACAGGACATGCCCAGGCCTAACTTTATGCCCTTTACAAAAATTAACTGGAACTGGGTCACAGATCTAAGTGAAATATAGAAAACTTTAAAACTCCTACAACACAATAGGAGAAAAGCTACAAGACCTTAAATAATTGATGGTGACACCCAAGGCATAATCCATGAAAGAGAGAAATGTTAAGTTGGACTTCATTAAAATAGAATTTTCGGCCCTGGAAAAGAGAATTTGAAAAAAGCCACAGACAAAGAGAATATATTTACAAAAGACATATCTGAAAGAAGACTGTTATGCAAAATATATAAAGAATATTTAAGACTTGCACAGATAACTAATGACCATGTAAAAAGATGCTTCACATATGTCAGAAATAAGATATGTTAAAACAACGAGATTACATAACCTACTAGAATGGCCAAAATCTTGAACACTGACAATATCAAACAGTGGTAAGGGTATAGATCAACAGAGATTCTCATTCACTGCTGGTAGGAATGCAAAATAACACTGCCACTTTGGAAGGCAGTTCAAAAGTTTCTTATAAAATATAATATTCTCTTACCATATGATCCAGCAATTGTACTCCTTGATTTTTATCGAAAGAAGTTGAAAAACTTGACAGTGCTATTCTATAGATAACACAATGCAAAGGTAATATCTCCATATGCAGAAAAGCCCAATGTCATTTTTTAGTCAAATTCACATATTAAAAATAGTCACCAGTATTATAATATCTTTGCATTCAATATAAATATATCATAGAATGGCAAAATTTTAACTAACAGGTTCTCTATCTAACCTCTTCTCCTGGATGTTTATACCACTCTCATTGAAAATTCTCAAAAAATTAAAGCAACCAAATTATCCTTGAGAAGGTGAATGAATAAACTGTGGTACATCCAGACAAAGAAATACTATTCAGTATTAAAAATAAATGAACTATTAAGCAACAAAAGGAATGGAGAAAACAAAAATACCTCTTAGTAAGAGAAAGAGGTCAATATAAAAAGGCCATATTATATGTAATTCCAACTAGTTGAAATTTTCAAAAAGGGAAAACTATAAAAGCGTCAGTCTTTCCTGGAGTTTGGTGACAGGTAGGGATGAATAAGCGGAGCACAGAGTGCAGGGATCGTAACCTGTATGATTTTATAATAGCTACACATCATACACATTGTTCAAACTCATAGACTGTGCAACATGAAGAAAGAACTCTAATGAACTTTGGCTGATGAAATGTCAATCTACACTCATCATTAGTAACAAATATACCACCCTAATGTGAACTTTGTTAGTGGAGAAGTGATCTATGTGTCATGGAAGAGAATTTGGGAAAATTTTTATAGTATCCTAGTTGCATGTAGTTATAGTTATAATGAAATGAATTAAGATAAAAAGTCCAAAGGCTCATTTCTGAAGACTGCATAAAGATGTGCAGATGGATGTTACAGAGATAAGAAATAAGACATAAGAAAAATTCAGGCTAAAGGACAGAGTGACACAAACAACTAGTTGTTGAAAGTAGGGTGTGTACAAAGAAATAGAAAAAAATTAGAGGGGCTGGGGATTTAGCTCACCGGCAAAGCGCCTGCCTGGCAAGCGCAAGGTCGTGAGTTCGGTTCCCGGTACCGGAGAAAAACCAAAAAAAAGAAAAAAATTAGAGAGATATATTCAAACTGTATTCCAAATGGCTCTGCATACTATTCAAGAGAGTAAATGTTTTGTCTGTCACTGGAACAATGCTTTCCAAAGCAAAGCACAAGACCATGTAACATAAAATGTCTACTTTGAAAACAGAACTAATCTGTAGATAATACAAAGCAAAGATAAGGTCTTTCCATGCAGAACATCCCGCAACTCATTCTTTTCAGTCAAATCAAATAAAAAGAATAATCACCAGCATTATAATATTTCTGCATTCCAAAGAAAGAAATCATACCCTGGTAGAGTATCAGCTAATGAGTTTTGCCTACCCTCCTTTCCTGGAAGCAATACACTGAGTGGGAAAGTACAATAATGCAGCAGTGGTAACGAGCATATCTGAGGAGAGCCACAGGACTTGGCAAATCCTAAACTTCACTGTGAAGTTCGCATCCCTCTTCCACCTTTCCCACTGTCCTGACAAAGCAATTACTGATGACTCCCTTTTGTAAAAGAAACAGAAGAAATGAGAGGCTCCCTGATAACTCACAACCCTCCTTCATGATCCAAGATAAAGTATATCAATAAGAAAGTAAACTAGATGGACTGAATCCCAAAGTATGCCATTGAGGCATAGAAATCCACTGGAAATGATCCCACCAGGCTGCTTATGCAAACTAACCCATAGATTGGTTGAGCTACATTAGATCACTTTAAAAGTATTTATTAAGGTATATATTCAGCCTGGACAAGGCGGCATCAAACATTGTGTCATTGTTCCTCCCTGCTAAGGACAACTATAATCTCTTGGAATGGTACAAGAGAAAACCAAAACAGAAATCCAAACAGCAGTAAGAAAAAGATGAGCTAAATCTATAGTCACAAAAATTTATGCTATGTTTTCTTCTAGATGTTTGCTAATGTTACCTCTTATGCTTTTAATTCAACTCAGGTTGAATTAAAGTTTGATATAGGGTCAAGTTGCATGTTTAAGTTTATTGTTTTTATGTGGGTATCCAGTTGTCCAAGCAATAAGAATACATGCAACAATAGAAAAATAGATAAGTTGGACTTCCTCTAAATAGATGTTTGCACTTTGAAGGACAATATTAACAAAGTAAAAGGATAAAACACAAAATATAATAAATGTTTGCTAGTTATATACCTGCCAAGGTATTTGTATATTATGTAAAGAATACTTGCAACTCAATGACAAAAGATATAAATAATCCAATATGAAGGGAGACTATGACTGGAATAGAAATTTCACTAAAAATATAAAAATGGGCAATAAACACATGAAAAGATGCTCAAAATCATTAGTTAGTAGGAAAATGAAAGTCAAACCATAGTGATATATGACCTTATACTCATTAGTGTGGCTAGAATAAATATTTAGAAGTGTTGTCTTAGTTGCTTTTCTCATTGTTAGAAGAAAACACCCATAAGTTAAGGGAGGAAAGGTTCACAGTTTGCAGAGGTTTCATTCCATATTTGGCTGGCTCTGAGGCAGGGTGACAGAGAAAAGGGTCATCACAGAAGAGAAGCAGTCCATGCCAGTGAAAGTAGAGGGCAGTGAGCAGCAAGCAGCAGCAACAAGTCTGCCTTCTTTAGGCTACGAGCCTATTGATTGGTGCCACCCACACACAGGATGAAGTGTCCTTTATCCACACCATTAATCTCAGTGTCACTTCCTTAATTCATATTCACACACCCTAATCTAGCCACCCTCAAAATTTCCCACCTATGATCACGTGAAGCTTTGGTGGGACATCTAGATGCAAACCATAACACACATACTGGCAAAGATATTGAGAAATCAAACACAAAATGTTAAATATAGGATTACCCTTGGATACAGCAATCCTACTCTTAGGCATATATCCAAGATAAATTTAAAAAGACATTCACTAAAACTTATCTGTGAATGTTCACAGCAGCATTCTTTATAATACCCAAAAGACAGAAACAGCACAAACATTCATAAACAAAATATGGTATAAATGGAATATTATTCAGCTATAAAAATTGATGAAACACTGATACTATATTACCATACGGATAAATATTTAGAAAATTATACTCAGTGGTGGAAACTAGTTTCAAAGCCTATATTTTATATTATTCCATTATATTAAGTAGCTAAAAGAAAAATTCATGTAGACAGGAAATAGATTAGTAGTTGACTGGGACTGGAGGAGGATAAGAAGGTTCAGAGTGGAAAGCTAAAAGTTGATAGCTTAAGGATATGAAGTTTGCTTTTGGGGTGATGACAATGTTCCAATATCGACTGCGGCCAGATCTTCGCAATAATATGAACATACCACAAAGTACCAAATTGCAGTTTAAATAAATAAACTATATGACATGTGAATTACATCTCAATAAATCTTCACCAAAAAAGTGCCTAAACGAATATAGAGCAAATTAAACTTCAGAACAAAAAAATTATCAGAAACAGGAGAATATTGCACAATGATAAAAAGATCAATCTATCAGAAAAATTTATATTAAATATACACACTACGCAACAGACCCTCAAAGTGCATGAAGTAAAAATGAATACAGCTAAAAGAAACAATGGAAAAATCTACAGTTATAATTGGGGACTTCTCATTCCACTCTGAGGTATTGATAGAACTACTAAGATGTAAGCCAAACTAGACAGAAAAGATCTGATTAATACAGTTGCCCAATACTTTAAAATTGCAATACATAGAATACTCCACCCAAGAAGAGCAAACAAAGTGCACATTTTTCCAAGAGCCCGTGGAACATTCATCAAGACAGAATATATCCTGTGTCATAAAATGAGCCTCAATAAATTTAAATAAATTGAAATCATATAGAATATGTTATGATTGTAGTAGAAAGGGACTAGAAATCAATAGCTATAAAGACAAGAAAATTTCTAAACATTTGGGGACTGAAGTTACACTTCCAAATATTCCAAGCCCAAAAAAACCTCAAATAAAATTTTATATTGCATAGCCTAGAATGAAGATGAAAAGAAAAAGATGAATGAAGATGGAAAAGGTTTATCAAACATGAGACGCAATTTAGTGTCAAATGGCCAATATATGAGAGTAAATATTTACAATGGGAAAGAGCAAAATATTCTCGAATCAATAATTTATGTTCCTACTGAGAAACCAGAAAAAGAAGAGAAAATTAAAGCTAAAGCAAGAAGATGGAAAGTACTGGTACAGATGAGATCACTATCAGCGAAACTGAATATAGGAATATAGTAAATCAGTGAAACTGAAAGTTAGTTCTTCAAAAAAAAAAAAAAATCAATTGAAATCTCTAGCAGGACTTACCAACTAAAAACAGAGAAGACACAAATCTTAATATCAGAAATGAAAATCACGACATCATTACAGATCTCACAGTCACTAAGATGGTAAGGAAACACTTTGTCCTTATACTAGTGGAGCTTGGCTCCTGTGTGTGTACCACATGGTAAACAAACAGATTAAGAAGAACTAAAAGAAGGTTACCATATTGGTGTGATGAAAATATGGCGGGGTGCTACAGCCAAATGGCTATGGAGGCACTTGAGTGGAGTAAGTAGGGAAGCTTCTGTGGTGATTAGCTAAGGGCTCAACAGTGAGAAAGGCATCCCTGAGAAGATGTGGGTAGAGAACTGTGTAAGCAAAGGTAACAGATAATGTAAAGGCTCTGAGGAATGGAAGAGGCTGACGTGTATGAAGACTAGAGTGAGCAGTGAGGACAATAGTAGGCAGGAAGAAAAGTCAGCAAGAGCCACAACAGATGAGATATTCTCGGTCAGAGTCAGGGACTCTGAGTTTTCTCTCTTGTAAGGAGATATTCTAGGAGAGTGTTAGGCAGAAAAGTGGCTTTATTCTGAGCCATATTTCAAGACCATTGTAGTTGCTCTTCAGGAGGGAGTGGCATGAGACAGTAATGGGAAAGAAATGAGTGAGGAGGTTATGACAAAGAGGTGGCAGTGGCTTAGATGAGGCATCTTGTGATGGAAATAGATTGACACAGACTGAAATATACTTTGATGGGCAATAATCTTTTAATTCACCATAGAAATTTAGAATAAGCAATTCCACCATTAAAATTCTTTTTCAGTATAGATTTGCTAACAATGTGTTTTCATTTTTCCTGTCTTCAATTATTATCTTTTCTTGACTTCATTATGATTTATATTGATACAGTGCCAAAAGAGAAGCAATGTAATAGTTATCACATTTATGATTAGAAAAGATTCTATAATGCTTGAAAGAACATTTCACTTCTATAGCAATTATAGCAGGAAATCTAGGTTCCTTTTTTGTTTTCAAGAAGTTTATAATTTTTGTGATGCTGGGGATTGCACCAAGGCTTTTGCCCTGAGCTGCATCCCCACTTACCCTCTCCCCACCCCCACTGGTTCTACTCCTATTCCTGCCCGCCCTCCTTTGAGACAGGGTCTCCATAAGTTGTTAAATTGTGCAGGCTGGTCTTTAACTTGTGATCCTCTCACCTCAGGCTCCCAGAGTGCTGGGATTACAGGCATGCACGCAGATGCCCAACTAAGTTTACATACTTTTCAAAGCATCTGCTTATTCGTGATTGGTTTCAGTCTCATTTCAATTCTTAGCACTTTGAAGCTCTTGCATCACAATCATTAAGTGGTTTTCATATTTAAAAGTTAGTTTTACAAATATCATTTCAAATAAGATTTGCTTGATGTTTCCTTATATGCCATGGCTATCTATATCTGTATCTCTATGTCATATCTATCTATATATAAAAACAAAAAGAAAAAATAATTTGAAGTGTATATAGAAATACATGGTTTTCTTGTTAGACTTAGTTAATATTAAATGTACTAAAGACAATGCTGTAAACCTTTCAAAGGATGGTCATGAATGAAATGGTTTTGTTTTTGACAGCGTATGATTTTGTAAGTTATCTGGCTAAAGGGAAAAATGCTAAAAATCTACAAATATAATCCTTCTAAACAATAACATATGTGTGTCTCAGCAGTTCAACAGGGAACCATTTTGTCATTTAGATCAAGAGAGGGAATTTTAGGAACCCCTGCCCATGCCTCCTTCTATGACACATGCTGGCCTATATTAAGTCAAAAGAGCGCTGTATATTTACAGCAACTTCTAAAAATGATCATTGTCTACCTCTTAAAAGAGCTAGAGACTGATGAAGTTACTGGCCTTCCCCAAAGCATGACACGGACTTTTTTCTTCATGCATGACAAATTCTGTCAGTTTCATTCCTTCCTTCACAAAGATAGAGAATAATTTTTCTTGGCTGCATATCAGCACTAAAAGCTTAATAAACTACCAAATGGCATTATTATTATGTTTTAAGTGCTGTCCTTACATTTCTTAATTCAATCAGGCTTCATGGGGGAAAAATTACTTCCTCAGTTGGAAGTTTTACTTAATAATAACACTAAAGCAAAACTTAGACTGATATATTTTTAACACACACAACACACACACTCTCACACAAAAGCCTTGAGGTTGACTAGATTCATATTTTCAGATTTCCACTATCAGTAAAAGAAAATTTTCTGAAAAATGTCTCAACAATGAGGTTTTTGTCTTCAACTGACACTGATGAGATCTGACTGAATAGAAAAGAGCATTTGGCTGTGTTTTACACACTTATTGGCAATCTGGAACCATGTAGTTAAATTAAGGAAGGTTCTTCATTTCAAAAATGATTAACTAGTGGTTTGCCAGTGCACATTAATAGTTGGAAAATTCAGAGATCCTTGCTTTAGTTTTCTTTTTTTCATTAACTTGATGTGTATTATTTATTTGTCAAAATATTGTATCAGGTACTATTCTAGGCACTGAGCACAGCTATGAGTGAAGCAAACTAACATCTTCTACAGCATATAGTCTAGCATAGGATGGCTGTTGATATACTATCCAGGGAGAACCATATCAGGAGATAAAGCTTGGGGCTGGGGATTTAGCTCAGCAGCACAGGGCCTGCCTGGCAAGCGCAACATAGTGAGTTCGATTCCCGGTACCAGAAAAAAAAAAAAAAAAGGAGATAAAGCTTACAAAGGGCTTGAACTCCAATATGACCCTGGTTGGGCCCTCCTGAATATCTGCTTAGAATTTATCTCTCCTGGTAGATGTACACAACTGGAGTGAAAAAGCTGCTTGGTGTCTTCTTTCACTCTGAGGAGCTGTAAACTAACAGGTGCCACTTTCTTGTTTCAACTGCCACTGCAGCTGCACCTTCAGAGTCTCCCAGACTTGTGGGACTGGGTCACTGAAGATACTTGCTATATTCTCAGCAGCCAGTAGTGGACAGGGCCCATGATGCGGTGCCCAAGTTTGCTTCCTATCTGTCATGCAAAGTTTTGGGAGTTCTGGCCACTGTCCACCTCACCAACTCAGCCAACAGTATATAGTCTCTATATACATTCTAAACTCCCCAGTGGATGCCTGAAACTGGGGATAGAACCAAATTTCTTATATGCTTTATTTTTTCCTACACATATAAACCTATAAGTTTAATTTATAAGTTAGGAATAGTAAGATGTTAAAACAATTATAATAGTAAAATTGAATGATTAGAATATACTATTATAAAAGTTATACACGTGGGGTCTCTCAACTGACTCAAGACAGGTAGCACACAAGGTGGATGTTCTAGGCAAAGGCAGAATTCACATCCTGTAGGGACAGAGGAGGTAAGTACATGAAAATTAAAAATTAGAAGACACTGAAAATTTCTGACTTATTTATTACTGGACTTTGGGATTGGTTTATATCACAGGTAACTGACAAAACATAAAATGAAAGAGAATAAAAGGAACTACTGTGCACTCCTAACTAGCCAGGGGCTCCAGCTGGGCTTGCTTGGTGCACAGCTTCCTCACTTGCTATAACCTTCCTTGGCTTACCTGCAACTCATGCTCTTTACTTTGATCTCTCAGATGCTCATTGGCTGGCTTCTCTGTGTTACCTGAATCTAAGTTCAAATATCTTCTCTTCTCAGAGGGTTTTATTGGTCATATTAATAAAATTCATACCAACTTTCATGTCATATTATGAGGTCATACTTTCTTTATCATTATATGAAAATACTGCATGTCATTGTTACTGGATCACTGAATGCCTCTAATTGAAATGCAGGCCTTGGGTGGATGGGACCTTGTCTCTCTTGTTTATTGCTGTATTCTTGGTAACTGAGACATAGTAGTTCCTCAATATATATTTGATTAGTAAGTGAAATGAGTAGTACTGCTGCTGCACATTTCCTCTTCTTAGGCTGTTGCTAGGAACACATATTTTTATCCATTATGAATGGGAACCTTGAGTCATTCCTGAAGAATAAAGTTGACAATAATGATGCACACAGAAGAGTAAAAACTTGCATTGTTCAAATCAAGTCCGCACTGAAATAGGATGAAGACCTTCCCCACTCTCCTCTCAAATTTAACCACACTGGCAAATTTCTGAGCTTTAACTTTTAATTCAAATATAATGCCACTTGACAATCTTCATTTTCCTAGGAAAAATTATGTGTTTCCTCACTGATATTATATATATGAGACACAGAGAAAGAGAGAGATGATAGCAACAATAAATGAAAAAAGAAGGATTTCTAACTTACTGTTTCCAAGGGAAGCATTTTACAGCATTTATATACCATTTATTATAGTATATAGAGTACTTTCCTTCATAGAATAGACTTGACCATGAAGGCAGAAGCCATGTCCACCGCCCTCTTGAGTGAAAGTCTTGAGCTAACCCTCAGTGTATTCTGGTTAAGTTGTGAATCTCTCTGAGTCTGGGGAAAGGGAGGGAGATGAGATGAAGTGACAATATAAAAAAATTAAAATGGAAACATGAAAGAGATACAGTTGCACTTGGAAAGCAAAATAAAATAGCAAGAAGCAAACTATAACAATAAATTTAGAAAATATGATCAAAGATCTAATTGAAGAAAATATTCTAGATTAAAATAAGAAAGTTATAATCACAAATTTTCAGGCAAATTTAATTTAAAGTCATCATTTTGGGCCCAAAAACATAACTTCTTTATTTAAATTTCAAGAATTAAAAATAAATTTAGCATTTCTTAAATGAAAAGGACAAAATTATCTTCATAGTTTTTACTACTGCACCACTAAATGCTTTGAAAACATAGATTAATATTCATAGACTTTCCAATAAGCAGATTGATGTGAATAATTTTAAGTAACTTTCTATAAATTAAAGAAAAATAATTTTCAGATGAGCAAATGTTCAAAATATATGCAATATACAGGGCAATTTTAAAAAACACAAAAACCTTGAATTCATGTTCCATATGGTAATCAGAATAAAAATCTCAAAATAGGTTTTTGGAATAATAGACTGGTAGTAAACCTTAAAATAAGTTAAATATAGAATTAAATCTTAATAATTTTTGTGCAAATAGTTGTAAAATTCAAAGTGAGCATCAAAAGCGTTTGTGGAAGAAAATCTTACACCTTAATAAACAATCTATTTGAAAATAATTATGTTGTCCCAAATCTCCTGAGACAAGATTGTATAACATCCAGAATTGGTTGTAATAACTTTATATTTTTTAATTTTAAAAATAGGAGGAAAACATTAACAGACAGGCAACCTTTTACAAAATAGCAAAAGAACAGTACAGACAATACAGAATTACAAACAAAGTGGTAGGAAATTAACAATTCTTGTTGTATTACATATTGATATCTTCAAAGTGGTTTCTCATGAAAACAAACAGAGACATGCAATACTGATCAATCAAGGATTCATTAACAGTTTCTTTCAGCAAAGAAATAGGAGACCTTAGATCAACTATGTTAACTATCCTGTATATACATACATACAAAATTTCTCCTTCTTTCCAGTCTCTTTTCCCACATCTTAGTTGCCCTTTACCCTTGAGCATTTTCCTATCGTTTCACAATGTCTATCATACCTCTGAGTTTTTATTAACTCTTTCAGGTTTTACCCTAGTGAGAAAATGCGGTGTTTGCACATGCAGGTCTGATTTATTTGACTTATGAGTACGGTCTCTAGTTGTGACCATTTACCTATAAAGGCCTCGAGTTTATCTTTCTTCACAGCTGAGTAATATTCCATTATATAAAAGTACCACAATTTTCTTATCCAGTACTCGGTGGATGGACATTTGGGTTGCTTCCACAATTTAGCAATTACAAATTGTGCTGCTAAGAACATAGGTGCACATATATCGCTGTGATATGATGTTTTTAGATCTTCTGGGAAAATACCCAGAAGGAGAATAGCTGGATTGAATGGAATCTCTAGTCCTAGTTTTCTGAGGAATCTCCAAAATGATTTCCACAGTGGTTTCACCAGTCTGCATTCCCACCAGCAGTGGAGAAGAGTTCCTATTTCTCCACAGCCTCACCAGCATTTGTTATTGGTTGATTTCTTAATGCTAGCCATTCTTACTGGGGTAAGGTAGAATCGCAGTGTTGTTTTAACTTGCATTTCTCAAATGACTGATGATGTTGAACACTTTCTCATGTATTTATTTGCCATTTATATTTCACTACCTGAGAAGTGTATAATCATCTCAGATGCTCATTTTTGGATTGGGTCTTTGAATTTGGGGGGGGGCTGATATTTTTCAATTCTTTATATGTTCTAGTTAGAAGTCCCTTGTCTGAGGGACAGTCAGCTAAAATTTTTTTCCCAATTTCTGGCTTTTCTTTTTACTCTGCTGGTGATTTCTTTAGATGTGCAGAAACTTTTCAGTAGGATGAGATCCCAATTGTTGATTCTTTCTAGTGTTTCACATGCAATTGGGTTTTTTTTCGTGAACTCTCTGTCTATCCCCATGTCTTCAAGGTTTTTAACCTACTTTTTCTTCCAACACATTTAGTGTTTCTGTTTTCATATTGAGATCTGTGTTGCACTTTGACTTGAGTTTGATGCATGGTGATAGGCTTGGGTCTATTTTCAGTCTATGGCAGGTAGCAAGCCAATTTTTCCAGCACCATTTATTAAAGAGGCTATCATTCTTTCAGTGAGTTTTTTTGGGCCCTTTATCAAAGATTAGGTGGCTAAGTGTGTTTTTGGTTGTGGCTGTTTCTTCCAATCTGTTCCATTGATTCTCAGGTCTGTTTTTTAGCCAGTACCAGGTTGATTTTATGACCGTAGCTTTGTAGTATAATTTCAGGTGAGCGATTGTGATTCCACCTGACTTGTCCCTGTTGCCCAGGATTGCTTTTGCTATTCCAGGTCTCTTCTAGTGCCAGATGAATTTAAGGCATGTTTTCTCGAGATCTGTGAGGTATGCTAACGGTAGTTGAATGTGAATTGCATTGAATCTATACAGCAGTTTTGGGAGTATGGCCATTTTCATAATGTTGGTTCTTCCTATCCATAGGCAAGGAATATTTTTCCACTTACTGAAATCTTCTTTGATCTCTTTTTTCAGAGTACTGTAGTTTTCATTGAACAGATCTTTTACTTCTTTTGTTAGATTGATTCCTAAATATTTCAATTTCTTGGATGTTATTGTGAAAGATATGGTTTCCTTAATTTCTCTCTCAGTCTTTTTGTTGTTTGTGTATAGGAATGCTATCAATTTTTGGGTGTTGACCTTTTATCTAGCTACATTGCTGAATTTGTTGATTAATTCAAGGAATCTTCTTGTGGAGTTTTTGGGGTCTTCCATGTAAAGTATCATGTCATCTGCCAATAGCGATAGTTTTACTTCTTTCTTTCCTATCCTCATTCCATTTATTTCTCTCTCTTATCTTATTGCTCTGGCTAGTGGTTCCAGAACAATATTGAACAGCAGTGGTGACAGTGGACATCCTTGTCTTGTTCCCGATTTTAAAGTAAAAGCTTT
>NW_004955444.1:19426910-19453150 GCF_000276665.1 Chinchilla lanigera
AGAGATTATTTCTGATGTCATCTCTTCTATGGCCTTATGGAGTTGTTTCTTTACTTCTATTGCTATCATTTCAGCTATTTCAGGCATGTGTTTACCAAGTTCTCCTATGTCGATGTCTCCTGGACTTGTTCTGAGTGGGGTGGATTTCTGAGATTGTGTTTTAGTCCTTCATTTTGTTATGTTTGCTACTGGATGCTGAAAGCTCAGTTTTCATTTTCAGTGGCTGCACAGCAAAGTCCGCTAGTGTCCCTAGTTTTCCTATTGGTCAGATTTGCCTTCAGTGCCCACTGAGAAGCTCTACTTAGTCCGCCATTTTCAGCAGTTTCTAGTTATCCCAGGCCTCAGACGTGGGCATTGGTGTCAGCTGATGGCTGACTGTACGATCCAGCATCCCCTTGCAGTTCAGGGCACGTGCACGGCCCAGACTTGGGTTGCACTGTTGTGACAATTCTGGTCCTGTGGCCCTATGTCCCAGGCAGTTTAGGGTACAGGCAAAACCCAGAGATGAACTGCAGGGTCGACAGACTGTGATTCACCTGATTCTGTGTCTCCAGTCAGTTCAGGACACATGCAGGAACCAGATGCGGGCCGGACCAACAGCAATCACAGACTGCCAATGCCTGTGACTTCCCAGGGGTCCAGGCACCAGTAAAGCACCAACTCATTCTGCAGGACCAGCAGCTCTTGGAGCATTCACTCACTCAGCACAGTGCCTGTGCAGGGAAGGCCCACACACGAACCCCGGTGAGAGCAGTCCCCAGGGCTTCTGCTTGAGGAATTCCTGTCTGCTGCAGGTGCACAGAGGGCAGAGACTCAGACTGTAATGGTGACGGGGTCCTGGGTCGTCCGCTCTGCCCTCAGGAAGTAGATGGGAAATACCTGGCTCTCTCCACAAGTTTCTGCTGGGAACCGTGGCAGTGGGAGTGGGTCACAGCCCGCCTAGTTCTGCTTCTTAGTCAGTTCAGGGCATGTGCAGGAGCCAGACCCTGGCTGCTCACAGAGCAATGGCAGACTGCCCATGTCTGCTGTAATATCTTTATTAAAAGACAAAAAATTGGGCTGGCTAAGCTCAGTGGCACAGTTCTTGCCTGGTAAGCGCAAAGTCCTGAGTTCAACTCCTGGGAACCAATAAATAAATAAATAATAAAAAATTTGTTTATTACGCTGATCAGAGACATGCCCATATAAATGTTATTAAAAGCATAAGGTATATGTAAACAGAAGTATTGATATTATTATTTCCAAACAGATTGTAACTCATGGCTTTAAGTACTAAAGCAAAGAGGGGTATAGAAGCATCAAAGACCATATAGTAGTTATTTATAGGACATTTTACATATATATATATATATATATATATATATATATATATATATACACTCAATAACATAGCCTCACAGTATTTAAAGATTCTTGTCTTACAAAAGAAACTGAAAAATAAATTTTGTGGGCAACTTCAACATATTTTTCTTAGCATTTGCCAGATCAAAGAGGTAAACAATGTACATATAGGATTTGGCCCTATAATTTATATCTGTATTGAGTTTTTTACTCTGGAAGTATTACATTTGCTTTCAAAAGTCCATGAAACATTTATAGAAATATAGGCCAAAAGCAAAATTTCAAGATTTCAATTAGTTTCAAAATGCTTTGAATGAGTAGTTTTGGTACATCACTAAAGTATCAATTGTGATAGCTCATTTTGTGCCTCAACTTAAATGGGCTTAGAGATGCCCAAATACCAGGTAAAATATTCTTCCTAGGAGGACCCAGGTGGGTGACTCTAGAAGACCCTAGCATTTGAGACTGTGTTTGAGTATACAAGATCCACCCTTCCCAGTGCAGGTGGTGTAGGCCAGAATAGAATAAAAGTGTGGAGGAAAGGCAGATGTTTTTCTCTCTCTTTTCAGCTGGGACATCTCCCTTCTCCTATCCTGTAGCACCTGAGCCCCTCTTGGCCTTTAGGCCCTGGGATTTACACAATGTGGCCCATCATCCCTCACCCACTTTTTTCAGGCCTTTCGCTTTCACCTGAGTTATATGTTGCACTTCTCTTCGTTCTCTAGCTTGCAGATGGCAGCTGGTGGAACTTCTTGGCCTTTGTTGTCATGTGGGACTAAGGGATTATTATTCCTGTAATAGTCTGTGGGGTAGACAGCAAAAAGGGGTCAAAAGTGAGAAACCAGTACGAGAGCAGACAAGAACTTTCCTCGCACTCTCAGATTCTTCTGGTACATACCTCTCCATCTTTTCATCTTTCTGTGTCATTATGCTTTGTATATTGTAGTTGATTGTAATTTATTTTATTGACTATCTTATTTTGGATTAGAGCATGACTCCTCTAAATGAATAGTTTTATCTTTTGAAAATTTCCATCATTGGTTTACTTTGATTCATTTAGTATTTGGGCCTACTTCCCCTTCGTACATTTAGCTCTTCTAATTCAAGAAAGTGCTTTCTTTCATTTCACCATCCTTTTGAGAGTATTTTCTCTCCATCTGAAGCATATGAATTTTCCTTTCGGTTTTTGTACTCTCTTCTTTTGTTATACTTCTAACACCATCTCTTCAAAAAACTAACAATATTTTGCATTTTATCTTATTAAATTAATTAAATTTCAAACCCAAACCCCTAAGCATGCCAGACATGCACTCAACCATTGAACTATATCTGAACCCCTTATTTATATAGTAACACTTACTGACTAAAGCTCTGACTTTATAATTTTTTGCTCTGCATGACTCACTTGGTTAGCTTGATTTCTCATGCCTCTAGAGATGCTTCTTGGATAGCCAGCCATGAGAATTCCTTGAGGCAGGTTCTTAAACGCTTTTCTCAGAGGACTTGTTTTAGTTCCTTCAGGATATGGTGTAAGGCTTGAAATTAAGGCTCAATATTATGAGCTGCTTTGACACCTGACACCCAAAGGGCCTCAGTGATCTAAATGCAACCCCCTTTCCCACTCCAATTTCTTGAATGTGGTCCCTTGGCTTCAAAACCCTCCTTAACACAGAGAGTAAGCACCGTGCCCACTTGTCTCTGAATGCAGCCTTCTGCTTCCTGCCAGTGACAACATTATCCAAACAAGCCAAACTCAACTGCTACCAGCAGGAACCGGGGTCACTTCACCTGCTCGGTGCTACAATGACTGCTTCCCACAGCCCCAGTTTTTTCATGCTGTTTTTAAGGATAATCCCCAGGCAAGCCTATGAAGCAGATGTCTTCTCCAAAGGCTGAGTGTATGTCAATAATAACTTACCCTAGGGCCCTTCTGTCCAGGGCTTAGTGTCTTGAGTTTAACCACCTTTATGTCCCTAAGTTGGGCAACCCCCTTCACCTCTGAAGTGAAAAGGAGACAAATGACTCAGAGGGTCTGACCAAATTACAGCACTTCCACTGCATTTCTGTCTTGAGAATTTGGAGAATCATTTACATGTAATATAAACGCAGACCTCATATAGGTATATATAGGCAAATTTAATATCTTTTTCTTCTCCTCCTCGTCTGTCATAGCATTGTTCTGATTTCCTGATTCTTCTTTTGTCTTTTTTACCAAGTGAAAGAGAAGACAGACACACACATCCCCACTACCTCTCTCTAGAATATCATTTTCTACCTACTATTGAGGATGAGTGTTGCCTGGTAGCAATTTCCCTCCTTACCTGAGGCTCTGTGGTTTGATTTTTAGCCCAGCACAGACTTGTAGTTTTCTATTCCCAACCATCAGGAGTTGTTAAACCCATTTAACAGAACCCCTAAGTACAGTACTAACTCCTACACTTCCTCACCCCATAATTTCTCCTTTTCATGCCCTTTTGGCCTCTAAGGAATTATTTTGACAGAAGCTCCATTATACATTAAAAATCTCTTTTATTTACTTTATAAATTGCCTTTTGTCTTCTGCTATACCATACTCAGGCACACATGACACAAAAAACTAGAATATAAAACTTAGCTTGAACCTCTTCACTTATAATTGAATGCTAAGTATATGATTATTATCGGTTTCACAGCATTTAATTATAGAAATGCAGGCTAATTTAATGAACAACTCTACTTTTGCATATTATTTCCAAAAATCTTAATATTTTTACAATTATATATAGTGTTACAACTACAAGAATATATAAAAACCTTTACATTTCTGGTTATGTCTTTAGAATACTTCCTTGGATGTGTTATTATATTGAGGAAAGGTATGATCTCTTTTGAGCTCTTGATACATTTTCCAAACTGCTTTCTAGAAAGGCTGTAGCAATTTACAGTTCACTGCAGTGTGTGATAGGTAAAAAGGGATGTCTCATCCATGATTTAATGTGTATTTCCTGATTACTCGGGAAGGTGAACATTAACTGAGTGTGTGATATGTTTAACCAATTCCCTTGTAAGACTATCAGGTGATTTTAATTATCTAGTTTAAACTTTTTCATTTCCTCATTCAAAATATTCGAATCTTATTCTAAGCATAGAGCTGTGTTAACAGGAGAGATCAGCTCACCACCCCAGCACACTTCAACACTCACTGAGTAACTGGCATACAAGGGAACAATTATGTAATGATGTAAGGAAATGTAGCGGCAAATGAGAGCTTCTGCTCAGCAAACACTGTGGCACCAAAGGAAAGATTTTATTTCACTGTTTTGAGTTATCAGAATGAGCCTTAATGTAAGCCCGTGCTTTCTATTGAAAAATAAAATACCATTTTGAAATCTGACTTTAAATGATTTTTAATCTGGTTAGTTTACTTTTAATATTGTTCTTCTACCCCAGGGTTGTTTTTGAAACCATTCATCACTGAGCTATTTTCTGTACTAAAAGCATGCTCAAAACCATTGCTTGTTTCCACTGTCTTTGGAAAAGGATCAACTAGTTGTCACCCAATGTTGAGATATTGTGTAATGAACTTTTACAATTAGATATAACTCCTAAACTCATCATTTCTCAATTCCATTGATCACATCCTCTCTGTCCTTAAAAATATCTATGTGGTACATTCCTTGGAAGAGCCATTCAGTTTTCTTCCTGCTACACTGTCATAACTCTTCATAATAATTCTCATTGTAGTGAAAGCTGTTCACGTGGAATTGTAACCATCTCAGTGACATTGTGTGACATCCTCACCAGAATGTTCCCGCAAATCCTAAATAGTTTTATGCCTCTTGGTTCCTTTTCTGTCTAGCAATAGAGGATCAATTGAACATATACAAGGCAGGCAAGATTAAAAATCCATGTATACATCACATTTGTCTGTGGAACTAGCACCAGGAGGCAAAGGGGGGAAATAACATATTTATGTATGCATATATGCACATATCTTT
Organism: Chinchilla lanigera; assembly: GCF_000276665.1. Classification (NCBI taxonomy): domain Eukaryota; kingdom Metazoa; phylum Chordata; class Mammalia; order Rodentia; family Chinchillidae; genus Chinchilla; species Chinchilla lanigera. The sequence continues at coordinate 19,432,229 of NW_004955444.1, forward strand.
TCATATAGTATGTAAAGTATAATTTAATATATGTTCCATAGAGTATATAATAATAGTTTATCATATGTGTGATTGTATATACATTCTTCCACATAAAAACAGCAGCACATAAAATTTAATGTAAAAAAAAGTAGATTTTTTTACTAAGAATTACAATTAATTTGTATTCAGGAAATAACTTTACTCTGTTATGATAATTTTTACATTACTTTCCTGGGTAAATTGGCTTCATGAAGGACTCATACACTTTGTCAGCACCCAGAGTTAAGAAATTCTTTTCCCAATCTCAACCAAATGTTTTAAACCTTGATAAAAATTTTGAAGAATGTTTTATATTTACTGGGAGACAGAAAGAATGAAGAAAGCTGAAAGAAAGGGAGAGAAAGATGGAGAGAGAAACAGGAGGACTGAGGGCAGAAGGGAGCAGCTGCAGGTAGCAAGACAGCCCTTTTTCCTGCAGATGGATTTGCTTGTGTGTGTACTCAGCTTTACTGACAGTAGCTAATTTGTTCCATCACACTAACCTGAACTCGCTCTCTTGCTGATGGCACTGGTAACAAGGGAGAGGGTGAGCAGGAGAGGGAGAGGGAGAGGGAGAGGAGAAGCTCAAACTGGCCTTGAACTCACTAGGTAGCCAGGCTGGCCTCACATGCATGGCAATTCTCCTGCCTCAACCTCCTGAGTGCTGGCATTACAGGCATGCATCACCATGCCCAGTTTGTATATATAACTTTAATGAAAATAAATCATACTATAAATTTACCTACAAGTTTGCTATATAAATAACTCTACATGATCAACATCTTTCCAGGTCAGTATGTAAGCTAGATTATTCTTTTCCCAGGATATATAAGTTTAATAAATCAATGAGCCTACTTTATTTGACATTTTCTTATTGATGAAAGTATGCTTGTCTTTTTTCCTATTGTAATTATATCCTTGCAAGCACATATTTTGTGTGCTCATAGTTTTAAGTGTAGAACTTTGTTTCTTAGAAGGGTAATTTCTGACTCAAAGGGTGTGTACCTTTTTTATTTTAATGCAATAAAATTACTTAATAAAGTGGAACTACTGTTGGTGATATGTTGGCCATAGTAATTAGTGCTAGTTGCTGAAAAAAGTCACCCTCAAGCATGTGACTTAACACAAGAAAGTAAGATAGGGATCAGGCAATTGTGAACAGCTCTCAACTGGGAGGTAATCAAGAAGCTCGGCTCTTTCCATGCATATGCACCTGCTACATCAAGACAGGCCTGAGTTCCCACACTAGATTCTCCACATTCAATAAACTGCAGAGAAAAAAGGTACGTGCAGTAAAAGTGACAACGGGAGATGTTTTGAGACTACATCATGAAGTGGCTTATTTTCTTCTACCCTCATTCTTTTGGCCACAACTCAAACATCCTTGGTCAACCTACAAGGGAGGCTGAAAAATGCAGTCTTTTTTGTGCTGTAGGGTAGGAACATCTGGTCAGTTGTGCCCCTGAAGATGATATGCTTTCTGCACTTGATGCTTCTGTTACCTTTATTATGATGATTTGAAAATCCTACAAAACTCAAAAGGGAACAAATCATAACTCCAGACCTTTCAACATTCTATAAGGAAGTAGACATTCCCTATCTATCACATATCATTCCTAGAAATAAACTTTACTGATAATTTGGATATTTTTTACTTGATTTATTTGTGAAAGTGTTTTCCTATTTATTATCTATTTGTTTACATATCTGTAAGCACTACATATCATGAAGTTTTGGACTGGAGTGTGTTCTCCCCAAATTTCTAGTTTGAAGTCCTAACTCCAGTACTCAGAGTGTGACTGTACTTGCAGACAGGGTATTCAAATGGGTAATTAAATTAAAATGGGATCATTAGGATGGGTTCTAATCTAATGACTGATGTACTTACAAAAATCAGAACAACATCACAAACAGAGGGAAGATAGCAAAAAGTGGCTGTCTACAAGCAAAAGAGAGGCCTCAGAGAAACCTGCCCTTCCACTACCTTGATACCACACTTATCTCCAGACTTGTTAGAAAACACACTGCTGTTGTTAAGCCACAAAGTTCAGTGGGACTTTGTTTTGGAAGCCCTAGCTGACTAGCACAATAGATATAATTACGTATAAAATATGTTTTAAAGCTGGGAGTGTTGGTACACACCTGTAATCTCAGTATTCTCGAAGGTTGAGGAACAAGGATTGAAAGTCAGAGCCCATCCCAGGGAACTTAGTGACTTAGAGAAACCATGTGTCATAATAATTTTTTTAATTTAAATTTTATAATTTTAACTTTTAAGTTGTTTTACAGAGGCTGAGAATGTAGCTCAGTGTGAGGGTCCTGGGTTTAATCTTTAGTACCATAAGTTTCTCATTACTCCCTTTTTTGGTGGACCCAGGTTTTGATTTGTTTTGTTTTCTTTTGTTTTGCTTTGTTTGGTTTTTAGTTTTTGGTTATATGTTTAAAAATTAGGGGAGGGTGATTTTCATTTACATTTCCTCAATTTTTCTGGTTAGTTTTTTTGTACATGTTATTAACTATTCCTTTATTTTTATTTCCCCTTCAGTAAACTGCTCCATTCAGGTACATATTTTAAAAATAATTTTTGTCTTTCTTATTTTGAATTTGAAAAGAATTATTAGTATGCTATGGATCCCAACACATTGTTAAATAAGTGGCAAAGATTTTTCTCTTAATGTGTATTTCATTTGTATTTTGACTTGGTTTGTGAAATGGTTTGAAATAGGTTTTCTTTTTCAGTGACATGGGTTGAACCCACAGGCACTCTACCACAGGTTACATCCCTAGATGTTTTAATTTGCTTATTTATTTTTTTATTTTGAGACACATTCTCACTGTTACCCAACTGGGACTCGAACTTGCAATCCTCTTGCCCCTACCTCTGGATGTTTCTATTTCTTAATGAACTTCTATTTGCTAGAGTTATAATAGATTCCACAAAAGATACCAGGAGCATTCAGAATCAGGTCAGAATTCCTGTCCTCAAGGAGGTTATGGTCTCTTTCCATAGAGTCACAAGGGCATAAGTATGGTTAGTAGAGAGCAGCCTATGGAAGATATCATAAAAGAAGAAACGTTCAAGCTGGGTCAAGGATGTCAGAAAAGTATATTAAGTAGAGGGCTGGAGTATATAGCTCACTTGGGTACTTGCTTAGCATGTAGGAGCCCTTGGTTTTGGCACCCAGTACTGACAAAAAAGACATCATTAGCAGATCTCCCAGTGCCAATCCATAAAGTGTTAAGTAGCAGCCTCAGAGTAGTATGATGGAGATGCAAAATATTAAGCAAGAAAAAGAAGGAAAGAAAATGGATCCAATCTTCAGGCTTCAGGAAAAGCTCAGACAGAGCAGAGCAAACTCAGCCAGGTGGCAGAGCCTGTATTAGCTTTCCTGGTGCTGGAATACAATTTCAAATACTCATAATTTGAGGCAGGAGAGATTTGATTTGGCTCACAGTCCTGGAGGATTCGGTCCATGGTCGTCTGTTCCAAGGCAGGAACATCATGGCAGAAGGACAGGGTGGAGGAAAGCTGTTCAGTTCACTGAAACTGGGAAGTGCCAGACAGGGAGTACAGAGGGACCAGATATAGATGCCAAGAAGATGCCCTCCATGACCCACCCAGACATATACAGAAGTGTGCTCCACCAATCTTGGATGCAGTTCCCAAAGCCAGTCATGTTGACAAGCAGGTGAAGAACAGGGACCTCCTCATCCAGGTAATTCCCTGGGATCTTGCTGCTCTGTTCAACAACATTCAGCATGCAGAGTACGCCCGTGGCTGTGTGCTCTGAAGGCACCATGAGTCACCTTGGCTGTCATGGAGAAGGAAGCACCTTTGGAAGCATGGAAAAAGACAATTGTATTTCTATGTGTCCTGTGTTCTTCAGTGAACTAGGGTTAATGAAGAGCCTACCTTATGTAGTAAAAAAAAAAAAAAAATAAGGTAATACATTCAAGGAATTTAAAACAGTACCTACTTTTAGAGCACAATAAATAGAATTACTATCCTTTGTGAGTCCCTTTACCATTATAAGGTCCAGTTTGAACTTTTAATAGCATCTTTGTCTTACAGATGAGGAAATCAAGGTCAGGACGACAGATTCCTTTCATCAAAATCAGCCAATAGTAGAATTTATTTAGACACAGGATAGGGGAATAGCAAAATCTGCACTCTTAATCAGAGTTCTCTTTTCACCCCGAGAAAGTACACACAGTGCATAGAGCATAAAAAGGCTTTTCTACACCAGTGGCAGAATTTGCTGCTTGCATTGGGGTAGTTTCAAGGTAATGAGAGCAAAGCTAAACCGTTCCACTTATAGCAAGGACATACAGGTAATTTCCTTCATGCAGTCTTACAAGTTTACTTAATTACTTGGATAAATGAAACCTAGAAGTGTGGGTATTTGCAAGCGGCCAAACATAAGCACAAACTTGCATGCTGTACATTGTATTGCTGATATAGAGTCTACAATCCTTCTTGGTCCATAGCTAGAAGGTGACCAACTTCCTCCAGTCCATTATACTGCAGACTCTCAGTTCTTATCTTTGGACAACCTTTGAGGGCAGCAACAAAGTGCCTCAGAGCCATGGTCAACCCATCAGTAGTTTTCATTTCTGAACCCTTCCTTTCTCTCTGATAATTTGGCAGTGACATTACTTAATCCAATTTCTAGTCTCTGTATTCTGCCAGAAGGTCAAATTCTCAAAATATTTTACAAAGGAAACCTATACACTGGTTCATAAGTGAAAACCTACTTAAGATATTCTTCAGGGAGGCATGCTTGGCTGAAAGGGAGCTCTCCATCTGCAAGACTGTGGAGAAAGGTGTGTGGATGGGAAACACCTAGTGGTAAAAATAAACTTAACTGAAAGTAAGAAAACATCACAAGTAATTCAGGAGAATTTTGACATTACTATTAAAGAACATTGTGAACCACATTCTGTTCTTTCTTCCCCTTCCCCAAAATGGAAAGACCAAGCCACAAATGAAAAATAGATTCAAGGGTATCCCAAATGTGAAAGGGGTGCTCAGTGTTACTTCAGTGCCTCCATCAGTTTTTTCTTACACTTTAAAAATAAGTAAAAATGATGCTTCTTATCAGAACAAGTGGTTTTTTTTATGTGGAGACAGATTAAATGATGTAATTCTTTAAACTCTGGTATTGAATTTTCAAGTTTCAACCCCGTGAATAAAATGCTTTACAGCTTCCTTACTTCTTACTGTTTGTTGAAGCCCAAAGGCCCAGAATAAGCACCTGAGTGCTAAGTTGTGCTTATTCCAAATCCTACACCTTTGCTTTCAAATACATCTTTGCCATCTCTGAGCCATAGAGCAGTTCTCAATATTCCAGGTCTTCCAACTGGGAGTACTCAGTCCATTAGGAGATAGTGTGCTTTTATCTACATGGCTATACATTAGTACCTCTAAGTACTGGGGGAATTATCGTAGATCAGAGTTGATATGGTTTTAATAAGTTTATTAAAGGAGAGCTCTTACATGTTCCTACTCTTTGAAAATAAGATCATGGGGGCTGGGGATTTAGCTCAGTGGCAAAGCGCCTGCCTGGCAAGCGCAAGGTCGTGAGTTCGGTTCCCGGTACCGGAGAAAAACCAAAAAAGAAAATAAGATCATGAATAGAAACACTGGTGGGAACAATGGGTGTAGCTCAGTGGTAGAGCACCTGCCTATCATATGTACAACCCTGAGCTCAATCCTCAGTGTCACACAAACAATAAAGTAGAATAGAATAGAATAGAATAGAATAGAATAGAATAGAATAGAATAGAATGAAATAAACATATTTTGTTCACCTACTGTCAAGAGGGAGATGTTTCATCTTATTAGACCAAAGTTTGTTAAATTATGTGAATGAACTAACAGTTTTTTAGTACAGCTTCTGTCTGTTGCTTGAGGCAATAAGACCAGGGGCTCAAAATGCAATGAACTGCCTTTGTTCAAACCCTGGTTGTGTTGCCTACTGTAATTATGGATCACTTGCAAATATTTTGTCAATACATAGTGAAGATAACATTATTTGAATTTATGTTAACTCAGTTCAGTTGAATAAATAATTCCTAAGGATGAAATCTATTCAAGAAATTGTGCTGGGCACTTAGAGATGCACTGGACATAGCACTTTCCCCCAAATTTTCACCTAGCTGAGAAGGGATAGAGGAATATATATATAGTGCAAACTGAAAAAGCAGAAGTCCCATTAAAGCATCACCAACAAGTTCTCTAAGGAAGGAGAGAGTAGACAGAAAACTCAGAGTCCCTTGGACAAACCAGAAGACACTTCTGGAAATAATGACCATTCAGAGGAAAAAGAAGGAAGAAAACAATGACAGAAGGATGTGGAAGGCATGGTAGGCAGTATACTGGCTGTGAACAACAGAAGCCAGAAAAAGTCAGAGCAGTGATCAGTTCTATAGAAACACAAAAAATGAGAGGAAATATAAGATTAGAACCAAAGTCAGAATTTGACAAGCTGGGTCTGCAGTTTATATCTAACTCCAAGGCAGTAAAAATGGGCAAATTCCCTTATATGTACCAAATGCCTTTGGAAGCTTCTAGAAAGAGATTAAATAGTAGTTTAACCTCTAGATGCAAAGATACTAAATCAATAGAAAGCAATTTTATGAGTTTTCATATGTGAAAGTAGCAGCTTTAACTTTGAATGGAAATTTATAAATTAATTTACAATTTTTAAGAATGTATTGGAACTTTATCACATTTTACCAAGCAGAAGCCTCTCTGAAAAAACTTTTTGCAGGAATTGAAATAACTAAATTGGACATTCAGTGTACCTTTTCAATTATTTTATTAAAAAATTCATTCTAGTTTTCTCTAAGGATGAGATAAACCACTGCTAAGGAAATGGCTAAATCTTTCACAGTATTCCATTCACCACCAAATATATCACACTATTCCCAAATAACACCTAATAGAAGCTGGCCACATCAACATCAGAGAATATTTGCCTTTTCAAAACTTCTATTTCGGTACTTGTTTCCTTTCTTTTTTTTTTTTTTTTTTTTTTTTTTTCTCCGGTACTGGGAACCGAACCCACGACCTTGCGCTTGCCAGGCAGGTGCTTTACCACTGAGCTAAATCCCCAGCCCCCCAGTACTTGTTTCTATTCCAGATGTTGGGGGAACAAAGTTGTTTAAGATACAATCTTGGATGGAAGAAGAAGAGCTTATAAATAAATCATTACAACAGAGTGAGGAAGGAACACACTGCTTGTGTGGAGGGAAGGAGACTGACAAGGCTGTGCTATAGTAACTTGGAGCCTAACACATTTTTTGTCATAAAGCAGCATAACCATGGTTTATTCCTTAGAATATTTCTACTGATGACATTCTTTAGAATATTTCTATTGATAAATGATGAATTTAATTTTATGAGTTTTACTATATTAAACAGTGAGTGCTTACCAGGAAAAAAATCATAGAAATAAGGTATTGCATTTTTAATATTTATTGAGTGTTTAAAAGAAAGCATCAAAATTTTCAACATCAACCGGTTTTTGGTGTACAAAATGTAAAAAAGAACAACAAGAATAAATTCCTGTATGAACTACAACAAGAAAACCAATAACACTCTACAAAAATATTTTTACTTCAGTTATCACACCTAAGGCAGTCTGCACACATGACAACAGCATTCCATACATATGCATTGCTTACACTGACAGCACATGTGTTTTGCTTTCCTGGCCTTTTTACAGGACGTACTTGACATGTGGCTGGTAATGCTGTTTTATCAGGAGATTCTTATTGTATTATGCAATGTGTAGTTAATAGAAACATAAAATATCAATAAAATAAAGTATTAAATTCTATTATGTATTTCAAATTTCAAATAAATATCTACATTTTTGCATCAGCTATGTACTTGCTTAGAAACCTAAAAGATAACATCAGAAATAAATTCTATGTGAGCTATAATGAAATACCAACAGCACTCCACAAAAAACTCTTTACTTCAATTATCACACTTAAATAATAAGAAAATAAGATGCCAGTAAAATAAAATATCAAATATGTAATGAGTGCTTAGAATAAACATCAACATTTTCACATCAGCTGTGTGCTCACTTACAAAAGCTAAGAGATAACATCGAAACTAAAAACATATGTGAGCTGCAATGTAAACACAAACAAAAGTTTACCACAGAAATTGTCCAACTGTCCATATCCAGGCAGTCTTCACACATGATAACTGCATGTTCCATCCTCACATCTCGCTTATCCTCACAGCATATGGGCTTATGTTTCCTTTCCTATGAGGCAGGCCAGACCGTTTTGTAATCTCTCTTCTTTTCCTCTTTAGTCAGGATCTTCCTACAATTTTGTACAACATGCACATATAAGAAAAATAAGATATCAATGAACTATCAAATGTATAATCAGCTCTTATACCAGACATCAATATTTTCACATCAGCTCTTTACTTGCTTACAAAATCTAAGAGATAACATCAGAAATAAAAACTTATGTGAATTACACTGAAGATATCAATAGAACTCTACAACAAAAATAATCTTTGCTTCAATTGTCACACCAAGGCAGTCTTCACATATACAAATTATATGTTCCATACACAAGTGTCACACTGACAGCATATGTTTTATTTTCCTGTCCTTTCTTGAAGGGCACAGTTGACATCTTTTTGGTTTTTCTCTTGTCATAGTAGGTCTTTGGGATGCTGCACTTACCTGTTCTCATGTCAGCTCACCAGTGTGGTCACAATTCTTTTGTGTAGTTCCCTGGCTGAAACATTTCATTTTTCCTCTGCTGATGATCTCTTATGGGTTCTAGTCCCAATCCTCTAAGAAAATGTCTCTGTGGTATTTTTCACTTGTTACTTTCTTTTAAACTATCAAACTATTTATGCCACACATGTTTAGAATCGAGTAAAGCACAACCATTGGCCAATGTTTTGTTTCAAGAGACATCATAGTTGCAGCATAACTCATCAACAACATCTACTCTTCATTTGGTATTGTTGAGAAAAGTTTCCATTTCAGGTTTCTGTTTTGTCAAGCTTTCTCTATAAATATTTCCATCATGATGCAATGTTGACATCAGCAGTATGTTTTCCTTTGCCACATACAAGGCCAATGTAAATCTTTTTGAAATCTAAAAATTTTATTATAGAATTCTCTGTTTTGTAAGTGCAACATTTCATGTGGAATTTCTGTTTTGTTCCTGTGTGCAGTTCTTATGCTGGTCAACTTGTGTTCTTTTAGCAATTGTAACATCAATGGGAAACTGGTAAACCAGTTGTCAAATATTATATTGTGAATTAGTTCAGGAAATGGGAGCAACAAATCTGTGCACAACATTTTTATTTGGCTTCTTACTATACAAATAAAGACTTAATGGTGGAGTTCCAGGATAAATTTCTAAATTTAAAGCATAATACATCTTTGCATCTACAAGGGAATAAATTTTTACACCATACTTTGACCCAGTGCACTTCCATAAGTCTTTTACATTCCTGTGATCACCATAAGAAATCCCTGCTAAGTACAAAAGACCTATTGATGCTTTCGGTTCAGCCAGCAAGGTGTCATAATAAATACATCTTTTAATATGGCTATTGGTGCATATAGAATGTTTTACTTGTATCTTAGCTTTTGTGTATTTCACAGCATCTTGTAGTATTTCATCTTCTACAGTTTCCAACATTGAATGGCAGTGCTGGCATTTTGTTCAATATATTTCACCCTGGCCAAGAACTTCACTATATTTTCAGACTTATTTCTAACAAAGGATTGTTCCTTTTGGTTGCATGACCATTTTGCATCATTTCAACTAGTCAAATACACACTCATGTTGCTGTTCTCTTCATCATCTGTATCAAGGAGGTTTGCATTCCTCGTGTCCTATATCACTTGATTCTTGCTCCATTTCACTGTCATAGGAACTTTGACTCACATTGTCATTGCCAAAATCATAATTATTATCATCATCATCATTCACTCACCCCACTTTTCTGCTCTGAAAACCTGTGTTTTATCATAATGGATCATTTTCATCATCCATGCATGAATATCTGATGATTCACTTTTGACCTCCTCATAAACTTGCAAATCTGGTTTTTTATGTGCCATTGTACTGAACTGGGATACTTCTACCTGAAAAGCAAAAGAAATCTTTTTATAAAACAAATCCGAATGGGGGAACACCAAGATAGCAGACTAGTAAGCAGCAAAGAGAAAGCCTCTCTGAGATTCACCCTCCAGATGCTGGAATATAGCAACCAGTATGAGGAAAACAAGGAGGAAAGTGGGTGCCCTGGACTCAGGAAGCATCTGAAGCATGAATTGAAGCCCACAGAGAGAATGAAGAGAGAAACTTCAACAAAGAGGAAGGCCCAAGCAAGGCCTTCTCCCTGAGACAGAGCTCACTGTGCAAAAGGAGTGATTCAAACCTGAGGACACACAGTTACTGCTGGTGATCCCACAGGCCTCCAAAGAGCTATGCAGCAGTGGAAGGGAGAAGTAGTCATGAAGGACTGCATTAGCTGGTGGTGAGTGCTAAGGGCTCAGTCACCCCATGTGAGAGAGCAATTGGCCAGGAGCCATCTTGGAAAAGGGCTGACAGAGCTCAGAACTCAGAGTGGCTGCTGGCTGTATCTAGTGGCTCCCAACTGGGCTCAGGCCCATGGAAGAAGCACTGATGGCTACAGCCAAATGAATCTGGTCTTGGTCAGAAGGTGCAGGCTTGCTGAGATTATCCACTACCCAGCCAAAAGAGCTACTGCTGGCTTGCTGGGATAAATCACTATGGATCAGGACTCTGATCCTCCACATACTGTCTACCAGTCTCCACATACTGTCTACCAGTGACAGCAGAGACATACCTGTAAGTGGACTTCTTCCTTTTTTTTTTTTCCACCCTCTCTCTTGTTTGTTTTTTGTTGTGGTCATGGTGGTGGTTTTGTTCTTGCTTTTTGTTTTCTGCTTCTGTTTTTTTTCTACTTCATTGTTTGATTTTTTTCTATGTATGTAAACATGGTTTCTAGCCTCTTTGTGGTTTTGGTTCTGTTCTGTGCTTGATTTTTCTCTTTCCCTCCAGTCTTCTGCACCAGTTTCCCAAAGTTAGTATCAGCCCTCTCCAGCCTTCCTTCTAATCTCTTTCTCTTCTTCCACTTTTCTATTTTCTCCCTAACTCATTTTAATTTTTAACCTATGAGGGTAAAATGGACATATTAAGGACTTTTTTGCTGCATATAATTTTCTGGTTTGTTCAGATTTTGTTACATAACCACAAATCTAGTTCATATAGGTAAAGGTGACAAATTAATGATTAACTCATTATGTCATTTTCTAAGCTGTGTTTGATGCTATTGTCATTGCTGATGGTACCACCATAGCCAAAAGTTACATAATTGTTCTAAACAGCTGTTCTTCCTGGTATTCCAAAAATGAGATGGACTAAGAGTCATAGAAAATACTTGGGCACAGTGGCAAAAAACCAGGGGCTGAACCAAGATTGCAGCTACTTTTCATCCCCAAAATTGAAAAGGTAGGATCTTACAACAGACTCAAACCCAAAAAACCAGCTACACCTGGAAGATACCTTAGAGAAGTAGTAATTTTCCAAGGGTTCTAAATATTAGCAATAAAGCAATCCACCATAGGCAGTTTATAAGCATCACCCAAGGAATTAAACTAAAAAGGCAATGAGAAGACACCTAAATAACATGCAACCCCAGACATCCAGTTCAATAAAGGCAAACCCAGGAGCAATGAGGTAGACAATCTGAAAGCCACCCACATGGCCTCTTTCAAGTGGTAACAACAAAGCAATTTAATGATGCTCAAATCAAATCAGAAATAATTTCTCAGACAACTGCACAGATGATGTCCACAATGAAGACCGTGTTTAGTGACTATAGAGTAGATACAGACAAAAAAATAGAGGAGCTTAAGAGAATTATGGAAGCCATGAATGCTTATCATAGGAAAGAAATGGAATTCATAAGGCAAACTCAAGCAGATATCCAGGAGAATAAAAATTCCATTGAAAGTATCCACAGCAGATTAAGCCAATACGAGGACAGGATCTCAGATATAGAAGACAGGCTTGCAGTTTGCAATCATGAAAAGAAAGAGTCCTTAAAAATAGTAAAGGACCATGAGAAATCAATATAGCAGCTGCTAGATGAGGCAAAGAAGAATAACTTCAGCTTGATTGGATTAAACAAAAAAGCAAGATATAGCACAAATGACATTAAAAAAAAAAAAAACTGTTCTAGAGGTCATGGCAGAAAACTTCCCTGGTAGAGAAAAAGAATTTGGCATACAGATAAGTGAGGCATATAGAGCATCAACTAGCCACATTTAAAAAAAAAATATCTACAACCAGGTATATCATAGTCAAGATTCCAGAAATTCAACACAACAATAGAATCTTAACAGCTGTTATGAAAAAGAAACAAATCACCTATAAAGAAAAGTGCATCAGAATCACAGCTGACTTCTCAGCACAGACCCTCAAGTCAAGGTCATAGTCACAGTTCTGATGAAAATTCCAACTGTATATCTCAAAGAATTAGTGGAAACTATCCTAAAATTCATTTGGAACCAGAAGAGTCCTAGAATAGCAAATGCAATTCCAGGCAAGAAGGGCAAGGCAGAGGGCATCTCAATCCCTGACTTGAAATTATACTACAAAGCTACTGTGAGAAAAACAGCATGGTACTGGCAAAAAAAAAAGACCCAAAGGTTAACAGAGCAGACTAAAGGCTGTAGAAAAAACTCTAGACATACTCAGCTGCCTTATCTTTGAAAAAGGTGCCAGCCAAACATATTCACTGGAAGAAATACAGCCTCTTCATGGTGCTGGAAAAACTGGCTATGCACATGCTGAAGATTACAACTGAACATTTATCTTTTATCATGCACTAAACTAAATTTGAAATGGATCAAAGATATAAATATTAAAAGAGAAATATTAAATCTGCTGGAAGATAGAATAGGTAAAACTCTTGAAGACATTGGTGTAGGCAAAGACTTTATGAATAAAACCCTGTTTGCACAGTAACTATCACAAAGAATCAGCAACTGGGATCTCATTTTATTAAAAAGCTTTTGCACAGCAAGAAAAATCACCAACAGAGTGAAGAGACAACCCACAAAGTGGGAAAAAATGTTTTCCAGCTGTTCCTCAGACAAAGGATTACTATCAAAAACATATAAAGAACTCATAAAACTCGGACCTCCAGAATTCAAAGACCCTATCCAAAAATGGGCATCTGAGATGAATACACACTTCTTACATGAAGAAATCCAAATGGCAAATAAATACGTGAAAAAATGTTCAATATAAATGGCCATTCAAGAGCTGCAAATTAAAACAACACTGAGGTTCTAACTCACCCCAGAAGGAATGGCTATCATCAAAAAAATCAACCCATAACAAATGCTGGTGGGGCTGTGGGGAAAATGGAACAATTTTCTACTGTTGGTGGGAGTGTAGACTGGAGCAATTGATTGTGGAAATCACTGTGAAGATTTCTTTAAAATGTAGGATTGGTGGTCCCATTTGACCTAGCTATTCCACTTCTCGGTATCTTTCCAAAAGAATTAAAAACCTCATACCACAGTGTTATATGTGCACCTGTATTTATAGCAACACAGATTTGTAATAGCTAGATCTTGGAAAGAACCCAAATACCCATCAACTGAGGAATGGATAAAAAAGATGTAGTCTTTTCATACAATTGAGTACTACTCACTCACAAAAAAGGATAAACTGGAGACTTTTATAGGTGAATGGATGCGATGTGAAACCATACTACTAGGTGAAATAAGTCAGCCCTCCATGTGTAAACATATTGTCTTCCTAATGTGAGAAGCTGAAAGAGTAAATAAGTCAGAAAATATACAATAGATATTGTAAAATGGGAAGAAACTTCAAAGGGAAAGAGAAACTGGGGTGGGGGAATGGAGATAAGGAAGGAAAAAATATATATATATGTATAAAAGATAGTTAAGATAGTTATACTACTAATTTCTCTCAGCTCATTGAAAAGAAAATTTTGTGCTGATTTTTTTTGACAATTAAATGCCTATATCTTCTATTCTGAGTAACTAATTTAAAGATAACAATATGCAATGTATTAACCATTGTTACCTTCCTATTATTCTATTTGAAAACTTTTTTTCTCTTTAAAATAAAAAATATACTTGAGTTGTGCTGATGTACTGTACCCACTGTGATGCTCAGGTAAACAAGCGCAACTAGTCCAGGGTGCATAATGTAGGTGTACATCCAGGTTTGACACTTTGCACACATGCACACAACTTGTCTTTCATTATACCAAGTGGGTAAACATTAAGATTGCTTTCTGTATCCCTCAGGAAAAGGCACTGAGACACACAGTCCGCTACTATTATGCTAAACTAAAAATCTACAGTAGAAAAGTAAAGAGTGTGTACATGCCACCCTTCGTTATGGGTTGTAGAATAATACTATGTTTGATTTGAAACTGAAGGTAACAGGAGCTGACATATGAATGTAGCGTGGTGAGGAAGTCCTAGGACAGTGGTAACATTAGTTGCCAATGCATGAAAACAATGCAAATACATGATGGAATTTTCAGGACTGTAAATAGTTTGTAGTATTTGGGTATTAGAAAGCTGCTGAAGGTGTTTAATCAAGGTACTGGTATGCTCCAGTTGTCTTAAATTACACAGACACAGCAGGTATGTAAATCTGAAATGGCTGGGAAGACACACAATGGGATGCTCTAGCAATTGTCCAGATGAGAGTTCAAACAGAACAAGAACGATGATTAATTGTCACAGCGAGTTATCAAACATTCCTTTTAAATGAGATATATATTCTAAGAGAAAATGGTTTATAGATATATTGTATTTATTTAAATTGGTGAGTGTATGTTGAGTTTGAGGACCTGCAGAAATACAACCAGGTTATTGGTAGACAATTAGAAATAGGAGTGTATGATTCTGAAAATAGCAAGGGACATAGATTTGAAAGCAAGCACACAATGAGTTGCAGTTGCAGTTGGACAGTAGGGGACTTGGAGCTTTTGTGGACTTGGAGTCCATCCCTGTGTCCAGCATGGTGTGAACACACAAGTAGCATTTTTAAAAATGGATGATCAACTGCCTGAGAAGACAAGTGTCTACCAGTCTCTCCTAGAGTGAATCTTCCTTTGGAATCACTGACTCTGTACTCCCTCGACGTCTCTCACTTCTCTGCGCTTTACTGTGCTGTGTTTCCCACCCGCTTGTTCTCTTCATGCAGGTGCTCCCCAGCTAGCTAACCACCAACACGAGTAGGCGCTCTTCGCTCAGGAGCTTCACATACTCACGGGGAAACAACTTGTAAAAGTCAAAAAATTCAAGCAATGAGAAGAAAAGAGAGTTGTCCGTGAAACTGATAGTCTTGAACTCAGTGGAAGTCTTAGAACAGATTCAATGGAAAATAACCCAGGAGCAGAACACCAGAGTGCTGTGGGTTAGAGTATAAGTGAGTGAGGCAAAAGAGAATTATTTTAAGAAACTTTGTAACAATAAGATGGAAAGATGTAGGACTGTATCTGGAAGGAGAGGTAGTATCAAAAGTTGCTCTTGTTGAGGAAAGGGAGGAAAGATATGTGACAAACATGGAAAAGGTGAGTACTCTTCATGTGCTGAGAATTAAGAGATAGCAAAATTCCTCGTGTCTATTCTTATAAGGGCATTAATCTCACCTAGAGAGCCCCATGTCCAGGACCTCATTTATACCTTCTTAGGGGAAGGAGGTGATTAGTAGGAAGAGGGAAAAGCATCACACCACCTAATCAAGCTTGGAAAATTTCAGGAAAGGGGAGCAATCAGAATCTCTTGGTGTCCTAAAATGTGGCCTGCGAATTAGTGAACAGAAGGCTGCACATTAACATGTACTATACCCAGGCTGAGGATTTCTTTTCTTTAATCTTTGGCATTGAGATCATCCTAAGATCCCATTCGTCTCATGGCATCCTTTTACAATAATAACATTCTAAAACTGCAAATTTTAGTTCCTTGTTATATGTTACATCTTAAATCTTGCTTACAAAATCAAATATATACTTTGTGTGTCTTTGTTGGCTTAGCAGGTAACCAAAGTCCTCGAAGATACTAAGGCATAAGACCTAATATTAGCAAAAGCACTTTTAGACTTCAAAGATTCCTTGGCTTATTGTCTGGATGAGCTTCACTGTATGTCATCCAAAATTTATGAGCACAGAAGCCCATTGGATGATTTAAGCTAAGTTCAAACCCGTTGTCCATCGATCTTATATAAGGAAGATGCATTTCAAGAAAGGTGACAAGGGGTGCACAGGTGACCTGACAAATTTCCTTCAGTTTTGGAGATTTTAAACTGGTCCCCTGGGAAGCCCCATCTCTCCTTTAGCCACACATTCAAGATCATATCGGGGATAATGTTTCTGAGGTGTGACAAAATTCTCCAGGGTTTCCTATCACATCCCATTGGCCAGGTTATAGCCGCCCGATTTGAAGACATTACATTGTCTCTCAGTCGTACCCTCTTTAGATATGTCCTTTAATCTTTCTTAAAGGTCTTATTTTCCTATCCTTTAATCATCTTAGTGGGGGGAAAAAACCTAAGATCCTTCCTCTGGACGTAGACACTGACAAGCATAAGTATCTTTCTATTTTTCTATCCAGGTAATACCTTTCCTGTTTAAATTGAAATATTGCTGTTGACTCATCATAGCTTTTTGAAAAACACTAACAAAACATGGCTCTGAATAAGTTTCAAGATAAAATGTAGAATGTACAAATAAACCAAAATTGTCTTTCCTTCCTATTACTCTGGTTCCATTTTCAGCCCCACTTCAAGGAAAAATACGAGCCTTGATTATCCATTTTCACCAAAATAGCATTTACTCAGGCAGGAATATTAACTCAGGTAAGCAAAATGATTGTTCCTTTCATCACAGCAATTCCACACTTACTCACCTTCCAATTGACTTTTTATAGAATATTAGTTTGCATTAAAAAAATCCATTTAATTGCATTGGAAAAACACTTTGCTGCCACAGGCCAATACTGTGTTGCAGCTGCTCCTATTTAAGGGATAATTGTAGCCTCACTCTTCTACAAGGAACTAATTCTGATTTTGAAAGGATTTGTCCTCACAGTTTATCCTGATGAGAGAGGACTAGATTATTGCCCTGTAAAATAGCTGAATAGTCCTATTACAGCTATTATACCGCAAATGTTGTATATTGTTGAAGATCAAAGTACTGTACCACACTCAATGGTGAGATGTACAGGCATGGCATATTTCCCATACTATGTAAAAATACCACATTTTATGAGTCATTTAGTACCATGTGAGGTATCTATGGGTCCAGTGTCATTTCCTCCAAACTTTCCTCATCATTCTGAAATCCTTTATTTTCTGGTTGAAAAATTTACAATCTAGTCATTTCTCACTAGTCTCCCCAGGAAATAAACTTCAATGCTCTATGTTCTCCTCTTGCAGGATATTACTTACTGTGTATCATTCTATTTTACATTTAAATTACTTCTGAAAATGTTAAATAATCCTGGACAACAATAGGTTGTAACTGGTAAACTGAGAAAATGCAAACGTTTTTCATCAAAATCCCTAATGATGTGTTTTGAATCTTTAAATTATGTAGAGCTCAGTATTGATCAGGTTCAAGAAAAAACCCAAACTATTCCCCCCAATAACATGAATAAAAAGGTACATCTGAATATACATAATACACATACACAACAAAATGCCTTATAACACAAGTTGTTCTCTATGAAATGCCAAATGAATGGAATTTTTAAAAAATGAAGCTATTTTATTTATTTTATTTTATTGCATTTTATTGTATGAGACAGGGTTTCACTAAGTAGGTCTGGCTGGACTTGCACTCCCTATATAGCACAGGCTGGCCTTACACTTGCCATGATCCTACTACCTTAGCTCCTCAAGTACTGGAATTACAGTTGTGCACTGCTACCCCTGGCAAGAATGAGGCTTTCTTCTAACAGGAACTTATGACATCAGCTATCACTGACATACTGTTTTAAATCAGAGGAGGCCAACATAAGAATGAATCTTAACTTGGTTTTTCAATATGGCGTGCTTTGATTTTAGTTTTAATATTTTGCATTTCAAGACTAGTCCCCCCATATACATGTTTCATTCTCATAGTTAATCTACACTGGGCTTCTACACTTGAAGAGAAACTAACTCTAAAATGTAACACAAAATACTTGATGAGAAGTACCACTTTCTGCGAGTGATTTTTATAGAATTCTCATAAATCACAGATAGGATTAGCTGTCTAAAGGATATTTTCCCCAAAGTAACATATTCTGTGCATGTGACTTGGAGATGATGCTACAAGATTGAGGACTTACCTATATAATAGAAAGAATCAGTAAACATGAAATGTGGTCATTGAAAACAACTGCCAGTTTGAAAACACAACAATTTATGAAACCATAATTAAAGTGAACATAGGTGGTGCTGAGGCAAGAAATCAAATGTTGAGTGTACTTTGTAGTTATTGGTTAGGCTTTCCAACACAATTTATAAAGTTATATAAGATAATGAAATTAAATGTAAATTAGATCTGATGTTAGGAGGAGATCTAAGACATAGTAGGCAACTTGCAAATTATAGGTAGTGGTATTATTACATCAATATTAGTAAGGAGATAGTTTTTTCAAGGACACACGTTTTGCTAATTAAAATATATTAACTTTCTGGTTCAGATGAATACGTCATAGATTGGATGTATAAAACAGTTTATGCATGCTTGTTCAGAAAACCCAGGTAAACTGCTAAACTCCATCTCTAAAAAGGCAAAGGAAATGAAGGTATCCTGGATGGGGTGATTCTCAAGGTCCCCTTGTGAGGACCAACACAAAATGACAGCATAGCTATAAACTCATCTAGAGCAAAAACCATTTTAAGGAATTTGAATTTGTTTTTAATTTCAAACTTTTGCACAATATATCACATTAGTAGCTTTTTTTACAGCTCTTTGTGTCTTTGTTGAATAAGATATAAGGAACGAACAAATAAATGAATAAACTTAGGATATGGAGTTGAATGTTCTACAAATCGAAAAGTGGTAGAATGCATGTTTATTTTGTAAATTAAGATTTGCTTAATGCTATGGCTGCATATGATAGGCATTGGGTGGAGCACTGTAAAAAGAACGTGTTTTGGGAGATAGACCAAGATGATCTCTGTGATCTACTCATGTTGCAGAAATGATTAGAGTTGAGAGCTTTTCTCTTTTCCAGCAGCTCATATCCTCACCATGAAAAACACTAACATACTATGTGGCCCCCACACTGTAGCAACCAGGCCTCAGATTAGGAAGCAGAGGGATACAGAGGACCCATGCATTTTAGTTTTCCATCAAGAGGGAGGAAAGTTGTAGGGACAATGTACCAGGGGGGAGATAGCATTATCTTCCAGGTGTCAATTGGCTGACAGCATTATTTTTCCAGTCCTGAACCATTTTATTTCTCCTCCTCATATTCACAGGGTTGTCAAACAGAAATCGATTATGGGTCTTAAGAAAGATTTTAAAAATCAAGTTTTGAACTATGTAACATATTGGTAATGACCACTGGATATAAGACAGAAATTTAAGCTTAGCATACCTATCTTTTAAACTTAAAAGGTTTTATTACTGTCGTTCAATTTGGAGATACATATAAACACAACTTAGTATCTACAACTGAATTTTGAAAGCTGACGCTATAAACCACAAAATTTCACACACATTTTATTATAAAGAGCTTATGAGGAGGAAGATCATTTTCTACTCCTTACTTTTGTGCTTCTAAGGGTTTCTGAATGTGTAGAGGGATTTTTTCCTCCTTCTTCCCAACTCTACCTCCATCATGCAACTCTTCAAGGTAAGGAGAAAGCTGAAGTTTTTGCTACTTATGGAAATGATGACCAGAAGAAAAACAATGGGTCAAGATAAAAAAGGATGTAAGAACTGCAAAGCAATACGTAACAGGTTCCCAGAAGAATTTTGTGTACAGGAGACATTCCAAAATGTTAATTTTATTGTTACTTATACTGTCACCCCGATCTTTCTGCATATACTTAAGCGCAGCTAAGAGACAAAGCTGGGAAGGTACGAAGCAGCTGGCAATCACCGTGTACTAGAAGCGTGCCTAGAGTGGCACGAAGTTCTCTGCATCTTCCTCGGGCCAGAAACACCACAAGGAAGAACTTCCTGGATCTTTCCGGGGTCCTGGGCTGCTCACTCCTGAGGAGGGAAACACCTCCCACTTCTACTTGGACTTCTCACTGGAAAACGCGGGTGGGGGGTGGGGGTGGGGGTGGTTCCTGCTGTTACAGCGGCCAAATGCGCCCTAGCTGTCCCAAACACCAAAATAAATCTACTTGCAAGTTTGTAGGTTCGTGGAAGCAAAAGGACAAAACATCACTAGTGATGTGGATACCCCATTTGCCAACCTGAGAAATGGGGAGGCAGATTCTAGATCTGCCCTGCACTAGTGCCAAGAGTTGTAAAAATAGAGGAATCCCATAAAGGGCAGCTAACAACCCCAAGTGTTTTCCCTCCAGCACGATCATGATAACTGCTTCCTTATTTACCCTTCGCATCACCCCCAAGGTCTTTGTGAGTCTCCAAGGCTGATCCAGACTTCGAACACCCTCGGGAGGCAAAGAGTGACAGCGCGGAGGGGCCTAGGGCGGGAGCTAGAGACCAGGAGCCGCTCTCACAGCCCGTCCGCGGCCCGCAGCCCTCGGAAAAGTCACCTCCACCGCACGTGTGGAGTAGAGGGTGTCGGCTCGCCGGGTCCGGGCAGCGGCGGAGAAAGAGGCGGGAGGCGCAGAGCCGGCGCGGGG
>NW_004955444.1:19453782-19656917 GCF_000276665.1 Chinchilla lanigera
TTTTTTTTTCTCCTCTTCTTCTTAAACAAACCACAAACGGATGTGAGGGAAGGAAGGTGTTTCTTTTACTCCTGAGCCCAGACACCTCTCTCCGTTCCGACTAAGCTTGTTTTGCTGCATACTTTTTTTTTCTAAGAAAAAAAATAAGGGAATAGAAAAGGAGTTTCTGGATGTGAGAGTGAAATGGACGTAAGATTTTATCCACCTCCAGCCCAGCCCGCCGCTGCGCCCGACGCTCCCTGTCTGGGACCTTCTCCTTGCCTGGACCCCTACTATTGCAACAAGGTGAACGCTCTGCTTTTGTTTCCCGTGCTCTCGCTGCGCGGTCCCGGGAGGGGGGCGGCCGGGGTGCTCGGCGGACCGGCGGCTCGGGGGAGGCCGGGCCGGGCCGGGCGCCGGGCTCGCAGCCCGCCGCAGCGGCGTGCGCTGGGTAGCAGATCTCCTGGAGCAGCCCGGGGGCTGCCTTAGCCGCGATTGTGCGGAAAGTGACACGATTTGCTCGGATTCTTTCTTCCCGCTGCTCGAGACTAAGGATCCCTGCCTAGGTTTGCCGGAGGGGGGGGGCGTTAAAAAAAATAAGAGGAAAAGCCAAGAAACACTTTGGGGGTGTGTCTGGGGTCCGAAACGGAGGAAAAGAGAATTGAGCTTGTTTCCCAGTTCCTTTTTTCTCCCTCCCTTCCTTTCTTGGGCAGCAGGAGCTCTGGTATCGCTTCCCCGCCCAGGATTAGTTGCCAGAGGAGCAGCCTGGAGTCGGGGTACGGGAGCCCGGGCTGCGCTCCCGCCCTCCACCCCCGAGAAAATTGTTGCACAACTCCTGGTTTTCCAGTCGCTTCGGGCAGTCTAGTCCGGAGGGCAGGCCAGGGCTCAGAGGGCTAGCCGAATCTTGATTTGGGGGATAGCTCCCGTTTGAGGGGGCGCGTGGAAATTACTAGTTTGTTGGAAGCCGGACGAATGCGTCGCATCTAAGTCCAAAGCTCCTGCACTCAGCACCCGGCTCAGGTTGGGTCCCTGGCTGGGCTGTACTCATAGCCCGGCGACCCCTGCGCCAAGGCTTTGAGGACCAGGGCAAGGCTAGTGACTCGGAGCGGGTGCGCCGCTGGGGGTGCTTCGGAGATAAGTACTTAGGGAAAAGGTTACTTTCCCGGCTTCTGAAATGCTCAGGGTGGTAGAACTAGCTGGGAACGTCCCGAGAACAGAGCAGGCACTGCTATCTTGTCCCGGGCTTGTTGGACGTGTGGCGCAATCCCGCCAGATGAAGGTTGGCTGGGAGAATTCAGTTCTCTGAGCTGCGGGGCGGGCTTTTTAGACGCCCAGCTGTGGGTTAGTGAGAAAACCCCGATTCTCACAACCCCCTCAGGCACTAGCACGTCGACCCCTTGGTGAATTCCACGGGAAGCATCCTTAGGACTCCCATTTGCTAGCTTACGAGTCATCACCAAACAGCTTTTTAACATGATACAGAGGTGTTTCTTGGGCTGCATCCTCAGCTCCTGGTCTCTCCACAGCGCAAACAAACGACTTGCAGTTCCGAATCTTGGTCAATTGGGACACACACACACACACACACACACACACACACACACACACACACAGGGTTGTGAGTGAAGTGAACCGCAGACATCACTTCGCGGAGAAACTCCTCGATGCTGTGTACAGTGTAAGGCTCACTCCAAGGGCAGTGCTGTGTCCCCATGATGTTCAGGGGAGTTAGAAAAGAGGAAAATCTATCTTGGGCAAGGCAGAAAGGCTTTTACACTAGGAGCCCTTAGCTAAGGGCAAGTTGAAAGGTAATGGGAACTTTGGCAAAGTCAGAGAAGTTTGTGTGATGAAGTTTCATTGTTTGCTGTTCACAGTTGTTTTAGTCTGAAATCTGTTTTGTCTTTAAATACAAGTATTGTGTTGGTTCCCCCCTTTTTTTTTTTTTGCTTGTAGCAAAAACGCTGCTAATAAAAAATAATAAAGTGGCAGCTCTCTCTTGGTGATTAAAGACATATTCTACAATCGTTACTGGAACCAAAAGATCAGAACCATTTTGGCAATGAAACTGGACAAATCTTATTAAATTTATCAGTGATTTTAGGCTTCAAAAAGAAGGTAATGACTTGGATACACATTTCACTTGCCATTCTTGCCATAGTAGGGTCAGATTTAATTCAAAAGTTAAATGCTTTGGAAAATCAGGAATTACTTCAGTATATTAAATCATTTTCCAATTAAGTGCTTTAAATAATTTTAGTGGGTTGTGCTGTGAATTGAATAAATTAATTTTGAAAGTCTTCAGTATTTCTTCACCAGCTCATTGAAGTTCCTTTTAAGTCACCCTGTGTATAAGAAGCAAACTGTTCTTTTTAAATGCAAATTAGCCACCCTTTCTATAGACTAGTTGCAAGTCTTCTATTTAACTTACCCAGGGAATAATGGATTTTTAAAAATGCAAAGTCATAAGACATGTTTCTAATAGCAGGAAAAGACTTCATGGAAATGTTCCTCCAGGGATGCCTGCTCCTGCCCATCCCCGTGTAGCAGTCCATCAAATATATTTGTCACTGATCCCTGATTGTATTAAATGTACTGAGTAGGTTTCAAGGCCCTACAAAGCCCAGGCACTTGAGCTTTCTACTCTGTCGTGATTAGCATTGGTATATAGGATCTTTCTAGCTCTACTATCTGAGTTGCTTAAAATTTAGTAAGGGAGCATTCATTTTTGTGATAAGTGGATTTGCAGAAATATGGAAGAAACAAGTTTGGAAAGAGGTAAAGAAAGAAATCTGTATCTACATTTATTTTTTTAAAAAGTTGAATCAGTCCTCCCAATGGAGACAGGACTGTAAAGTAAACCTTGTCTTCTTCCAAGGTGTAAGGAATATGTAGTTTATTACAAATAACGGTCACTTTATCAGGTTATTTGTTTTAATAGGATGATAAGGTCATAAATTACTAATTACCTTTATTTTAAACCTGTCAACAGTTCACTAATTAAAGTTGTTGTGCTAAATCCCAGAGGAACCAGTATCCTTCTGAGCTTTAGTACCACGAAACTGTAACTGTAGTTTCTGCAGTGACAGTTTTTCAATGTCAGAAGAGACCCTAATGGAGAAAATGAATATCCCCTTCCTGCAGCTTTCCTAAACTAAATTGTGATTGTTTTACTCTGCTGACACTTTCCGGTGCTGCTGCTCTATAGGTTGCCAAATCACCACTTACATTTTGCAGTTAATAAACTCTCTAGCAGGCAGTTTGGGAAACAGTTTAGTCCAGTGCTGTATTGTAAGACCACGTTATGCTATGAACACACCAGACCATACTGGCTTTCATTTTCATGTAGCTCATTTTGATACCAATGCAAGTGATGCTGGCTGTGGCAAGTATGTTAGCTGCACAAATACTTGGAACCGCTGGCTGGGACGATGCTGTATAGGTCAGTCCTTGAACAGCAGTGTGGTTCAGAGATACATCACAGACATTGAAAATGGGTACCAGAGCTGAGTTACATCTAATTAGACTATGTTAAGTAACACTGTATCTCTTAATTGAACTGAAAGTTACCAAAAGAGATTGGATTAAATGAGCTCACAATTGGAGTTAGGGAGTAAAATATAGTCTTAATTTTTTTCTAGTTGAAGATGTCAGATTCTCAGTTTAAATGTATACCTGCAGAGTAATAACAGCTCCTTTCAGTTTCTTAGTGCAGTGTCATTTCTGAAGATTGTTTTCACTGATTTTGTGCTAAAATGGGGTAAAAAAATGTGGCACTTTTTCATTTTTACAGTGATGTGATGTGTGCACTTATTGCTTAATATCTGCCCACATGAGGAGTAGTAATACAATTATGTTATGCCATGGCTAACGATAGGGATGCTGACCTGGGCCAGCAGTGGGAGGGGAAATAATGGGCTTTACTGTTCTCAGTGGCTGCTTTTGTGGAATCATGGCTTGAATCTTTCTTTGGGGGATTTAGAAACAAGGAAGTCCAAAGCACAAGCCCATGCTTACTAGCAGTTATATACAAAGTAGAAGAATAATGGACATGTGGAATAGTGGGCTTTTCTGTGGTGGTGAGAAAGGACAGCGTATGTTCTTTAAATGCAGCAGGAAGGACACATTTGTGATGGACTGTGCTTGAAAATATCAGGGGAAACATTTGACATGTGATAACTTTTGAGAAAAACAAGATTGATTACAGTCTGCAAAATTTTTCATCTTATTTTTCTGTTTATAGTGTATTATTCATTGTACTTCAAAATGGCAAAATTTATCATGTGTAAAATACAGGATTTGCAAGCACATTTAGAAGGAGTCATTATTCCTATTTTGATTAATTAATGTAAGAAAAAGGAGGAGGATGGAAGGAGGAGGAAGATAGGAGGAAGAGAAAGGTTATAGGCAATTTACAGCATCATGCTTGGTTAGTTATCTTTCCAACTCCATACCTTCTAGGACTTTGGGAAATTCATAGATGATACTTCATACTTCATTTGTATAATTACAGTTCCCTTAGGAGTTTTATTAGCTGGCACCTGCCACAAGTGTTGAGGTCATTAAATATATTTTAAATGAATGTACAGGCAAGAAAGAGCATAAACCAAGAAATCATATGGTTTTGGTCCTAAGTCAAATATTATACAAAAACCTCAAATGTATCTATGTTACATCAAAAACCTCAAATGTGAATAATTCAATATCCCAAATTCTAGTTATAAATGTCTATGCAAAGAAGTATAGTTATGAGCTGTACAGAGATCTGATGTTATTTTTAATATAGCATATGTGCTTTAGTTTTCTCAAAGTTTACCATACATTTTAAACATTATTGATTAATAATATTAAGGGAAATTTTAATATTTTACTTACATAGAAAAAGGAAAGTAATATATAAATATCCAATGAGGACATAGTGTAGGGATTTTTGAAGTGGTGTGACTGCAAAAAGATTAAGAGGAAAGTGTGGAAATTCCTAAGTTTAACAGTGACTTTGTGGGTACCAAACTGGTTTTCAGTGCTGGTTTTGATGGACAGGCTATGTCTCAGGGTAATACTAGTGTGTGTATGTGCGTGTGTGTGTCTCTGTGTGTGTGTATTCACATCTGTGCACATGGGTATGTGTGATGTACTCAGTTCAAGGAGGGAAAGCCTAGAAAGCTAGGGTGGGAGAATCTTCTCTAGAGGTGAAGGGTGATTTATTTCAATGCTTCCAAACCCCTTGTTAGGGCACTAGAACATTGAAAAGATCTTGGGTATGTTTTCAAATTGTGGTGAATGGTGTTTCCCTGAGCGAAGCCAGCCTTCAGCAGCCTGTCTCCCTGCATGCCTGGCGTTCTCCCCTTCTGCCTCCACAACCCCTCCACAACCTCTTCTACTCCAGGAGCAGCCTTCACCTGGCTATTCTAATCCAGTCATAATTTGAACCCCGGAGGTCTGCAGTTTCTCACAGGAACTCTTCTTCCCCTGTTTAGTGCTGTAATGCACCATGAAGAAAGCCTCAGTAGGAAAACTTTGGAGCCTAAAACAATGTGATTGTGGTCTTTAATTGACATACAGTAAATTAGGTGGATTATACATACAGAGAACTGATGGACTAGTATGCTTATATGTGCTCACCAGAACATACATACATAGTTACAATAGGAAGAACTGGCCATGCAGAATTTATTCAACTTGTCAAATTTAGATCAGTTATCACCCTACGTTTTAGCTATCTGAATGTGAATTTTACAATTTCCCCCAAATCATAAGGTATGATGTTTATTTGATGTGTGAATAAAAATGAAATGCAATTATCATTAATTGATTGTTATTAACAGTTACATTGTAAAAATATCAGTTCTGTTTAGAATAAAATTTATACTGCATTCATCCAAATGCTCAAATTTAAAATTTATACTTTTAGGAGAAAAAAAGACTGTAGCACACCATAGTAATCAAATACAATGGTTCTGACCATCCCAGTCATAGTTCTTACCCACAGGAAGCTTCCATCTGAAGTATCAAAATGCACAAATGCTCCTTTGTTTATTTAAACTGAATGTTTACATGAGGTATTAATTTTACCAACTTTAAGGATACCATTTTTTCTTTGATTTGTTTCCACTTTGGAGTTATTAGGTATATTTTCAATTGGTCTTCTTTGAATGTGTACTTTTCGGAATCAGTCTCCATGGATCCTTTTGTTGATAATGATTTGCATCCGATGGACTGTCCACTAGGAATCCAGGGTGCCAAAATGATAGCGCTCACATCTGCCCTAATGAATTTGAGAATTATTGTTTCATGGCCTCTATGCCAAGTTCTATCCCAAAGAGCAATTTCTCATTAAAAACAGTGGAGTTACAAACTGCTTAGAAATGTGGTTTATAATGGAAGTGCCAGCAGACTGTTAATTATCACGATTCTCCCCTAGTACTTGGAGACATGGAATTCCCATTAACCTGAATGAGCGTTTCCTACTTTATAGCAAGTTCCTCCCTGTATATAGGGTTCATTTTGAAAATGAGGACATCATACTGCTCTGTGCCTGCATGTTGGTGGCACAGCAGAAAACACAAGAGAGAGAGTCATGCGGGAAGGAAACCCCTTGCTTTTCATGGTGGGAGGTAGCAGTAGTTTTCCACACCTCTTTAGCTTGATAGCAAATCCCTTACCTGATTAAAAAACAAGTTTGAGGTTAATTTTTAGAACTAACTTCAGATTTCATTCTCCTCATGAAAAACTCATCATTGATGTATACTTACAGTCCCAAAGGCCATGAAACCTATAGTTCTATTTATGCTTTTCTTTCTGTTTACTTTTCACATAGGGATTTAAATGGTTCTGCTTTGACCAGGTGTTTATTGTTTTTCTTCATTATTAAGATATGGCTTTTGGTGAAGCTTTTTTGAAAGGATTCTTGATTAAACAGAGGCCATGGTTGATAAGAAGCTTTGCCAGTGGCTAAGAAAAGGCAATATATTTTGAGTTACCATGAAGATTTACAAGTTATTTGTGTCTTACCCAAGTAGTAATGACATAACTTCTACATGAAATGCCTTTTGAAGTCTACTCTCAGAGTTGTATAGCCAGAGAAATTGTGTGTGTGTGTGCGTGTGCATATATGTGCTTATGAATGTGTGAACACATATGTGTATATGTGTTTAGGTGTATGTTGGTGTCATATTTCATGATCTGTATCTGGCCATGAATACATATACTCAGTGACACATTCAGTCACTGTGTACAATAACAACAGAAAGTCATCACAGCTGCTGAGAGTAACCAGTGACCACTCTTTTTGTGAGGAAATTCAGCCATATTTCACAGAAATGGATGCTTTTTGCTTGCCAGGGCTATAATTGGATTTATCATAACCTAATAAGAATAAAGAATTAGGTCTTTTGGATGAAAACCCTAGGCCTTTTTCAAGAAAACTTTTTTTCTGCCGAAGATTTGAGATAAAACCTGAGTGCCCTTAAACCTGTGTTGATTTACTCTCTGAGCAGAATAAACCTACCCAGGAGAGGATGTGATTCCCTGGTGTTCTGTTTCCTGTTCTCTGGAGAAGCCCAACTTTGCTCTCTGTCTGGTAAAAGTTCTAATACTAAAACTTTTAATCCCTCTGTGTCCCAATTGTCCATGTATCCAGTAGAGAAAATAATTTACATTTGTATCAAGGAAGCCTCATGAAAATTAAGGAGTCAACAGAACTAGATTATTTTGCAATCCTGTGGTAAAATATATTCAAAAATTCAAAGACTGGTAGGCCTTAGCAGAGTACTGCACCTTGGCCTAGTTCTATTTCTGCTACCCTTGTGGAATAAAAGTGTTCACAGAAGTTGTAACTAGTGATTCTTACAGGAAGGGAGTAAAAGAGATAACATTTTTACAGGGTCAAAGGAGAATGTGGGGAAAATGGAGCACATGTAGGTACACTCTCTAATCTGCCTCCCTTAGATATTGATAAGCCCCTAGGGGGTCTTTTTCCTTTTCCACATTCAGAGTCCATGCATCTAAGGAGAGAGATGATAATGAGAGAGATGCTATTGATGGGGGTGGTTGCCTATTTTGCACTGAAAGAAGATAAAAATTGAGAATAACTACTAAAGATGGAAGTGTGCTCTTGTAGTTCCTGACTTCAGGGAAGCAAGCCATCTCCCTGTACTTTCCTCTGATATTTGAGTCAGAGATCCACAATATAATGTGGATGATTAATTAACAGATGGGCCAACTGGGTCTAAAGAAAGTCCAATTACCTTGAAAGAGTATCTGTGCACTGCCTGATTTCCTTGTCTTTCACTCAATGAAATGGTTAATTTAAAAATGATGGGTAACATGTTGTATGCATTGGTGTCTTTCTGTCACTGTAAAAGCCACTTCTTGCTTTTGAGGTAAATAGCCTCCACCTAAAATGCCAGTTACAATTGTATAAAGAGAAATGTTAATAATAAAGCGGCAGGATAACCTTTCAACAAAAAGTATATTTTATCATTTGGCAGATGCAGTCATGAACATTAATCACAGAAACCTGCAGATAGTAGAAGCTTAATATCAAAGCTAATGATTTATTTTATGTTAATGACTTTCTGCTAGGGCATAAAAGATTGTTCATAATGGACTCTCAGAGCTATGCTCAGTTACTAAGGCTAATGGGATAATCTTTCCTCTCCCAAAATTAAGCTTTTTGAAATAAATTATGCTGTTATTTTTCAAGGTAACTCTGAAAATTTTACTGCAACACTAATCTTTTAAGAACTACTTAAAGAAATAAAAAGGAAGGAAAAAAAAAATCCCAAAGTAGATTTTCTAGTTGATGAACAGTTTTACTTAATTAGGGAGAGAAAGTTTGTGTGCATGCTAATATCACTGAACTGGTAATTCTAGATAATTTGAAAGTCAGACTTCAGTGACACACTCTGCCTTTTGAGATTCAACCCCTAGAAGTGTGTCCCACAATGGAACATGTTTTCATCTATTACCAACCAATAATGAGCTGAATGGTAGTAAAACATTGGAGTTCTTCACTGAGTTTTTCAAATCATGTTTACAATCAGTTATAACCAACATTATATTTCAATAAGAGATAATTTGCCTACTAAAGTTCACATAATGTGCTAATCATGTCTAGTGGTTAATAAAGGCCTCCTACCTCACTCCCCTGATGGCTATAAAAGGCTATTATAGTCATGGCAGCAGTTCAGGTACAGCTGCTGTGTGTTAATAATGCATCATTGTCCCACTAATCAACACAGCAAAGGTCAGCACCCCTAAGCACCTAAGCCACCTATTCTCTTTCCAAAATATTTATTAACACCTTACCAGCATATCTATTCATTTTCCTTAGCCTCTAGTCAGTTAATTCCACTTGAAGCTACTTGTGTGATAAAGGTTTTGTAATCTAAGCTTGGTCGTAGAAGAGATTAATATATATTCATACTAATCGCTCTCATAAACATGTTTCCATTTCCACAGTTATTGACTGAGTTGGTTGGATTATTATAGCCTGATCTCCTTTATAATTAAGGAAGTGTATACCAAAGTGAGATTATTTTCCAATTTTACATGTTATTTCAGGAGACAGAGTAGCAAAACAACTTTTCAGTAACCAGAATCATTTCAAGTACACAGAGGGAATTGGGAAATGGGAAAGGATATTTAAAATGTAAAGAGAAATTAATCAGACTTAGTTTATAGATGTGATACAAGAGTGAAATATTATTTTCTTAATTTTTCTTTTGGCATAGGAAAGCAATAATAATAAAAGCTTCTTAAGCCATATTTTCTGCACACAAAGAACATTCACATGGGATTTCCATTTTGCTGAAAAGTCATGCAAATCAATAAGCCAGTACTTATCTGCACTAAAATTAGGCAGACAACAATTTATAGGCGCAGTGATAGTGTAGTTGTCTTTATATCCTCAGTTACTGTTTATCTAAGGTAATCCTTTCTTTTGTGTCCTTAGTGAGAAGCCAAAATGTTATGTGAACAAGATCTCATTTTCTCATCTTCTATTGTTGTCTTCTGTTTTTCGTTTCTCATTCTGATAACCCTGTGTGTGTGTATGTTGTGTAGATGTGTGTATGTGTGTGTGGTTTCCTTTACGATTTGGGAACCTTAAATGTTTTAAGAGGAGAAAAAAATAAAACTCAACTATGTTGCCATCAAGAGAAATGCAAAAGGCGAACTAGTAGGAGGAGCTTCTATGTGTGCAGCACATAATGTACAATGGTACATTTGTCATGCTTTAAATATATAATGCCTACAATAAAATATGTACAGGCGCAGTTGTGATCTATGAAGTCCCTGGCTCCAGTGCCATTGTCTGTAGTCTCTACGGTTGTCATACATTGTTCTTTGCACGTCATACCCTTACAGCAGAATTTGACACAATTTCTAGCTTTCAGCCTTGCACCATTTTCATTGCACAATATACATGAATTTGACAGGGTACGTTGAGGACAACTCTGGCAAGCAATTGATATTTTGAAGTGGCAAGCGTTTCAGCAGCTGCCTGCTTGTGAAAAAGGAATGATAAGATATACTGTATTGTTAGTTTCAGGGAAAGCATTAAGGTTTAAGCTCTGTAAAAATGTACACATTATTCGTCAGTGGTGAAGCAAGTCTTTTATGTTTTTTAGAGCTTAGCTCTCTGGCTGATGTGAACTACAATGACATTGGTCAGTAAATGAATAGGAGTACTTTGAATTTGAACTGCTGCCAATTTTGCACCAACAAAGGAACTGACAAAAGAAAGATTTTATGTGCAATGCAAAGCACACGCAATGTTTTGGGGGCGGGGAAAGGTAAGAAAAGAAAAAAGAGAGAAAAGCCCACATCAGAGAATATTTTTAACATACATTTGCAAGGATACAAATAGTTAAGGCACATCTAGTTTTCATAGCTCATCAGCTACAGCTAAGCTGTTTTATCTAATGTGTTTTTAAAACCTGTTGTATACACACAGGCTTTCAGAATATGTTCATATGGAATTGACAGTGTTTTTCTAAATATTGCATTGTACCCTGAAGGGCTGTTGGCAGGATATCAGAGTCACCCACTGCTGGAGTCCCAGCTCTCTCCCTCTCTGGTAGTGGGAAATTGTAGTTTAATCAGTTATGGCACTTTCAGTGTGTAACGTTCATTAGCAAGGCAATTTGTCATGACTGTTAATGGTCAGGATGCATCTGCTCTCTCAGTTACAGAGCATGATAAGTAAAAAGACAAATATTTCAATATCTGATAGTATTAACTTGTTTCAATTTTGTAATCCAAGGTTAGTTGCTCAAAACAGACACAGCAGCAGATTAGCAAGCATCCTGTGTTCAGTTTTATTGGGCCCTGTTTTATGGATTTATGGCTTTAAAGCACACTAATACGCTATTAGGAAGGACACAGTCTTTGATTAGATGTTCAAAAGAAACTAAGTTATGAAGAGAATACCTTCTGGGTTCATCTGGAAAGGATTTATGAGCATAATATTTTCTGTAGAGCCTGGTAAGTTGAAAGGTTTGATACATGCAATATTTCTTACATGCTACATATTCTTCTCATGGTTAAAGAGTCACTTTCTCATTGGTTGGTAACTGGTCACTTTTC
Organism: Chinchilla lanigera; assembly: GCF_000276665.1. NCBI lineage: Eukaryota > Metazoa > Chordata > Mammalia > Rodentia > Chinchillidae > Chinchilla > Chinchilla lanigera. The sequence goes on from NW_004955444.1 coordinate 19,465,348, forward strand.
ATATGAGTTAAAACTCAATATATTTTAAGTTTTAAAATTAGAATGAAAAACCTTCAGACTGAGTTAGAAGTGACACTTTTCTCACAACAAACTGCTTTATGAAATAAATGTTCATTGTTCTAAAGTGGAAAGAAAAGTTTAAAAGATTCCCCCAATTGAAAGGGTTAGAATGTTTTGCAAATCTCGTTTTCTAGGTATGACATCACATAGCTTGCCAGACAAACTCTTTCTGATACATTCTCATTTTTAATGAAAGACCCTAACCTTCAGAGTATACTGATTTCTTAGAAACTGAATAAAATCTTCGTAAAAAAATTCCTTCTTGCTAGTGAGAAAAGCTGTTACTGTTTAAGTTCCTGCAGAGCAGTTAGTTGGTACGCTTCGCTGAATGTTGTCAAAAAGGCTTTGCTTGTGATTGACAACCCAGCAGGAATGTGAATGGAGATTTTAATTGCGTATCATGTGTGCATATCAGAGTGAGTAAATTCATGACTCTGCTTAGCTCCATATCTCTGCAGGTCAGCCGTGCCAAAAAATGCTCTTTTATGTGCAGTTTTTCCAAAAAGAGAAAGGTATATGTGTACTGGAGTCATTCGTTACTCATTTCTGAAGTGAAACACTTGTGTTCCCTTAGCCTCAGAGCTTGAAAGTGGAACAAAATTCTATTTACAGATTTCTTTCTTTTACTCTCTGCACTTATAATATCCTTGGATGATGTAAATTTTTTTTCAGTTACTAGTTGGGAAAAGGTCTGCCAGAACATATTTTTCTTATGGCACTTGCTATCTGAAGTGTTTATCTTTCTCAACCCTCCCCAAAGGGTACTTTGAAAAGAAAGAAAAAGTATAAGCCAGTGGAAAAATTTACTGAGGTCAATTGCTTTTCTATAACTTGCGATTTACATTAAAGACATGGGGGTGGGGGTGGAAAAGAAAGGATATATTTCTGAGAGGTAGAAGGTTCATATTTTAAATGAATTTTTGTAAAAGTAGTATGAATACAGTGTTTATTGTCAGTCACATTAATAGATCGATGTTAGTTCTTAGAAAAATGACTGCTTGGTTGATAAAAGTTTAAAAGTTTATTCCTGCTTACCATTTCTCTGCAGGCTGCAGTGATGGAAATGTTCCATTTATTCTACTGACGTGTCTAAAACACAGTACACATGATCTTTTAAAGTGGAGTTAAACTTTCTTTATAAGGTAACATTGACTCCAATAACTCCAGACTGATCGAGAAGTTATTAATTTTAAAAAAATCATAGCAATTGCTCTTTATATTTTTTTCATTTCATGTGATGTAAAAGTTTAGTACTTGGGTTGTAAATTTAGCACATAAGTGCTTTTTATGCCATTTCGAATAAGTGAAGAAAAGATGAGTGCTAGGGTAGTTTTAAATATAATCATAATAATAAGTAGGATAATGTTGACTTTATAGCCTTAGGACATTCCATAGGGATTTAACTTTGCACTGGACTCTAATGTGTTGCCTCAACACATTTTAAAACACACTGGATTGCACGGTGATGATTCAGCCTTAATAAGGCACATAGGATAGGGCAGTTGCTGTCCAAAGCTACCACTGTACCTTCAAAATACTAAAAAAGATAAATTTATTTTATTTTTAAAATTCTGCTTGATGTATGGAGTGACATTTTTCTAATGTTATGGAAGACTATGTTGTACTTCCTACTGACAACTCGGGCAAAGAAAAAAGTCTATTTACAAAGTGAAATAAAGTGTTCAGTTGAATGCATTTCACTCTTAAAAATGATATTCTGGTAATGAACTTTATCAAGCAGGGAACATTTTCAGTAAAAGTATTAAAGTAGTTCCTATTTCAGTTGCCTCACTTAAGGCTGTGTCACTGTTTCCATTATAGCTTCTTATTTTCTGGTAGCTTCGGTGCAGTTCCCATGCAAATATTTGTACAGTACAAGGTATTTTTTTTTTCTTTAGCCTAAGTGGACTTCATAAAATGTGGGATGCACTTGTTGAGAAGATTTAGGCTTTGTTCCTATGGCATATTTAATTCATTTTTAGAAATGAAAGGCATTTACTGAACACCAACTGCAGGCAAAATCTCTCTTCAAGTGTGAAGGGGGCAGGGAGAGACAAGGAAATGAGTAAGATCTCACCCAGCCTCCATGTGGGTAATCAAGAGAGGAATATAAATAACCATAGTGCAGCTGCAGCATAATTGATGTGATATAAAATCTGTGGTCAAAGATAGAGGGGGGATAGAGAGGGAGAAGTAATGAATGGAAGTGGATGGAATCTCCCTTGCTTCCTGGAAGAGGTAGTATTTCAGATGACTTCAAAATCGGGCATCGAGAGGCATTGTGGCACAAACCTGTAATCCCAGAGGCTGAGGCAGGAGGATCAGCATGAGTTCAAGGCCAGCCTGGGCTACCTAAGCAGGTTCCAGACCAGCCTGCACTACATAGCAAGACCCTATCTCAAAAACACAACAAAATAAAATGGAACAAAAATTGGGCATCAAGGAAAGGGGAAGTTACTTCTAATTTTTTAAATCACATTTTAAACTTCCCACTTTTTTTCTGAATGGCATGAGGAAATTTACACAAGAAGGACAGGAACTGGGAGTGTGGCTCAGTGGTAGAGTCCATACTTAGCGTGCGTGAGGGGCTGCGTCCCATCCATGGCACCAAACCCAACCCAGTCAAATAATGAAAAAAAAAAAAAAAAAAAAAAAAAAAAAACCAACTAAGCAAAAAATAAACAAACAGCAGTAGCAGCACAACAGAGCTCTTTATATTATTGTAGAGTATTATAGCCAGGAAACAGAGGTGAAGGCATGCTTCTTGTCCTATGTATTAATTAAACTGTCATCAAACATTTAAATTTGGCACTTACTCCCTCCCAATAGTAGTGAAAGTGGAAATGAAATGGGCAATAGAATTTTGAGTCTCAGAGCCTTATCAACACTAATTATTCATTCATACAAAGTTTTCCTCTAGTAAAGGATAACAAGGTCCAATGGGGAAATGTGGGAGGTGTGACCTGCAGGCTCCGTTAGGATGTGGTGGGGTGAAAATTCCTGGGGTGAGATTGAGGCCTCTAGTGGGGATCAGGACCTAGTGCAGCAAGGAGGGGGCCCTAGACATGTGACACACAACCAGGAACAGTTAGAAACACGGAGCCTGGAGAAAAGATCATTGCTCTGTTGGAGGGACATCACGGCTGCCTGTGTGTGTGCGGTAGGTTGAGTGGAGTTGGGGAGAATCCACATTGCTTATTGACAGTGGATTAATGCCTGTCCAAATTAGGAATCTACCAAAGCAGACTTCTCTAGGGAGATCACGTGTTAAGATGAATGGGTATTGACCTAATTTTTTTGACCTTTCCAATTATAAAATGAATGCCTCTTAGAAGCTTTATGCTTTCCCCAAAATGTCCACGTGGGTACTTTTTGATTGTTAAGTCCAGCTGTTAGCATCAGTATTAGTGTTTGATGTGTAGTCTTTGTAGTACACCTTCTGACTTAATTTCTAAGCCATTCTAATTATGGTATAAGATTCACTCAAGATGTTAGTAACTTTTTCTTGTAATTTCTTGCTCAATGATAAAGGTATATATAATTAGGAAATTTAGGGACTATATTAAGGTTTCCAAACATTCTCAAAAATCCTTATCAACACTTTTGAAGGCATCTCACAATCTTCCTGTATGCCCTTGCACAGCTTTCAGACTTTTTCCTACTGAACTGCCTTAATGCATGGAGGGGATTTATTCCTTGAGGGGTGGGGGAGGAACTGGAAATGTCTCTGCGATATACATAGGGCTTAGAAAACTACCTTTTCATCTTTAAGAAATATGTAGATTTGGGACTTGGGCTGTAGGCTCAGTGGTCTAGAGTGCTTGCTGGCATGGCTGAGACACTATGTTCCACCCTCAGCACCCCAAAAAGAAATATGTGAATTTTATATTATATTCTATAACATACCCATGTCTGTTTTAATGTAAATAATGTACTTATCACTTAGAATTATCAGCTTTTTGTTATAGGAAGATGCTTCATGCTATTCTGCTGTTTTATTGCCTTAGCATATTGCTTTGCTCCTAGGGATATGGGTTTGAGAAGCGTAAGATATTGTAATGGTCTTTTGTCCTTATTATTAAAAAATATGTCAGAGGCCTTTAGGGGGCTCCTTTTATGAGGTCATTTGTCCCACAGAGAATGTAATATTTTGCTAAACTAAATTTTTTCCCTGACTTTTCTCTACTTTGATAGGAAACCTTAACAAAATATACTTGATCTTCGTCGGACCTGGAAGACTGTTTAGCTAGGGTCAGTGATTGCCGGTGCCATGGGCAGAATGATACTGAGCTTTGAAGAGAGACAGTGATAAAGAGCAGGGAAGTCAAATACCCTGTGTGTATTTGGGAAAGAAAATCCCTTAGTTACTGGCACAAACTGATGATGCATGGTGATAGGTGAAGGCAGTCAAGTGTGGTATTCTATCGTTAGGAATCAGTATAGCACCCAACTTGGTAAGAATCTGGAAAGTCTAAGGAAGGGAAGAGATCATAAAAAATTGAACAATTACTGTAATTTCTTTGAGGTGGGGTAGAAGCAGAATGGAGCAGTGTGGGGCCTGTAACATAACAGATGGCCAAGATATAGATTCTTTTCTGCCTCCCTCCATTTTACTGTAGAAAGACATTTGTAAACCTGGGAAACCATGGGCACTGTTTTCAAGATTACTCTGAATTATTGACATGGATGCTTTTTCGCTGAAGTTCTCCCCACCTGCATCTTTGCTTACCTGAGAGGGCTTTCGTTCCTGGACAGCATTCTCTCCTGTGCTCTCTCCATCAACAGGAGACACACTGGTAGACCCAACTGTTTTAGAAAAACAGCAGGTCTAGTTAGGCTGAATGGCATCAGTGGACTTCAGGTATGTTTGCCTCATTTAAGTTTTAATCTGTTTTGAAATGAGCTCTTTGTAAGTAGCCAGGCATGTGTAAATAATGGATATTTCCTCTTGGTGACAAGAATTTTTTTCTTCTGGGCATTCATTTTAGGCAGATGAACCTTTCAGATTTTGCCTTTTCTCAAATCAAGGTAATTTTCTCATACTTAAAGTATTTTGAAGGTTGTTGGGCATAGTTGCCCACACCTGTAATTCCAGCAGTAAGGAGGCTGAGGCATGAGGATCCTGGGTTTCAGGATAGCCTGGGCAATATAGCAAGTTCCAAGCTGGCCTGGACTACGATCATGCGATTGTGTCTCAAAAATAATGGAAGTTCTGTTTGAAATGGTAAACCAAGGGAATGCACACTGTGTATGCTTGCAGTTTATGTACGTTTATTCACAAGAGCTCCAAAAATGAAGCAAACCTAATAACAAAGAGAAGTATATTCCTTATATCTGGTTTCCGAGCCTGTTTTTCTATGGGCTTTAGAGCACGTGCATAGGTTGCTGCACCTACCTTTGAGGGCCCTGACCTTTATAAACAAAGTCACTCATTCCTTAAAGATGGAACACTTTCTGGAAAATGTGTTGTTAGGTAATTTCATCTGCGAACATAAAGTGTGCTTGCACATACTAAGACAACTACAATACCCCTAAAATCTTCTGGGAACATTATATAAATGTGGGCTGTCATTGGTTAATTTATTCTTTGTCTTTTCCAATTAGTTACTTTGTACCAGGAATTGTGCTAAAATTCTGGGGATAGAAAAAAAGAAAACTGTGTACCTCCAGAAGTAATAATCTTAGATGTGATAGGAGTAATCCTCCTACCAGAAGGTGAGACAACTGACAACCTTAATAATTGGCCCGAATATTATTGCTTTTGGGCTTGGAATGTACCTGGGTTTATGCCTCCATTTACCTTTTCTCTTCCCTTTCATTCCCTGTAGTCTAAATGTGGCTGAGAGTCAATCCCCGTGTTCCTCGCCCCTCCTCAGGTCTTGCCACGAGAGCAGCTGATAGCCTGTGGGAGACGGTAACTTGGTAACTTAAGCCAATAGTGATTGTTTTAGAAGTAGCGAAAGGGATTAATTTTTAAAAATTGAAATTCTAGTCGTGCAAATATTTAAATCTTTGGAAATTCGAACTAGGTATCATTCAGAAATAAACAATGGAGTTTATACTCCACTTTTCCTTTCATGCTTTCATGGAGTGAAATCAGTTGCTTAACATTATTCAATACCATTTTTATATTTGAAGCCATTCCTAAGTTCAGGGTGTTTGTAGAATGGTAACGTAATCACTGTCCATTTTGTTCGGGTTCATCATAATGGATTTCAAAAGGTAAACACCACTGCTTGTTTTTAAATTATTTCCCTGACAAATTCTATATATTCTGGAAGAGAGTCATTGCAGAAATGGCTTATAAAATAATGCTGTGAATCTCATGTTTTCTTACCATCTCATTTTTTACCCTAATATGGTATGGAACCAGACTGCAATTACACTTTCACAATTACTTTATTATGAGGGTTGAAATATACTCCCGAAGCTCTTATTACCTTTTCCGTACGCCATTTGCACAGACCTGCCGATGGCTGTCAGCAGTGCTTTCTCAGGACAATCAGCCATTCTTAGCAGGTTGTGTTTAAATCCAGAGCACCACAAATAGAAAGCACCTCTCTGTCCTTGCTGATGAATTTTTAATGTTCAAGCATTTATAATAATTCAAAGAACTTCATTATAGCAGCATGCAGAATTAGGCCTGTGTGTTTTAGGATGTTGGGTCTTTATTTCTGATCTTTGTTAAAGGGGAAAAAATGAAAACAACACAGTATCAGTAGTGTGTGTTTGTGTCTGTAGCAACCTGAGAAGTCTGATGTCACCCTGTGTTGGCACTCATTTTCTCTGAAAGAGCTTAAGATTTTTTTGCTTCTAATAATTTGCCCAAAAGCTCTTCTCTTCACCATAATCGCATTTCATGGTATAAAAAGATACAACTCCCCTCTACATCTTTAAATGAAAGCTAGAATGCCGTATATTCAAATATGGAATACATTTACATTTAATAATAAAATCAGGAATCTTTCTTTTACATTACAAAGAGAAAATTCTCCTTTTAGAAAAGCCAATTCTTAGGGTCTTTGAGAGTCTTCCAAAAAGAGGTTGGGTTGACTTTGGGAGCCATATGGCACAGTCTGTTACCCACTTTAATGAATTTTTTTTCACCATTCTCATTTCACCCCAAACTATACTTACAGAAGAGCAATTACATATTAGGCCTGTCTTATTAGAGTATTTTTATTTTCAAATAAATATAAATGATAGGAAATGTTAAAGTGTTTCATGCTGTCAAGTGCCAATATTAGAGTTCTTGTTTTCCCTCTGAAAAATTAGAGATTTGAGTCACATGCTAATACCCTATGGGTATAAATATTTCTTCTGGTGTATAATGTCAACTGTCCAGAAATATGCACTTACTGATTACATACCTTAGTTTTTCTCAGAGTGCTTAAATGTATTAATATGCTTTTTGAAACAACACAACCATTTATTTATTCGATACTGAATTGTTTGGTATCTGTCTTGCAAGTAACTATTTACATATTTCTGACTAGAGATGACAATGAAATCAGTTTATTTAGTAGTCCAATATGTAGTTTGGTACAGCAGGAAGAAAATAGAGATAGAATTCCAGGACCTAGATGCAAAGTGTGGAGCTAAACAAGCTGTGGGCCAAGTTCTTGAATTCTCATCTTTATCTTCTCTAAAATGAGGGGCTTGATTACTTCTAAGATTCTTTCCAGCCTGAGGTGTCACGGTATGCATTGCTTTGTTAAGTAGTAAACTCCATAATATCAAGAGGTTCTGAGATTGAAAGCAACAGTGTCATCTGCATTACAGACACCAAGTTTAAAGTCCTAACGCTGTTGTCATTTATTACATATCACAAAGGGAGATGTCATGGCATCCATCCTGACTCCAGCAGTGCAGTGATTAGAAAACAAAGAGCAAAACTAGAGCAGACACTGAAAATGCTTGTCACTAGTTTCTTCTTTACATTGCTACAGGAAACTTCTTTTTTTTTTTTTTTTTTCAATTTGTTTGATTGAGACGTATCTAAACCCTTTGTGGCTGAAGGACCACTGGAATTCATTAAAGTGGCAAATGATAAAACATGCCTTTAAAGTCTCATTATCCTAGTGAGGCAAGCCATGTGTCAAAAGTTAGAGAAGCTATTTGGGAATCAGAAGTCAGTGACACTGCTGGGACAGGACTAGTGGCCAAAGGTCTCAGAGGGCTGGGAGGAATCTACAGAGTTATGAAAGCCTGAAGGAGCAAGCCAAGCAACCAGACCATGGTGTCTTGATTAAATCAGGCTTCTGCTCCCCTTGCAGATTTATTATCATCATCATTATTAGCATTTTTATGTAGCTATAACAAATCCTAGCATTTCTGATTCAGGCATTTTGAAAGGCCCTATTTTAAGTGGAAGTTGTGTGGGCTCTCGCTATAGACCTGCTTTTATCAGTCTGCTCTGTCTTGCACAAACACAAAACCAGCAAGATTCAAGAATGCAGAACACCTGACTTGGAGAAGTTTTAGATTTGTTTTTAAAAAAGCTTTGCAAAGTTAAAAATCTAGTGAGAATAGCATGAAACAGAAAATACAGTCTGAGATAATAGATACTGTGAACAAGGAATACATTATTCAAAAGGAAAGGGGAATTAGGGAGGAGGGATAGAGGGAGGAAGGAAGGAAGGGAAAAGAAACAATGAGAAAAGAAGGATAAAATAGAAACAAAACTTTGTAAATAAGGAGGGGAAAGGAATTAAAGGGAGGGGAGGAGAATGGGAAAAAAAGAGGTGCCAAGATGTATCATGCACAGGTACAGATTCCGTATGATGAATGTGATCAATATGTATATCTAAATTGTACCAGTAAATTTAATTAAAAAAAAGAAAATATAGTCTTAGGGCTCGATTTTTAGTCAGTTGTTCCTAACCTTTTCATTCACGAGTACAGGTGAATTTTCTAAATTTTTTGGCATTGTACTTGAAGGAATTAATATTTCAATACTTTAAAAACAAAGTTTCAAACAACAAAAAAGGAATCTTCCACAGCTTTCTGTTTTTGAAATGCAATATTGGAGACTGGGGATCAAATCCATGCAGCACCAATGTATATCCCAGTCCCCTTTTTAAATTTTGAACAGGGTTTAACGAGATTGCACAGGCTGGCCTCGAGCTTGTGATCCTCCTGCCTCAGCCTTCCTACTGACCAGGATTACAGGCACATGCCACTACTGCTGGTTTCTGTGGCAATCATCCTATTCCCCAGCTCACTCTCTGCACTCTGTAATCTGGCTGCACCTCCCTTGGATGCTCATGAGGCACATGTTTTGATGTTCCGTACTCTGTCCTTTTTCTTTGAGTTTGGCTCATTGCAACTCTTACATCTTTCACCTTAGCTGCAACAAGATCATATTGGTGCTGGCTGCTTCTGACTTATTTCCCTGAGTGTTCTCCTGACCAGATAGTGCCATCAGTAATTTATCTCTGTTAAGGCAAAGATAAACGTTACTCTGTGATCAAAATTTGGAGACCTACCATGAAGGATTGGGAAACAACAATATGTTTTGACACACTGGTTTGACAGCCAGTCATTGAAGTAGCACTAACAATACCTTTAAGTTTTGACACATGGAAACAAAATATGGTCACAGATCATAATGTTTACAGATTTCTAAAGTTTTTAAGTGGTTTATTTTCAGTTCCTCAAGAGAACACTGGAAATTTTCTATACCATGCTATACAACTATTCTGTCAAGGCTATGGTGGAAATCATGTTAGTGCTAACTTTTGAGTTAAGGTAAACAAATGGATTTTTTCCAGCAGCTCGGGCATAAAACAGGAACCATGAGAAAAGACTGTAGGCATTTCAAAGTGCAGGCACAAGGTCAGAGTTTGGGTGAGTCTCCTTACTTCTCTGTGCCTCGTTTTCTCGTATGCAAAATGGAAATAACTGTGGCATTTAATTTATAGGGTTTGTGGAGGTGATTAAGTGGTGTCATTCTGTAAAGCCTCTCCCAGGCTATATTGCCCAGAAATAGACAGTAAATATTCGTTGGCTATGGATGCTCCCACTCTGGCTACATATACCCTGCCACAGGAACTCCTGCTGTCTACAAACTCCAGCTGTCCTGAGAGTTGGAGTGGGCCTTAGAGTCTCCAGCTGGTGTGGAAGCCAGCAGCAGTATTGGTAAGATCACACCATTGCGGCCAGAAGTTGGACAAGGTTAGCGTCTCAGGCAGTCGTCAGAATCCACCCAAAGTGACATCACTTCAGGAACATCCAACCTGAAGCTGCCAGCAGACTTCCTGATCCAGTGCTGCCTTCATAAAGAGCCATGGGAACTTCAGTCACCTGTGTGTCCCAAACAAAAGTCATAATACTGTCTATAGTTGGTCATATAAAAATGTGCATCTCACCAGCCTCCTAATTTTAATGTACTTCCTCAGATTAACTGATCACCAGAGTATGTTGATAGTCTAGGACCCAAGAGAAGCCTGATACAGAAATTTCAACTCAGAAGCTTTGTATTTCTGTTTACAAGACACACCATTTGGGAACATGCTTGGAAAGCACAGGGGCCCTTTTGCTGAGAGAGAGGACTGGCGTACACCTGCGATAGACTTCATCTTGATCTTGACCGTGCTCACCTGCAGCTGTCACTAGACAGGTTCGCAAACCGGCAAGAATCTACAGAAGGGCTGTACTCCTATGCAGCTCCATGCCCCTGGCCCCCTTTTTGCTTTCTCCAAAATTACTGAAAACGATCTTTTAATTTTGCTCTGTAAAGGAAGAACCAAATTATCTTTGTTGTGAACTTCTGGGTTAAGTACTTAAATTTTAACTAAATTATAGACTTACAACTTGTATACGTCTCAAGGTTTTAAGAATTGCTTGTAAGATACTACAAAACATTCTGAATGTCATTGAATACAGTTCATTACTGTACATTTTCAAGAAAAGGGAGAAAAAATTGTCATTTATGTTGGAGAAATGCCTTCTCTATGTTGTTTATCACTTTTACTTTCAGTGGGAGATTAGTAAAAGTAAATTGTCATGATGCAAAAAAGTTAAGATGGGTTAGTAATTCCCTGGATATTACAAATTGAGCAAAAGTTGCTCAGATTGCCTCTAATATTATAGACAGTGCTAATGGGTGTTAAAAATTAAACTAATTGGAGTCATTTCTGAAATCATGTTAGTCTGTTTCACTAGGTGATAATAAGAGTGTGAAAGACATTACCATTCCATTTATACTTTTATTAGTAATTTGATAATAAGCAATTATCCATTAATTGGTATGCCTATTATAGTTTTCACTGCATTTGTGCATATAATTGGAGTGCGTAGTAACACTAAGGTGGGATGGGGAGTGAGATATTTGGATCTCCATTTCACAACAAAATAAACTAATGTTTGGAGTAGTTAAGTATATTATTTAAAATCATGTTACTAGTAAATGATGAGGATGTGCTAAATGAATGAGCAGGTACAAATACATCTACACATGTCTGTTCTACAACCCATCAGTTCTGCTCAGTTCTTGTAGGCATGAGATTAGCAACATGCCTGCTGAAACATCCAAGTCACTGGTTAAGGGAGAACATGCAAGTAACACTAATTTATTTCACCTAACGAAGTCTTATTTTTAAAGAATATCCAAGAATCGGCTTTTTTCTAATAATTGTTATTATTATTAGTAATAGTAGTAGTAATAGTAGTAGTAGTATTTTGAGAAAGGGTTTTGCTCTATAGTTCGGACTGACCTTAAACTCATTATGTAACCTGGGCTGGCCTTGAACTTATAGTGATCCTCCTGCCTCAGCCTTCCGAGTTCTGGGATTATAGCCACCATGCCCAACTCTAGTTATTTTTAATATGATTTTTTCCTGCCAGGTATTATTGTAAGGACTACATGTAGAAAAAGTAAACACTGAAAGTGCAAGATATCTGTTATAAGTAAATGCTAAAAATCTCAAGTGAGTTGTTTTTGAATGTGTTTGAAATATGTGCAGAATATATCTTTGATTTTTCTATGGAAAAGTAAAACAAAGACTTTCAAACATGTGCAGCTGAAGGGTCAAATTATACCCTTAAGTGCCCTCAATCACATAATTCAACAAAAATTAACAGGATCATGGAAGATACAATTATGATCAGACTTAGTTCTTACCCTTGGGGGCTTAGAATATATAGTAATGGGGTACACAAGACATTTGGATAGTGATATAAGGTAGTGGTTGTGCTGGTAAAAATATAGATGTCAATAAATTTTGAATAATAGTATCTAGTGCAAGTCATCACTTGTGTTATTATTTTGGGATCCATTGCAGTTGTGGCCTTTGTGTGCTATGACCAAATATAGATAGTGACGTCAGGAAGACAAAGAGCCTGGCTGTGTCCTTTCTTTAGGAACCAGAACGAATAAGGACTAAAATAAGTGTTTCCCTTATAGAGTTGTCTGTGGAAATGTAAACCTCATAGGGGCCTTAGATAACTTTAGGGAATATGGCTTATTCTTCAGAAATGCAGATACGGTGATGAATGTCTATAATCACAGGTGCTCAGAAGACTAAGACAGGAAGATTGCAAGTTCAAGGCCAGCCTGGGCTACATCATGAGAACCTTTCTCAAAATAAAAAAAAGAACTGGTGATATAACTCAGTGGCCGAGCTCTTGCCTAGCATCCATGAGCTCTGGTTTTAATCCCTTGTACCACAGAAAATAAAAAAAAAAGAGGAAGAAAGAAAGAATAAACATGCCAGACATATTAGAAATAGAATCCAAACTACTTCAGAAGTCTTTCTACACCAAGTCATGCCAGTTATTGGTTTGCATTTCTTAATCACTAATCTATAGAATAATAATATAACAAATATGACTCTTAATCATAAATCTTTCAAACCCAATGACTATATAATAATTATACTATTATAAGAGCATGCTACCAAAATACTTTTATACTATATAATTTATTGTATTACCATAAATGATGCACAATACATCATATTATACTACATATTAATTTAACTTTATAATAATATTTTAAATATTTATGATAATTTTAAATTGCACAGAAATATTAAAAATAGAAACATTACCTCTTTCTCTCTAATTCCTCCTACAGAAACAACATTTCCTAATAGTTTAACATGCATCTTTCACTTTGTTTTTAGTTACATTCTAAGTACTTCTGTTATTAGAGATATGCTTAATATACATTGGATTCTTAGTCTATAAAACATTTCATATTTTAATGAAATTTGAATCATATTCTATGTTCCATTTTTATTTTGCTTATAATTTTTAAGTATATCATAATTTAAAATCCTTAGTTATATATTAATGATACCATCACTTTTTTGATATTTTGGTGTTATAAGTTATAAGGCTATTTAATATGACAGACCAATAAATACACCAAAATGATGTGATAATTTATTTAGATATCTATGCTATTGACAGTTACCAGCATAACAAATATTGAACTCTTGGTCTAAAATTGAACTCATGGTTATTTTCAAAAGGTAAATTGTTATGGAAAAATTAAGACTATAGGTGTATACTCAAGTTACCGAGTAACTGTTTAATTATGTCCATATATATAGAAGCAAGGATACATGTTTAAGCAAACAGTTTTGTTATGGTTGAAATCTAAAGTGTCTCCCCAAAATTTCATGTGTTCCAAAGTGGAGCTTTTGGAAGGTGATTGGGTTCCTGGGGCACTATATGCGTTGGTAGATGAACCCAGTGATGAGTTTATAGCTTAATGTGCCCTTAAGAGTTGGGGCCTAGTTGGGAGGGGTGTGAGCTGAAAGGCATGACCCGGGAGGATGTATTCTTGTCCCTGGCTCCTCCCCCTTCCCTCTTTCTGCTTCCTGGATGCCATGGCTTGAACAGCTTTCCTCTGCCTTGCCCTCTGTCATACTGTTTTCTGTCTTAGAGCTAATTGGCCTTGGACTGAAGTCTCTGCAACTGAGAGCCAAAATAAACTTCTCTTCCTTTAAACTGCAAGTATCGGATATTTTGTCAAGTGATGGGAAAGCTACTGAATCAAAGTTATAATTGCAAGTGACCCAAGAAGGAAAACTTTATGCTGTACAAAAGGTAGAAGAAACTTGAGTACTTTTTTCTAGGCAGGTATTCTGCCACAATTAGTGTGTAGAGATAGCTATAAATATTTAATTTTTCAGGCTCATTGAAGTAGCAATATTCACAGGCTTTGGTTCAAAAGCTTTTCTAGCAACTGAAATATTTCAAATAAAAGGAGTGCAGTCAGCCCTTAGCCAGCGTAGGTATAACAAAATACATACTGTCTTAGTTACTTCTCTCTCGTTGCTGAGACAAAATACCCAACTCTCAAAGTGAAGGAGGGAAAGGTTTATTTAGCTTACAGTTTGTGGAGGTTTCAGTCCATACTTGGCTGGCTCCGAGGCAGACGATAACAAAGCAACAAGAGCAAAGGGGGAGGGGCTGGGGATTTAGCTCAGCGGCAAAGTGCCTGCCTGGTAAGCGCAAGGTTGTGAGTTCGGTTCCCGGTACCGGAGAAAAACCAAAAAAAAAAAAAAAGAGCAAAGGGGGGAATGGCAGCCGAACAGCAAACAGCCAGAGCAAACGGGAGGAATGGCGGCAAGCAGCTTCTTTCCCTCCCTCACTCTGTAAACAGGCTACCCCCACCTAAGGAGCATGTAGCTCTCACATAATCTCCATGCCCTCCTCTTCCACAGGCTCAGGATGTATACAAAGTAAGCACCCTGGCTTCCTGCTGAGTCACTTAGCCAAACCTCTAGACTCCCCAAGTTGACACAATGTATCAACCATAACACATACTATAATAATCATTCACCTGTGCTTCATTCTTTTGGGTATGACAATAAGGATAATCTGCATTTTTTCCTAGGCCTTTGCAGTTGGGTAGGTGCAGCCACCAACATTATTTGTTAGCACCTCTTAAGAGGGACACTGTTATGGAGACATGGGGCTCAGACATAATAAAAAGCTCACAACCAGTAAGTGATGAAGCCAGAAATGAAAGGAGGCTCCCAGCTCTGAGCCTGCACATGAATGGACAGAATAGTCTCAGCTCTAGAAGTTCTACCAAAACTTCATCCTGTGTCCACAGGGAAAATGCGGACAGATCTTGAGACATCTTCTTGCCGAGCTCATATGTAACCTGAGATACCACTTCTAGCTTCCTTGTTGGTCTTGGTGTCTACCTCACCATCTGTTTGCCCATCCACTCTAATACTCTTCCGACTAACCTTGCTGCTTCTAAGGAACACAGTAGTTTATATCTGATCAACAAATATTTCTTGTGCATTTATTCTGTTGTAGGTATGAGAATACAGTTACAGTTTACAGTCTAGTGGAGGGAAAGATATAGAAAATGGTCATTAAAATACACCTTGGAGTCAGGAGTGGTACTCACAGTCAGTGAGTACATGCCTGTAATTCTAGCACTCAGGAGGCTGAGGCAGGAGGATTGCTGTAAGTTTGAGGCCAGCCTGAGCTACACAGTGAGTTCAGCACTAGCCTGGAGTACATAACAAAGCCCTGTCCCAAAACAAAGAAAGAAAGATAAGGGTAGGGGCTATAGCTCAGTGGCACAGTGCCTACCTAGCAAGCATGCGGTCCTGAGTTCAATACCCAGATCCCCCCCAAAAAATATAACTTGGAAAGCTGCTAGGGTAGAATAATGAAGAGGGAACACAAAAGAAGACTTTAATTTAGCCCACATTGCAAAGAAATAATCCTGGGAAAGGATGAAGTGGGACAGTGGAAATTGAATAATAACTATGAATTAGCCAGGATTAAAGTGGAAAGTGTTTCCTAAATTAAAGGACAGAATAAGGGAGCTGGAAGTGTGAATCATCATGACCTTTCAAGGAACAACTTACAGTTTGCTTTTTTAGGTCAGAAAGGATGGGATAGGTGAGACAGTACAATTTCCTCATGAATTTTGTTAAAGAGTTTAGCATTTATTTGTTGTTGATTATGAGAAACCAGGGAAGTGGGGAGGTATCAGATGATGAATTAGGAAAGATTACTCTGGCTTCAGTTTATTGAATGAGGACAATATGGAAAGAAGGAATGTGATTAGCAATCTATCAGGCTGATGGCTTTTCAGCAGCTATTTTTTTCAAATACAAATCTTACATTGGAACCTAATCAAAATAGGAGATATGAAAAGGAATTCTGAAGCTTATTGGGGCAAATTTTATAAACCACTGATCAAAATGGAGATGAAATGGAGTAGCAGTACTGATGTACTGGTATCATGGCAGGGATCATTTCAAAGATATGCAATGTATCAGGAAGGAAAATCAGCTGCGGGTGATTGGTAGGATACTCATTATAGAGAAAGAAAATAATTTTCAACATGATAACCATGTAAGCATTCAGGGAGTCCTGTGCTGAGTACTCTGCATGAGTTCCCTCATCTCATTCTTATGAAACCTCTTGAGAGATGTGTTACTGCGTCCTGTTTTACAGATAAAGAATGTTTTGTACCAGAGAGTTAAACGTAAAACTAAGCTCAGAATTATAACCAAATCTTTCTGTACTGTCCAAGGAAAGCTTTCTGCAAATGAACAATAATAGGCTAGGAATAGAGTCACGGGGTAGTCCTGGTTTTAGGGCATGGATAGTAGAAGAGATCACCAAAAAAAAAAATACAAAGTAGCTATCAGAAAGAACCAGGGTGGAGTGGTATCATGAAATCCCAGGGAATTCCAGAAAATGTGTCCTCAACAGTTATAGTACAATAAAGACATAATAATGGCCATAAGAATTTCCAATATAGACATGGTTGGCAGCTTGATGAAAGAATTTTAATAAAAGGCTGAGTATTGAAGTCAGACCATGGTAGACTAAGGAATGAGAAGCAGTGGAGGCTGTTGAGAGTGGGAATACACATGGCTCTTCCAGTACATTTGCTTGAGCAGTTAAGGGGAAAGACTGTCATAGTTGGGAGAGGTGGTTATTTTTGGATCACCTTGAATATACTTGAATGTGTTTGAGGGGACAGTATACCTGAGGGCACATCACTAGTACAGAAAAGGGGAAAGTTGATGGAGTCAGACTTGATGCAGGGACCAGTGGAGCTGGAAGGGGAGCTAAGGACATTGATGTAGACAAAGGACACTGATGCTTTGCAACTGGGGGAAGCAAGTGGGGACATTCAAAAAGGTGGCTGATTTGCATCATGGGCCTTGAGCAAGCTTCTCTCTAGTTACTCTGTGACCTAGAAGATTGAATCACAGGCTAAGAGTCATGAGGTGGGGTTGCTTAGCGGGTTAGAGGAGATAAGTGAAGATCCGGAAAGCATATGGTGAGATGAAAAAGCTAACAAAGAGCAGGAACAGGATTTATAAGTAGCACTGAGCACCCAGCTGAGGGCAAGGACTGTGAGTATCTGGTCATAGTGTCACTGAAAGTACCAGACCATATCCACAGCCAGTGTATTTAGATGGGGTCAAGGGGCGGTGCTTCAGCCCATCATCAGGGACTGCTGGTCTAAAGCCTGAAGTTCCCAGAGTAATGGGCAGTATTAGCCCATGGAACCACTCGCTTTAGGGGGTTAGTGTGTCACATGGTCTTACTTCCCTGAGATTCTTATAAGGCACCAAAGAATAGATCGAATCCCAGGTTGTACAGGACTCTGAGAAGTCACTTCTTTCTGACACTACTGGTAAATGAAATAGATGCTACTGAAGGGAATCGTGTATACTCTTAAGGGTACACTTCAGATTACTATAGAACCCAAAGAGGTCAGTATGGTCCTGTAACCAACTGAGGTTGAGACATGACCTTTAAGTTAGAAAATATACAACAGGAACTGACTGAAGACACTAGCTATTTCGTACACCTCTCTTTTTTTTTTCTTTGAGACAGGGTCTTGCTTTGTGGTCCAGGCTGGCCTTGAACTTACTGTGTTGCCCAGGCTGAACTTGAATTTGAAGTAATCCTCCTGCCTCAGCCTCCTGAGTGCTGGGATTACAGGAATGCTCCAGCACACCCAGCTTCCTATACCTTTAAATGTATACACTAGGTCCTAAGCATGTATGCTGTGCCCTAAACACTTTTTGTACACCATATGTATGTGTGCTTACATCATAAGCACACTTGGTATGTCATAAATGTGTACGCTACACTCTAGTTTACCACCAATGTGAAGCTGTCTTAGTAGGCTTTTTGCAAAGTGAGTTCAAAGCTTTATTAAAATTTTGATTTCCAATTGGTCATGAATACGATTATAAATTCTTTTTTTTAAGTCTATATTTTACCTTAAGTAAACTTCAATGCTGACATGGTTTACAGCTCATTTAAGTTTTAAGTATTACATTTCACTAGCTGTTAATACAAAATCAGTATTGATTTTAGTTGTTAAAAAGTCCTTAGCATGAGCTATAACTTATGGCTAATAGGTACCTGCTAAAAAAAGTGCAGTCATGTCACCGCAAGGCTGCTCAAATGTCATCAGTCTGTTTTGATTTACAAACAGTGATGCGGTGTGTGTGAATGCTCCAGCTTTTCTTACACCACAGCTACCTCATTTGCCAAATATGGGAATGATCCTTTGTTCATGTTAATTGCAAACGACATCCTTATTCAAAATGTGCAATTTTTTTGGTCATTAAAATTCTGTCCAAAGCCTATCCAACGAAGGGGAAAGGCTGAGTAATACCCACGGCTTGTTAATCTATTGTTATCAGCCTTCTGTTTTATTCTCTTGACATGAACCGAAACAGAAAGTATGATGTCCAAATTTTGCCTTTGGACATCATGCTTAAAGTGTAATACTGAAGCAGTTATATTCATGATCTAGAAATATCTTTGTGGCTTAACTCATTCAGAAAATATCTATAGATATTTATTACAGAGTCTTTCATTTCACTTGGAGGATCTAAAGCTTAGGCCTGATTATGCTCCCATTGGAAATAAACATTTCTGTGATAAATTCTCCTTCACATTATTACCTGTGCTTGCTGAAGTATACAAAGTATAATAGTGCAGTTGATTAACGTAGTGAGTTGAAATGTGCTTTAGATGGGGAAAAAATCTTTAACATAAGTCTGGGTCTAAATTACATTACTAATCATAGCTTGAATGAAGATACGGCCATAAGCTGTATCTGTTTAATGTCTTATTCCTTCTTTGTGACCTTATGAAAAGTAGTAAAACACACATTAAAATAATTTATATTAGATGTCAAAAATGTGGTTTTTATACAATAAAGGTTCCCTTCCCTTTGATTAAATTTATGTTTATATTTGACACTTTCTTGAGGTACATAAATTCACATGATAGTGAAAGTCCACATGCTCACAGTATCCAGGGCCAGGCTGAGTTGAATTTGGACACATGACATAAATAAAAGTGGTTTTATGTTTCACCTTCATATGGTAGGTGAGCACTCCACCTTTTCTTGTGAAACATAATCGGTTGTGACATGGCAAAATTAGATCCCGGCTATTTATTATCTTCTGAAATCAAACCCCATAACTGGGAAAGCATGTGGTAGGTCTGCTGGGGCAGCTTGCATGCAGAGAGGGAACGGGGGCTCTCCAGTTTTATAAGCTCAAGGTGATTTTTCTCCAACATCTTGAGCATTTTAATTAATTACCCTGAAAGACTGAGTAAATTATTATTTGAATACTTTATGGCATTACATGTTAACATTTCAAGGACAAAGTGCTGTACTTGGTTTTCGACAATGCTTCATCTGTCAGAATATATCTTTGAAATTTATGTTGTTTGCTGCAAAGTAAAAGGGGGACAGAGCTGGAGTTCTATGAATGATTAGGGGACACCAGAGTCAGAGTGATCTATCTCACAATTAAAGGAATATTTATCAATATCTAATTTCAAATTAGAAATTAACAAAATTAAGGGTGAAGTTGGCTAGCTGGATTTTCTACAAACACATGAAACAAAATTGGCTTTCTTTGATGGAGTTCTTCTGATTTTATTTTAACCACTGGCAAAGTTGAAAGCATAATCAAATGTTTTCAAATTTATAAAAACAAAATTCATGAAAATGGTCTCTGGCATGCCAGTTTCACCCTGGGCACCACACTTTACACATTATGTTATGAAATGTGTATTCTTTTGTTTATGCTCATAGATAAAAGGTGTTTCAGCTTAGGTATCAACATCTTTAAAAGTATATATTTCATTTTCAAAGCATTTGTCACCCTGCAGAAAGCCTTGCATGCTGAGTATGATAAAATCTGTTTAAATGTAGGAAGTGCATAATATGTTATATACTGTTTTGTTGGTCTTTATAACCAATAATAACTGTCTCACTGCAGAAATCTTTCTTTCCCTGAAAGGGCACTCAACCTTTTACTAGCTTCATCCTACTATCAGTAGATTAGATTAAATCCCCATTTACTGCATCATATTAATATTTTCAATGGCACACTAATCCAAGAAATAAATGTGTCAGTTTCTATGGCTACACTGTAATGGGCATAGCCATCAGAGAGTGCCTTAAGGCCACATAAGAGACTTAATGTACAGATTGAGTAGAAGCACGTTATTTATTACAGAGCTATCAAGCCGAGAAATTTAGCAATCTCATTTTTTAGATTTGTTCATTTGACTTGGGCCAATTTGCCTGAATGATAATATTGAATATTTAGTATCACAATGTTTTTGCAGTTTTTAAGGATAAAGTGATTCAGGTTAATTTCATTCTGAGCAGTTTGTTGAATTGAACAGTTTCATGTCTTTGAGACCTTTTTTGATAACTTTTTTTGGTCTTTATGATTTAAAATTTTAGTAGGGCTAAGGAATAGGCTTTATAAAATAGGCCTTTACAATACTGATGATAAGAGTCTGTTTAGTAAAAACAGTGACAAAGAGAAATAGAAACATACCTCTTTGGCTTGGTTCTGTCATTTGGCTAAGGACTTTGTCTAGAGGGAAGAGTGGGATGGAATTGGGAAATGGAAAAATACCTAAGAGTAAGTGAAGTTGTATACGCAGTGGGTTTTGGTGAGAAGGTTTTCTTCACCCTGAACACCTGTAACAGGTGACTCAGAGGAAGAAAGATTTGTAAGCAAAAGAAAAAAAGAACTTTCTTTTTTTTTTCTAAGCCTCTTACCTGCCTTTCCTTCCTGCAATGGTAAGAAAAATGCTAGGAGTATTAATTGAACAAGAGTCCCTCTATCAATACAAAACCTGCTATCTCCCTTTAAAATATTTATATTGAAACAAAAAATAAGATGGAAAAGGAAATTTTCAAATTGGTGATTTGACATCATATAATCAGAGTGTTTGACTGAATTCCTCTCCCTCTCCCTCTTCTTCTCCCCTGCCCCCTCGCCCCTGCCCCCCCCTCCTCTTCCCTTTCCCCTCTGCTACTGGAAATTGAACCCAGGGCCTTTCACCAAAGTGCATCACCCCCATCCTTTTGAAGGGCCTTACTAAATCACTAGGTTGCCCAAGCGGGTTTGAACTTGTGATCCCTCTGCCTTGCCCTCCTAGAATGCTACGATTATAGGTGTACACCACCATGCTCACTGGATTCACTCTTTCTTAAAAATGAATATAGAAGGACTTAGAAATTCATGCCACCTATTAGTTGCTGGTAGCTAAAAATTGTAGTACTAAAATGTTACTAATTATTGTTTATTCATTCGTTCAACCTCCTATGAGAATTGAGGGGATTGCTTTCCTTAAAATATAGGAGTTGAATAGCTTGCAGGTCAAGGCTGACTGGATCAGTGCTCGAGAGCAGTATCTAGAGGATGTTACAATTTTTAAACCAGATATGTAAAGCCTTCTTTTGCCTATTTTTTATATTTCTTTGTTTGAATTGTTCTCTTCTTATTTTGCATGACAGCATTGAAGCAGACTAAGTCTGGAGTTACTAATACAGAATATTCACTGACATATCCAATTATACTTATATTCTGCATTATATATATTTTTTATTTTAAAGAGAAAATGTCAAAATAACACTAAAATAGAGTTTCAGAACAGATTAGTAGAATTACAATAATTAATACACTATGTATTGTTGTCTTTGTAGTAGTTATTCAGAGTATAAGATAAAGTCATATCTTGTCGAAACAATATTAGTACAACCCTTTCTTTTCAATGAACTAAGAAAAACTAATTGTATAACTGTCTTGTGTATAAATATATGTCTTTTTCTTTTTCTCCTCGTTCCTTTCCTTTTTTCCTCATCACAGTTTGTCTTTTCTCCTGAACAGTTTCTTCCCAATTCACATTATGTATTTTACATTTTAGATCTTATTTACACATTCAGCTTGTCACACTAGTGAGACAACACAACGCTTACGCATGTTGGTCTGACTTATTTCACTTGTTAGTATGGTTTCAAAAGTCTCCAGGTTATCCTTTTTTACAGCTGACTAGTACTCCATTATTTTAAAAAGCCACATATTTTTTATCCATTCCTCAGTTGATGTGCATTTGGGTTATTTCCAAGATTTAGTTATGACAAATTGTGCTGCTATACACATGGGTGCACATATATCACTGTGGTATGATGTTTTTAATTCTTGTGGGAAGAAGGGGAATAGCTGGGTTGAAAGGGACCTCTAATCCTAGTTTTTTTAAGGAATCTCCACACTGATATCCACAGTGGTTGTACCAGTCTGCACTCCCACCAACAGTGGAAAAGTATTCCTTTTTCCCCACAGTCCAGCCAGAATTTATTAGTTGACTTTTTGATGATGACATCACCCCATTCTTCCTGGGGTGAGATGGAATCTCAGTATTGTTTTAATTTGCAACTCTTGAATGACCAGTGATTTGAACAGTTTTTCATGTATTTATTTGCCATTTGTATTTTTTCATCTAAGAAGCATGTATTCATATCAGATGCCCATTTTTGGATTGGGTCTTTGAATTTGGGGTTCTGATTTTTTTCATTTTTATATGTTCTAGATATAAGTCCTTTGTCTAAGGGACAAATGGCTATGATTTGTTCTCACTCTTTGGGTTGTCTTTTCACTCTGTTGCTGATTTCTTTTGTTGTGCAAAAGCTTTTTAATAAGGTGAGATCCCATTTGTTGATTCTTTGTAGTATTTCCCTTGCAGTTTGTGTTTTGCTCATGAAGTCTCTAGGTACACCTAGTCTTCAAGATTTTTACATATTTTCTCTTCCAGTACAGTTAGTGTCTCCATTTTAATATTTAGATCTTTGATCCATTTTGACTTTAGTTTAATGAATGGTGGTAGACATGGGCCTAATTTTAGTCTTTGACATGTGGAAAGCCAGTTTTTTTCAGTATCATTTATTAAAGAGACTATCTTTCTTCCCAGGAACATGTTTGGCTCTTTTGTTGAAAGTAAGGTGTCTGAGTGTGTTTGGAGTTGTTTCTGCATTTTCTATTCTGTTGCACTGATCCTCAGATCTGTGTTTGTTTTGCTAATACCATGTTGATTGTATCACAGTAGCTTTGTAGTACAGTTTCAAGCCAGGGATTGTAATGTCTCCTGCCTTACCTTTGTTGCCTAGAATTGCTTTTACTATTCTAGGTCCCTTCTGGTTCCAGGTGAATTTTCGGAACGTTTTTTCTAGTTCTGTGATGTATGCTAATGCTATTTTGATTGAGGTTGCATTAAGTCTGTATAGCAGTTTTGGGAGTATGGCCATTTTCACTATGTTGGTTCTTCCTATCCATGAGCAAGTGATATTTTTTCCGTTTTCTGATATCTTGTTTGATCTCCTTTTTCAGAGTACTGTAGTTTTTACTGTATAGGTCTTTTACTTATTTTGTTAGATTTTTAAGTATTTTGTTTTTTGGATGCTATTATAAAGGACATGGCTTATCTAACTTTTCTCTCCGTGAGTTTGTTTGTGTACAGGAATGCTATTGACTTTTGAGTGTTGACTTTGTGTCCTGCTACACTACTGAATTTGGATATTAAATCTACAAAGTTTTTGGTGGAATTTTTGGGGTCTTCTGTGTAGAGTATCATGTTATCTGCTAATAATGATAATTTCACTTGTTCTTAATTTTTTTTTTTTCTGTTACTGGGAATCGAACTCACAACCTTGTGCTTGCCAGGCAGCCGCTGTGCCGTTGAGCTAAATCCCCAGCCCCAATTTCACTTGTTAATATCCTATCCTTATTCCTTTCATTTCTTTCTCTTGTCTAATTACTCTGGCTAATGTTTCCAGAACTATATTGAATATGAATGGTGATAATGATCATCTTTGTCTTGTTCCTGATTTTAGAGTGAAAGCTTTCGGTTTTTGACCATTTAATATAATGTTAGCTGTTGGTTTCTCATAGATAGTCTGCATTACATTTGAACTAAAACTAAATAGTATTTTAGTTCGGGATTTTGTAGAGAATATTTAAAATGTGTGATCTTTTACTGTTTCTAGAAATTTGTTGAAAGACAAAATTATTTTTTCTGACGTTCCTTTACACTCCCCTAAGAGAGCTACTAATAACAGTATAAACTGTACCATTGCCTCAAAGCTGACATTTCTAGAATATCACATGTCCATAAAATTGTAAAACAATGTAAGGAGGCAGTGGAAAGACAAGAGAGATTTAACAGAGCATTTTAGTGGCTTTAACTAAGCCCTCTCAATCTATTGAAGTCTTAAACTTTATGTTCTGGAAACGTTTATTTCTTGTAAATCAAAACAATCCTCATGATAATATTTTGTCAGCATTAATGCTAAGGAAAAGTAAAAGTTATTAATAATAGGTAGCTTAAAGTTTAGGATAGAAAGAAAGTTGCTTCAAGAATTAACTTGAAATAGTAAGTTTGCGTGCATTGGTATATTTTTATTTTACCAGAATGGTACCTGTTCTACAGTTAAAAAGTGGCTAATACAGACTTATGTGGCTCTTTTCCAGCACAATGTGAAAACAATTATCCTTTCATTTTTCTAAGTCATGAATAAGGGATCTTTGTTCTTGAAGAAACACCTATCTCTACATTTTTCTTTATCTCTATAGTATTTGGTTTATAGTTTGATAATAAAAACATAATGTTTTAAGACTTCTTTCATAATTCAAGTACAAATACCTGAAAGGCCTATTTTAAAATAAATATATACTTTTTTATAAGCCTAGTGAATGGAATAAGTATTTCAGTAAGAACATTCTGTGGTGAAGTCATATGGAAAGTTATTTAAGCCTGTGGGTACGTTTCTTTAATGTAATGTTCCTTACCATAAAAAATTTTTATAACTTGAACGTTTAAAAGGATTATGTGTATTGTGATAGCTAAAACATTCTAGTAGAGTATTGTGTTGGCAATTAACACTCACATAGCAACAAGTGCCTTTTGTAGTAATAGTATTTTAAATTGAAGTTAAAAATGTGAGGGTTTTTCTATTCTGCTACTAAAGATTGTTCATGAATTTAGATAGGGTTAATGCAAATATTCCTCTAGGAAAAAAAGTGAAAGGAAATTTCTACAACATTTTAGTTCCTAAAAGAGTGAGTTGTCGTTTCTCTCTCCCATGGTCATTAATAATGACAGATGTACATGGTGCAGAGTTCAGCTACATTATTGTCAGCAGCAAGACTGGCAAGAGAATATTTATTACGGGAGGAGGAGCGACACAGAGACAAGATGTTGAAACAGAAGCTAAGAGCAGAGTTCACTTTTTTTTTTTTACTGAAATAAAATATAATCATTCATGAAGATTTCTTAATAGGGTTTATTTTAAAGCACTCTTATTGCAAATATATTTCATCTCCATAAATGTTCCTTGCAGTGCTGATTTAAAAGCTGAAATGTCTTAACATCTATTTTTATTTTGTTTTTCCAGTAAACCTGTCTAATAACTGAACCTATTTGAGTAACTCTTAAAATATCATTTGAATTGTTGATAAGAGGACCATTTGCTTGTTGAGATACCTCCATTATGTACAGAACTAAAAAGTATGTAAAATAGAGACAACATTTAAATTGGGATTTGAAATTCTGCTTAAATAAATATGATAATGAGATGTATGTTCCGAGATGAGGAATTACAGAGTGTGTTTATACAGCCTGTCCTGGAAGCTGCCCCCAGCTCCCTTTCCTTCTTACCTCTGCCCTTCCCCCTTCTAATTTTAGCCTATTAAGACAACTTGACTTGGAATTTCATTCCTGAGTTACTATGTTGTCCACTGAGGTACAAAGGAAAGCCTGTCCTCCTTGGAGTCGGCTTTCTCTGCCCACCCCCACTCCCCACCCCCACCTCCAACAACAGAAATCCAGAAATAGCCTTTTTGGTGGAAATACCTGACTGACTGAATTCTTAAAAATAGTGATGAAGGAAGGGGCTGGGGTAGTTATAAATTAAATTGCATAAATGAGAGGTTACTTTTTTCTCTAATTTTAGAATAAAGGAGAAAAAGAGATGAGGGACATAATCTTTTCTCTCATTACTTTATAGAGAAATCACACAAATTCACAAGTGTGGAAATACATGAGTGAAGATATGTTAAAAGAAAACTTAAAAGACATTTTGTCACTTAATTGACAAAAAAATTACACATGGTTAAGAATATTAGCCTTCTTTTCCAACGGGACAAAATTCATATCTTATTCATTTTCCTCCACAGTAATCACTGTCCCATATCTTGAAGGCATTTAATAAATATGTGCTTAATGCATGACTGAAAAGTAGAAATGTAAATAATATATGGACACTAAGTACAATTATACCCATAAATATATGTTAAGATAGGTAGTTATAGCTGCACAGTCATAGTGTCTGCAAGCAATATACGTTTAGATCCTAAGTAGCTTTCACAGTACAGTCTGACAAGAGGAAATCATCTACCTCATGATTTCAAAGCCAAGACCTCATGGACAGTTGGGTCCTCAATGACCAGACTGACCTACTGAAGAATTGAGTTCAATTCCCCAATTCTGTCTGGGAGATTTTCTATAAAAGTGATCTTTACTGCAGTAGAGATTATCTTTCAATTTTCAAAAGAATACAAACCTTTTTTCTGGATTAAAACCAAGTCAAACAATTAAAAAATGTTAGTAAATAATATTAAGCTAATATGTAAATTTTCTAGCTAGGGGCTTTAGCAAGAATAGGATAAGTTTAGTGTGGTGTGGTGTGGCATTAACAAGAATAGGATAAGGTTGAAACTGCACTAAAATGATGCTTCAGCTTCAGCAAGCTATTCTCGGATTGTCGGAAGAAGTTAAATCACTGCTTTAGTTGACTGGAAATATTCAGATCAGAGAACCAAATTAAAACAGATCTCTTTCATTATTATGACTTAGGCTAAGACAATTTTATTTTTTTTCTCCTTTATATATATTTGAAAATCCAATTGAATTGTGGGGCATTGGAAAAATATGTAAACATGATTTTTAGTAAATGTTTACCTTGTTACATCTACCGTGTAGTATTTTGTTTTATTTTTCCAAGTAACTCCCCCTGTCAGTTATCTATGGCTTTTAAAAATAGTATGGGGTCACTGTTTACCCTGTACTTCAGCTTTATCCACTGTCTCTCTGTAGCTTTGAACATGATGCCAAAAGAAGCTGGTGCTTCAATGTGTCTTAGAAGTCATGGCTATTAGAGCATCACAAGTAACGTGACCAACAATTCCAGACTTGCTTTATTCTACTTTTCATGGACATAATGTGAAGACATTCACTTTTTTAAGTGCTACTTTTTAGAGATACCAAATGATACTGTGAGCATATAATCAATATGAATATGATATTGACCATTGAGGCAATTGATGCATAGAACTCCTCTTTCATTTCACCATCACAGAAATCTTAAAAGGCATTAAAAAATGAGGGTGTATTGCTTATGGCATTATGTAGGAGCCATACCTTTATTTGTGCTGTCTATGATTCTGAATTAACATGCAGACTCCTTTCTACACACAACTAAATTCCTCCCATTAAAAACCTTCCATGTGTACTGTCAGGTAGAGCAGGTAAGGTTGATGATTTCAACAACCAGGTGAGCTCTGATCAGCAGATGGAAGCTGCTATTTCATGCTCTTGGAAAGAATGACTGGCACATATTTCTATAGCCCTGCAGGGACAGTGGTGGCTCCAGCCATTTGCTTGCTAATTCCATTCTGTCACAGTGCTCACACTGGCCGATGGGACAGTACTTGTCCAAAGCTTTGTTTGTTTTTTTTTTTCCTCCGGTACCGGGAACTGAGCTCACGACCTTGCGCTTGCCAGGCAGGCGCTTTGCCGCTGAGCTAAATCCCCAGCCCCTGTCCAAAGCTTTGTATGTAGCACAAGTAGAATAAGTTGCTGTTGTGAATAATACTTTTTGCCCTCCTTTTTTTTTTCCTGTTTTTTTGTTTTTTTTTTTTTTTGTCCAAAGTTGATTCACCTTCTCCCTGACATAGATCATGCATTCCCAAGTGCAGCCAAGGCCTTCCCTGGAAGCAAGATTGCAGCTCATTACTGTTTTTAACATTTGTCTTGCTGTGATTAAGGGACAAAAATGATTGTTTCATATCTAGTGTTGCCAGTCTTTCAACTGCTTCTATTCTTTAGAGTCCAATAAATACATTTTCCTGTTTTAATAGCACATTTTCTACATCATAGCCTTTAGCAAACAAGCAAGAATCAATAAGTATCGAACTTCATTTTGTATTAACCATGTAAATAAAATGTCAGTTGTTCAGGCTCCTTAGTCTGGAAAACTCTTAGCCTTTCATCAAGGCTATCTGGAACCTTTAGACTCCCATCAGGGGGGAATTTGTGCAGGAGTAGATCTCTGTACCAGAATAGCAGCATTTCTGCATGCATGTATGCTGTATTGTTTAGGGACCTCTAAGAAGGACCTCAGAGACCCAGGGTTTAGAGCAATGAAACATAAGTTCTTGGGTACAAAAACAAGTATCGTGTCTCTTTTGGTCTTGTGGCATGTTAGAAGTGAATGGCTTTACTTGTACAGAGAATTCATGATGAAATTTAACTAAAGAAAACATTGAATTTTCATGCACCCTCAAATGCAGTATTTCCTGACATACTAAGAGGAAAGAAGAAGGTGGACATACTGCATGCACGTGAAGTGTATGAGACAGTGTTAGCAGATAGAATGTTCATTGGTAGAGCAAAGAGCTCATGGTCCAGGGGCTGTAGACTTTAAATTATAGGGCCAATAATGTGGGGAAAGTGGCCATCCTGATTAAAATAGGCTTTCTTAGAGATGCTTATCCCAGAGCTCAGATGCATTTTGCAGTCAGCAGCGTTCTGATCCTGGGTACTGGAACTGTGGCAGAATGTAGGGAGTGCAAGAGCACCCTGACGCGTTCTACAACCATCGGTCTTGGTAAAATGAGATACCGCACAGGTCGAATATCCCTTGTATCAGCTGTTTGAGATCAGAAGTATTTCATTTTTTTTTCCTCTCCCTCTCTCTTTCCCTGTCTTTCTTTTGTGAGATGCTGGGAATTACCCAGGGTTTCCTATACAGTGGGAAACAGTTATATCACTGAACCACTGCCCCTAGCCCTATGAATCATAGCTATGTTTGATTTGACTCAACTTTTACCAATTTGATTTTTTTTTATACTAGGACTTGAACCCAGGACCTGAACATTAAAGGTCAGCCATATATATATATATATATATATATAGAGAGAGAGAGAGAGAGAGAGAGAGAGAGAGAGAGAGAGAGAGAGAGAGAGAGAGAGAGAGAGAGAGAGAGAGAGAGAGAGACTGGATCTTGCTAAGTCACTAACTTGCTCAAGCTGGGGTCAAACTTGACATCCTCCTTCCTTGGCCTCCCACAGACTCGAATTACAGAGGTAGACTGCCACTCCCAGTTACCTTAATCTTTTATAATCAGTCTTTTGCTGCATGACTTTCCCTTCAGCCCTCTAGAATGCTGTCTCGGAGACAGCCATTGAACACTTCCAGCTAGGTCACTTTTGTCCTTACTGGATTCACTTGGATGTGCATGGTAGACTGGAGCTCCCTCTCCTCAGAACCTTCTTACAGGGTTCACAGTGTCTTACTCTCTTTGTCCTCCTGAACTGAAGTTCTGCAGCCTTCCCCTCCCTTTCCCCTTCACACGGACCCTTCCTGACTCTTTGATGTTTAAGTCCTTTGAAACGAGCCTTCCTCTGCTCCTCTTGCTCTTTGTCCTAACTCCGGTAGGCTGTTGCCACAGGTGTAGCTGCAGCTCTGTGCTGCTAACTACAAACAGGCATTTTCGGTTTCACATCTACAAAAGGAAAGGAGAAAAAATTTATTTTCTTTCTGTCCTCTTAGGTTCTTGGCTGGGGCCCCTGTAACAAAAGACCCGTTAATGAGAGAAAACCATACAAATGGATTTAACATGAGTTCTACATGACACAGACACCTTCCTAAGAAGTGAAGAGCTGAAGTTACAGTTAAACCTGAGCGTTTGCACACTAGCTTTGATGAAGGAGAGTCGAGGAAAAAGGGAATAGGGGAAACTTGTGAGCTAAGTCTAGTTAACATCGCTTGTTTCAGGTCCCTGTCAGCATCACTGTACCTTCAGCTCCATCTTCAGGCTCTCAGATCCCTTCATCTTACAGTCTTCAACCCAGCAGGACAATGATGCACATCTGTAATTCCAGCACTCTGGGAGGCTGAAAGTTAGAGCCCACCCTGGACAACTTAGCAACTGAGCAATCTAGCAAGACCCTGTCTCAAAATATAAACTAAAAAGGGGCTGGAGATGTAGCTCAATGTGAAACCCGTGGGTTCAATCCCCAGTAGCCCCTCCCTAAATCTACAAAACTTTGTATTTTTTAGGGGTCACACATTATGAGCTCTATCATGGGTGCCTTCAGTCCAACATATTCAAAACAAAATTTATCAAATATTTCCCTTTTCCCATCTTTGTCATTAGTGTCTTTCTTCTTCTGGCCCTTCAGGATAAAACTGTGGAAGTCATAACTGAAACCTAGGGGCTGGGGATTTAGCTCAGGGCACGGCGCCTGCCTGGCAAGCATAAGGTCGTGAGTTCGATTCCTGGTACCTGAAAAAAACAAAAACAAAAGCAAAAATAGAAAAATAACTGAAACCTGGTTCATCCTATTAATAAAAATCACTTTTTTTGTTGTTTTTTACTGAGATTTGTCCAAATTTCTATTTCTGAGGTGATGATCTCATGGCTGTTTCATCACAAAAGACTTTCTCTGCAGTCCCTGCACTCCGCTCTGTGTACAGGAGGAAGACTAATAGGTAGCCTCCTCTTTCTGAGTCACAGCTTAATTTTCTCCTTCCTGTAGTGGCTACTTATTTTGTCTTGCACAGAGTCTTCCACTTTCCATGGCCTTCAGCTAGTGCTAGCCTTGTTTCCAGAAGGTAACATTCATTCTCTGGAATTGGATATTCTCACACCTCGATCTTTTCCATCCTGCTCTTTCATCTCAAATGCTCACCCAACACTCATTTGTTTGATGTTTTTTGTTTCATTTCAGGAAGAGGGGCCACACCTTCCTTAGAATCTTTTGCTAAAAGTCCAGTTCATCTTGATTTTCTTCCTCTGGCTATAGTCATAATATCCAGAAGTAGTCCACTATATCTTTGTTCTTAATGTTATGCTATTCTTACACCATGTTTCATTGTTACTTCATCATTCATTATGATTAAGTAATATCTCAGCACTCAGGTTCTTCTCTAAGCAGCCAAGCATTTTTAAAAATTTAGATAGATCTATATATCTTAAAAATGCAAGGCTGATACATATTAATTCATGGATAATTGTTTACTGTTTTTCTTTTTGGTGTTACGGATTGAACCTGGGGCATGGCACATGGTAGGCAAATGTCCTACCATTTAGTTAAATCCCTGGCCCTGTCTAAAAAAAATTTTTTTGGACAAGGTCTTGCTGAGTTGCCCAGGTTGGCCTCAACTTGTGATTCCCCTGACTCACCCTCCTTAGTAGCTAGGATGACAAGTGTATACCATCATGCCCAGCTGATGATTCAGTCTTTGCCTGCTTATTTTTCCCTGCTATATAAATATTCAACTTTTTGCTGAGAAATGTAAATTTATTTCTTTTGTGTAGGAAGCACTTTATAACTTCAATACCCATATATTTTTAAGCACTCATGGTGAAGGTCCTTTGGCAGAAGTAAGAGCAGAGAACACAAGTTCTTTGCTTCTCTTCAGTCAGTTTAATAGATGTTTGTTCAGAGAGTGAATATATGGCATGTTTGCCAACAGATTTGTTGGAGAAAGTAACAACTGAGATATTAAGTCACCATGCAGGGTTATTTATTTATAGCAGTGCTATTTCTGTGGGTTAAAGTGTGGAATTGAAATTGATAATCTGGTTTTACACTTTAGATTTATAATGGTCCCAAAGTTTCATATTTCAGAAGTGGGGTTTGTGAAGGGTGATTGGATCATGGGAGTGATATACTCATCTGTGGATTAATCTGTTGAGGAGTTTATAGTTGAATGTACTGCTAGAATGTGTTGGGTAAGGTGGGGGGGCATGCCTGGAAGGGTGTAGTCCTATCCCCAGATTCTCCCTTCTCTCTTTCTGCTTTCTAGCAGTCATGGCCTGAGCAGGGCTATTCCTCTACTGTGCCCCTCTACCATGTCAGTTCTTCTTTGGAGCCAATCACCCATGTATGAACTGAACCTCTGAAACTGTGAGCCAAAATAAACTTATTATAGATTTTGGTTGTTGGCATTTTGTCCCGCTAACAGGAAAGTGAAGTAATAAATACAGAATATTGGTACCAGACATTGCTATGACTATACCTGACCATATGGGTACGAAGCCTTTGGGACTAACTGGTGCAAGGAGTTTGGTAAAATTTAGAGAAGCAAGCTAGAGAAGCTCTAGAATGCTGTAAGCAGTTTGATGGGCAGTTCTTGTCAAAGTTCAGAAGACCTGAATGCTAACAGGGATGTGGACAATAAAGGCTAGACTCAAGGTTATTCCCTAGAAAATGGCATAGAGGACATGAATACTACATTCTGGCAAAGGACGTTTTTTATGTTACCCATGTTCTAAGAGTCTGCATCATGCTGAATTTAGTGGTGTTAGGCCAAACTGGTGAAAGAAATTTTAAGGTCCCTCAGTGCTATGGCATGAGTACTTAGGGCTGGTTTTAGCCAGAGCTACAGTGACTATCAGCAGTAAAAAAGCAGAGCTGAAATTATTTAAAAATTTTGCAGTTTGGCCAGAAAGGAAGCATGTGTGAACTTGGGGCTGAGGAGAGTGTGGCTGATAAAAACATTAGCACCATTAAAAAGAAACCAAGCACTTTGTACTAGGCTGAGAAAAAAGATGGCTTGAGGCTATCTCAGGCCCAAGGGTATGAAAAAGTTAAACTTTCTTGAAAGACTGCTTTGAGAAGAGAGTTCCACAGTACCTTGCTAGCTCAGGGTCACATAGCAGAATGTCTCCTGGAGTTCAACCATCTAAGCATACAGAGGTCACTGCAGTCATGATCTATTGGGACCTGAATGCTAGGTTTTCAGGCATGCCAAATGCAGGAGTTGTGGGGTTATGGAGGTTTCCACCCAGATTTCACAGAAAGACCTGGAAGGCCACGGAATGTGCACCTGAGAGGGTGATGCATGAAGCTGTGAGAATAATACTGAAGGTGCAAGGAAGACCCCAGCAAATGGAAAATGCCAGGAATGCAGAATGTCAGCCAAGGAAAGCTGCAGCAGTGAGCATAACCAGCCCAAGAGAGAGGCCATGTGGGTCTGCAGCTATCAAGGCCATAGGGGCAGGGCTGCCTAAGCACTTTGGAACTCACATTTCACTACCACCTACCCTGCCCAGGGTTCTGGATATGCAGCTACAAGATTTAAGGTTTGCCCTTCCGGGTTTCAGTCTTGCTTTATTTTTTTTTTCCTGTCTCAGTACTCCTCCCTTTTAAAATGAGAATGTTCTTCGTCATTATGTGTTGGAATAATATATTTAACTTTCTTTTTTATTTTTATAGGTGCACATAGCCAAGATTTGCCTTGAGTCTCAGAGGAGACCTTGGACTTAGATTTAGAGCAATGTTGAAACTGTTAAGACATTGGCAGTTTTTACAATGAACTAAATATCAAGTGTTATGGTTTAGGTCTGGAAGGGTCTTCAAAAGTTTCATGTGTTCAGAGTTGGGGCTTTTGGATGGTGATTGGATTATTGAGGTGGAAATGGATTCATCTGTAGGAAGTACATGTATAACTTACCTACCCATATATTTCTAAAGTACCCACCATCCAAGTACAATTGAAAACTTAAGTGGCTACCCTAGATTATCTATTCTATGCCAGTACTTATTGGCATGGATTAAAGTGGAGGACTGAAATTATTGTGTACACAAAGCAAGTTGTAACAAAAACAAAGACTGTATAAAAATAAGATAACATTTTATGAACTTTCAATAGTAATGGTTTATCTTTGCATTATAATATCTCTAAGTCATTCTGGGCTTACATTGTTTACATAGATATGAGGCCATATAGGGAATACTCAGTCACAACTCAGTAGTGTATTTTGGAGGGCAAAGGGGACCACTGAGCATATTATATTGTGTCATTTCTAGATGGAACACTTTATATTATTTAAATCAGGTCTTCCAAATCTGTCTATTGGAAGACCCTGGATTTCCATTAAGTAGATTTATGAGACCATGAACATTCTTCTGTAGCTCAGAAATTTGTGTTTAATTTTCTGGGATACTATCCAGTAATAATGTGTTAAGCACTAGAATTCTGTAATAGAAAAACTAAGATAAAATAATATACTATATATGTTGGCTTTAAAATAAATTGGACTCTAAATATAATGACTATGATCCTCACACCCACACAAACCTCAATAGCTGTTTGGTTTCAAGCAGTGTATTTAGTGTAGTTTTGCAAAAAACACTTTTAGATATTTGTTATTGCTCTTGTTTTTATTTTAGTTTTGATGTATTTGTCATGGTTTCTAAGGCATATATTTAATAAGATGCAGACCTTATAGTGGTTCCAGGATCTCAAAATTCATACAGTACTAATACCTGGAATATTTGTAATGCCTTCTAAGATGAAAAGCAGAGCATAAATATTTATTTGTTCTCAGATACCAGTTATTTGGGTTGCTTGTATTTAAAGTCCTATCTTAGAATTTCAACTCCAATGTGACATTGTGCAGGTTGAAGGGAGCCATTATAAAGAATGCATGGGGACAAGCCTGGGCAGCTTAGTAATACCTTGTCTCAAAGGTACAAAATATAAAAAGGCCTGGTATACAATTCAGTGGTAGAGCATGTGTATGGCCCTAGATCTAATCCCCAGTACAAAAAGAAAAAAAAATAGTACACATGTCTGGAGGTGTACCTTATCATAGAGGGTGTGATTAGCATATGCTGATCCTGGGTCTAATCACCAGCACTGGAAAGGAAGGAAGGGAGGGAGGAAGGGAGGGAGGAAGGGAGGGAGGGAGGAAGGAAGGAAGAATAGAGAAAGACCAAAAAAGGGTAGGAAGGAAGGCATGGAAAAAGAAAGAAAGAAGTACACAGAAGGGAAGATCTGCTTTTAACCTTTCATTTAAATATAAACTTTCAAGCCAGGCCTGGTGGCACATGCCTGTAATCCCAGTACTCAGAAGGCTGAGGCAGGAGGATTGCCCCAAGTTCAAGACAAGCCTGTGCTACATAGTGAGTTCAAAGCCAGTCTGAACTACAGAGTAGGACCCTGTCTAAAATAAAACAAAACAAAACAAGGAAAAGAAAACTTTCACAAGAAAGCATCAATGGGTAGAATTCTTTATAAAAACATATTTTAAGTAGCCATTGTTATGTATTTACTATAGATTATCTTAATTACTATTACCAATATTTTAAACACAAGTAATTGAATTTGTAACAATTTTAAATAATATTGAGTAAAGTTTTTTTGCAAATTGGAAATCTGAATGAAAATGAGATTACTATCATCTCTTACAGGTTGTCAGTAATAAATCTAATGGAAGAATTGAATATGATGTAAGTGATAAGTGACAGACATGCTTTGTCATATTTCCAAAGCAAGACACAATACCTGGAAAAGATAGTATCACAGGCCAGAGACATCTCTATAAGTTCAAATTTCCATGGTATGCACCTGTTTGGCTATGTTCAGAACAAAGTACTAAACAATCAATTCTTTAAGTTTTTATCATGTAACTTGTTGATTATCAATATAATTTGTGCAGTTCTCTAGAAGTGTGGGTTAGTTTTCTTTGTGGCTTTTTTCATTGGTTAGTTTTTAATATCTTATACGGAAAGCAGTTTCCTTGGCTCTTATTCTTTGGTGGGAGCCCTTCCCAGGTCGTTGGTGATATTGTTGATATACTGGATTCCAGCAGTAGTAAAATGTAAAAAAACAGAAAAGGAAAATAGATTCAGTATTTATCTGAACACCTATAATGTGTAATCTACTGGTCTCTGGGGAGCTGGTGAAAGAGGAAGAATTTGGGAAAATAAGACCTTGTCCAGATCTTTAAAGAACTTTGAAAATTATCTCTTTGGTGTAATTTTAACTTTATTTATGTTTATTTTTTGATCACTTTACAAACTTATAAGAGCATTATGTAGTAGTCTGAGTGAAAGAGTTACATAAAAACTAAAATCAGAAGCTAATCAATTTGAATTTCTATTAAATGACTAAATTTATCTAGGTTTGTCTTCTCAAAACAAAGTTCTGAGTAATTGGATCAGACGATGACATAGTGAATAATTTGAGCTACTCAGTGAGTGGATATAAATCAATATCTAGCTGATGCCTGTGCCATAAATCCTCATAACCACATCCAATCACAATCTGCTTACCTGGATAGAGTTCACAGTAACTGTTCAGCTTTCTTTTCACTCTTGCCTTTCAGGCTAACCCCCTAGTGTAATGCCTGCAGGAATGACTCTGATCAAAAAAGATCTGTAGAATTCTAGCTATTTTGTCTACCATGATGGCACACAACTGTAATCCCAGAACTCTGGGAGGTTGAGAATAGGGGATGGCAAGTTTGAAATCAGTTTGGACAGTTTAGAGGCTTAGTGAGATGGGGTCTCAAAATTAAAAAAGTAAAAAATAAGAACATTAAGAAGAGATGGGAATATAAGCTCATTATAAGGGTCCTGGTTTCAACTCCCAGTAACTCTCTTTCTCCCCAACACACATGCAAAATCTAGTTATCTTATAATTCCAAATTTAATGAATTTTAATCTTTCTGCTATTGTTTCACTATAAATTCTGCATACCTGTTACTTGTAAATGTGTTACTTATTCTAATTAAAACATAACTAAAGCAAACTGCCATTGGAACTTGATAACTGAATGAGCAATTAATAAATAGCATCCTTGTTTCTCAGGATTAATATCCCAGGAGCAAAGAGTCCCTGAGCGGTGAGGAGGCCATTTGTAGCTGTGTAAACTTGTTTACCTCCTAACACCAAGAAGGTGGCTTTGGTATGTGGTGTGTGAGGAGGCAGGAGGCTGTGTCCTTCCACGTGTGCGCTGGGTGTTGGCAGCCTGACCTCCCTGAAGCCACGAAGGGCTCTGTCCTGCTCTTCCTCATTCTCTCTCTCCTTTTCAGTGGAATCTCAGTGGGTTAGACACTGAATTTGCCTTTCCTTTGATAATTGTGTTAGCTACTGTTTTCATCACTGTGACAAAATACCCGATATAAATAGCATAAAGGAGGCAAAGTTAATTTTGACTCACAGTTTCAGAAGTTTCAGTTCATGGAACAAAGCAGAAACATCCTGGTGGAAGGCTGTGACTGAGGAAAACTGCTCACCTCATGGCAGCAAGGAAGCAGAGAGACAGAGAGAATGAGAGAGCCAGAGGCCAGATATAGTCCCCCACCAAGGCCGTTCCCCTGCGCTTAACCAGACTGTACCTCCTGTTTCCTTTAACTTCCAGTAATGGCATAAAATTATGATCTCTTCAATGGATCAATCCATCGATGAAGTGAGAGCCTTTAGGACCCAATTACTTCCCATCAACAATTAAATCTTCAATATAATGAGCCTATTGGGTGATGTGTCATATGCAAACCATAACAATAACCTTGCCTTTGTTTGTGGGATTTCATCATTATTGTGTGAAGAACAAGAGCCAAAAAATTCCTCCTAATTGGAATTTCTAGTGTAGCTGCTAATCATGCCCCTGCATAGGTGCCACTCTTATCTGAAAAATCAGAAGCACTGTGCTTTCTCATTGGAAAGATATTTCTAGCTTTATCTGTGATTAATTTTTCTATCATAGCATTTCTTTTTCAAAATTATTTTTAGGGTGCAATTGTGTGATAGTATCAGCCACCTCTCTATTTTCCTGAGATAATTGTACATAAGTTTTTTCAAACTTACTGTCCTACTCACCACACCATTTTCTGAAGGTGACATTGAAACAATTCAGAGGAAATAAAGGTAGGTCACTAAGTGAGCAAATACTTCCTTTAGCCACAACAGCTATGCCTGTCTTTACCCACTATTCAACTTTTCTTGATGCTCTCCAATCTTAGAAGAGGAGGCGTCTTTTCCAACTTCTGAACAGGATAGAGATCTTAGCCTCTGCTCTTCTAACCATTTTCCTCAACCTTTAGTACTTTTATCCATCTGCATTTTCTCTCCTCTGTCTTTTTTTATTTTAAAGAGAAAAAAATAACAAAATAGCAACAACAAAGACAAAAACAAAAATGAAACAACACAAAAACAATGCATAAGATACCGGATTTCAAAATAAGATGACAGGAATTAACAGTGGTTGTCATATTACATATTGTTATCTTCAAGAAAGTTGCTCAGATTACCAGATGTAAGAGTGGAAGACTGATCAAACAATTAAAGAGAATAAAATGTAATAATAAAAAAACCTTTAGAAACGATACAGAGCTTCACTAAACAAGATGGTAGGAATTCAACAATAGTTGTTGTATTTTATATTGTTGTCTTCAAATTAGTTGTTCAGATTACCAGATACAAGCATGCAAAATTAGTCAAGAAAAAAAATTAAGCATTAACTGTTCCTTTCAATAAACCAGTAGACACCAGCAGTGCAATTATCCCAGCTATCCTTGTGTATACATATATATTTTTTGCCTTCTTTCTTTTCTCCTTTCCCTCATCCCAGTTGTTACTTCCTTTTGAGCAGTTTCTTTCCTTTTCACAATATCTATGTACCTTTTGGCTTTTATTTACTCTTCCAAGTTCTTACACTAGGGAGACAATGTGATGTTTACACAGGTGAGTCTGATTTATTTCATTTATCAGTATGATCTCTAGTTGTACCCATTTACCTATAAAAGCCTTGAGTTTATCTTTTTTATAGCTGAGTAATACTCCATTGTATAAAAATACCGCGTCTTTTTTATCCATTCCTCAGTTGAT
Organism: Chinchilla lanigera; assembly: GCF_000276665.1. Classification (NCBI taxonomy): domain Eukaryota; kingdom Metazoa; phylum Chordata; class Mammalia; order Rodentia; family Chinchillidae; genus Chinchilla; species Chinchilla lanigera. The sequence goes on from NW_004955444.1 coordinate 19,504,650, forward strand.
GGGCATTTGGGTTGTTTCCAAGATTTAGCTATGACAAATTGCTCTGCTATAAACATGGGTGCACATATATTGCCATGGTAGGATGTTTTCAGTTCTTCAGGAAAAATGCCCAGAAGAGGAATAGCTGGGTTAAGTGGGACCTCTAATCCTAGCTTTGAGAGGAATCTCCACACTGATTTCCACAGTGCTTTCAATCTCCTTTGTCTTTAATCTCTAGACTGTCTGTGTTCTAGTGTCAGTATATGTGCATGTAAAAATGTCTTCCATTTTGAAAATATAATATATAAGCCCAAGTTTCTCTGAGCTTTCCATCTTCTCTTCTTTATTGCCAAACAAGACGTTGCAGGGTTGACCTGCTCACATTCAGTTATCTTTACATATTTCAGTCTCACATTGTCTTCACTGTTTGTTAGGCCCTTATCACTCCTAAAATTTAACACTAATCTCCGTGTTACCAAATCCAGTGTATGCTTTCCTTTTTGAAATGTCTCCTCTTGGGATTTGACTCAGTGAACAATACATTCCAATTCATTTTTGTATCTTTCTGGCTGTTTCTTCCAAGGTTCCTCTTTTGTGGCCTTCTCTGATAGAGAAGCCAATGCTTTCAGTACACTGGATATCATGATCTGTTTTGGGGCTCTGTGTGGTGGGACTGTGCAGAGCTTGTGAATAGTGTGGTTAAAAGGCATTGTCATAAAGTGCTGGATCCCACACAAATGGCTCTAACTACTGCTTATACCATGATGTCTCTAAAATTACAATTCAAATTTCCTTTCTATTTTTATGATATTATGATTATTTTGAGATGGGATCACACTGTATAGCCTGGGCTGGCCTCAAACTTGATAATTGTCTGCCTCAGCTTCCCAGATAGCTGGGATTATGAGTGTGTTTCCAACTACAAATCTCCTTATTTTTAAACCTCTATATTCACCTGCTTCTTAGGCATCTGTAATTAAATATTCTGCATCTCAGAATCAAGAATTTCATACATAACACCTTCCGCCCACCGCCAGTCCCACTTGTTTTCTCACTGCAGTCTCACGGTGGAGAATGACCCTGTAATCTAATCCAACATTCTGAGGGGAGTCAGAGTCACTTGCTCTTTAGCACTTTCTAAAGCCAATGGATTCCTAACACCTCTCTGGTTATGAAATAAATTTGTGTGTTGCTTACCCTACCCACTTTCTTCTCTGCTATTCTCCTTTAAATCAGTCTCACCACTTTTTACTGGGTCACTCGAATATCTGTCCCTCTTGCCATCTATTTCTTTTCAAGACAGGCCTAACCCTGACTCCTGACTTCTTAGGAGCTGCCCTGGCATTTGCCTTGGAACTTGCATGTACCCTGCTGTCTAAAGCCACCATGAATTCACGAAGCTACTCTCTCAGACTCAGATGCCTCCCACCTAATTTACATGGCTAACTCCTGACAACCCTCCCTGCACTTCTCCCTTTTGGAAGCTTTTCCTGCTTCACTATGACCCCTCAGTTGCATACTCTTCCTCCAGGGTCGCAGGTACATTGTATGCCTTAATGTAACCTCAGGACAGCAGCTAGGATTGTCATGAATGGGTTATAGACTTAGGCTGCACAGTCCGCCTGACTGGGAGCGTGGTTAAGTTCCAACACTTATGTTCCAATGGGGGTCAGTGACTTCGCCTATCTCTGCCTTAGTTTCTTCATTTTCTAAATGGAGAGAATACTTACCAGGCAGATAGAATTATCATAAAGATTAAATTAAGACAAGGTATAAGACACTTAGAATTCCTAATACATTGAGTCTCAGTAAAAGTTTTCTTTGTATTCTTTCTCCTTTTTTCTTCTCATTTTTCCTCCTATTATTTACTTTTCCTTCTTTTTTTTTTTCATCTTCCTCCTTTCCCCCCCTTCTTTGTTTTTTTTTCTTTCTCTTGCATCTTTTTCCCCATTAAAAATGCCTGCCTCATTGGAACTCAGTAAGGATTTGTAGTCAGAGACTATGTTATGCCCATTCTGTGCCCCTAGAGCCTGTCAGAAAAAGTGGATCATTATTGGGCATTGGAAAAATATTATTTTTCTTCTTCTTTAAAAAACTCTATTATCATCACTCAGAGTTAGTGAACATATTTCATTAAATTCATAATAAAATTCAAAGATTTTCAAGGGCTGGGAGTGTAGTTCAGTGGTAAATTATTTGCCTAGCACCACAAAAAGTCAAAATTTCCACTGGGTGAAATTAGCCCAAGGAATTATCCCAAAACTTTGGGAAGACCTATGTGAATATAGAATGTAGAAGAATGTAATCTTATGTAAATACATGACACATGTAGTAATAATATCACATATTTATGCCTCATTTATTGATATTTATATATGTGTGTGTGTGTGTTGTTCCACACATAAGGTCTTGTATATACAAATATTTGATCAAATCACATTGTTACTTACTTTTATATGTAATAATTATTATAATTACATCTTTTCATATCAGAAATGAAATGACAGGGTTTCCAATCTTGGAAAGCCAAGGAACAAAATACTATTTTCACCAGAACAAGAAGTATGAAAAATCTTGAGTGTGTCAGATATGCAAATTAATAGGTTGAATGTGACCATTTTTTTTTCTTTTTTAAAATGTATGCCACAGTTGTAATCAGAATGAAATTATTAACATGAGGTAAGCCTCTCCTTTTTATTTTAATGAAAGAAGGCATTTACCTACAGCAGCTTTGGACCAGCCAGGATCACCAAAACTGTTTCTGTTTTTCACAGTGCATTGGGCAGGAAGGACCATGTAAAAACAATTGTGTGCTGTGTTTGTTATTACTGCAGTTTTTGTCTTTCTTGTTGAACCTCTGTTCTAACCTATGTCTTCCAGAATGCTGGGCAAGTGCTCTACCACTGAGCTACACCCCATGCCCAGTTGTTGCCATTTTAAATTGTAACACTAGTTAAGCTTTATCTTTTGCACAGCTATTTTCCTTTTTCTGTAAGTGGAAGGGGATCATAGGAATTTGTTTCTCTGTGCTATAAATTTATTTCAAAGTTTACAACTGAAGGCATATCCTCTACCCCATTTCTGGATTTGCTGTGGGATTAAGAGGCACTAAGAAGGTCTAGAGAAAAGTACTTGTTTACCTTAGTACATAATTCAGTATTTCCCGAAACAACGCCCCTCCATCCCAACATCTATTAATATCTTCAGGCACATTAGTGTTCCGTAGAACACAGTTTGCAAAATATTGTTGTGTTTATTGGTTTGGGTTCAGTCCTCTGAAATGTGGTGCCTTATTTTGTATTAACATTAGATTTTGTTCCATTTTAGTCATAATAAGCTTTTGTTCATAATGAGTTTGACCCTCAAGCTTGTAAGCTGAGAGTAACTGACAGTGAACAAGGAAATTAATTTGCAAATTAGACTCTTGGGGAAATTTTTGTTTGCTTTTTTCTTAACAGTAGCTGGATCCTCTGAGTTTAAATAGCCTTCATACTATAGTTCAATTTAACACTATCCACAGTAGAAAATGCAATAGATCGTTACTGAAACAATCTGGAGGAAGCTTCCCAAGGCAAAGAATTCACACACTATATTTAATGATGCTACAAGACATATAATTTGGGTGGAGGAGAGGCAGCCAATTCATAATTAATAAAGGATGAGGCTGTTTGTGTTAGTCATTGTCACAGATAATATGCCAATATTATGAGATTTAACTTGTGTTTGTTATTTGATTTTTTTGTGTGCTGCAACTAGTTTAAATTGCAAGGACATTTAATGCTATTAATCTGTTCTGAACAAGCAACTATTGTGTGGTTGCCTCACTCATTTGTACTCTAATGTGACCTAATGGAAAAGGATGCTAATGAAAGCCCAGTAGTTTTCCTTTTTTACAAGTGTAGTGAACTTCCTACTTGTTGAGGCTTTCTCCGTGACATATCTGTTCATTAAGTTATCCAGCAGCACATGTATGAAACTATTGTAAGCCCTTTCCTGAATGGAGGAAACTTTATTTGGCACAACTATGCCATATAATGCTTTTCACTGTCCACAAGACTGGCATTCAGCAATATCCAAGAAATAAGGGGTGGGTCTGTTTTCCCTGTGGTTTGTATACTTTCCCTCCTCATTTAAATGTTCCTTCTTTTTTCCTGTGTGCCTTCCATGACTGAGGTTGAACATTAGACTGATTTGGCAATCTTTTGTCTGCTTGGGGGAATTCAGCTTTCGGCATTGGGTTTAATTCTTTTTTTCATGGAAAATTTTGTGCTCACTCAGGCTGTCATTGGCAGGTCATGGATGCATATTCTCTTATTGGTTTTTGTTCTTGTGCAAGAATTAACCTGATTATTGGATAATTTTTGTACCTTTTCTATCATGAACTTTAGTTCTCATGTGAGCTGTTAGGAGGAGCAAGGCAGCAGTAAAGAAACTAAACTTGAGCTCGGAATGGAATTTTGTTTCCACCGTAATTCACACAGCTAGTGTGCTATTTTGTCCTTTCCTCCTCTGTCTGCTGTGAAGTATGGATGTTTTCGCTGTGACAGAGCTGTGTACTGGAAAACTGCTGAGCTCTAGAACTAGTCCTTCTAACCAACTAAGTGATAAAGAACCAGTCATTTAGCTTTGTGGGACCTCAGTTTCCTCATTTGTGAAAGGAAGAGGTTAGATTAGATTACCCTAATCTAAGATAATATTCTAGGATTCTAATATTCAAGTAATAAAAATACAAGATGTGAAACTTATTCTAGGTTACTTCCTCTAAAGAAGCATTCATAACAAAACTTGCTATGTACTTTGTATTAACTTTACTTGGCAACTGAGGATAATAATGACTTCTTGAATCACTGAAAACCACTGAACTAAGGTGCAGTTCCCAGTTAGTCACATTTATTCTAACAATTGTTCTTCGCCCCGACACACTCTAATTTGCTGCGATTAATATTTTGCTAGCTCTTTGGAAAAATTGTGTGTATGTAATTATGAAACTGTTATTTCAGTAAATGTAATTTAATTAAAATGAGCATTTCTGCCAGCTATTTTAAATAAATACAGTATTCTTTACTAGTATGAAAGGAGTTACTATTTGCTGTCTCATTTCCTCACTAATGTGCTGGCCCGTTTAGTTGAACCTGAGCTTGTGGAAGTTTATTCTTAACCAAAGCAGTTCCCTTTTCATGTAAGTAGGTTAAATGTGAATTGGGCAGCCTCAGGGCATGTTTTTTGTTCTCTTTGAAAAGCCCCCTCCAGTGGGCCCCTTTTAGAAACCCGGAATCATATGTTTTGGAAGATTGATCCAAATTAACATTAGAATGGGTCTTTCATTTTTAAAAAATTATACAGACTATTTAAAATATGCTAAGTTGACATAGCTTGAAATAAAACTGAATAAGGGAAGTACCATTTCTTGTTTTTTTTTTTCTACTTTTGTGATGAAAGAACTGAAATCAGAAAAAAGAATGTAGACCATACTAAGGTACAATTTCCACCTCAGAAATACAGGAAGAATTGTATTTGAATACAAGACACAAATTAATGTCCTTCATTTGTTTGCGATTTTATATGCCCTAGAATTGTGTGAGCAGATCAAGAGTATATATGTTTTGACTTCTGAGATGCTTGTTTATTTCTTTTAAAGAAGTGTTATATCATCTTGTTCATAGACATACTGTCACTAGAAGTGTGCTAATGTGCTTTCTCATTTTCAAATTGCATAGCAATTTTGTTCAGAGTTAAAGACAACACAAACATTTTAGTTCATTGGAAAAGACTGAGCCATTAAATATGGCTAAAGTAGCTTAAACTAATTTTTTAAAACATGCTGGAAAATTAGAGGACTACAAATTATGCTTTGCTATAATTCAGGACTGTACAATAACCCAGGTCCCAAAAGGTCTCCCAAGAATGACAGCGAACCCACGGTTTTCAGACATGTGCATTATATATGCTAATAGCTTTGCAGGGAGAAAGGTCTATATCCTTGTAATAGGGGAAATATTCATTTTTAGCATTTCAGACCATAGGGAACATAGTAATTACAACAGCACTAATATCTGACTGCTTTCTATCCGTGTGCTCACCTCCCCTCTACCCAAGCACTTCAATCAACTGGGTGGAATTAGCCCAAGGATTTTAAACTTATGACATTTTCATAGTCTTTTATTGTCTCTCTAATACATTTAGCACAGCATTGGCCCTTATGAAATGTAGAACATACACACATATCACAGCAAAACAATTTGGGGTGTTTTTCTTTACTTAAATATATCATAGACATTTTCATTTGTGTGACTTGAAAATGATTTTTAGAAACACAAAACCAGAATACTTCTTTTATAGTTGAAATTTAGTCTAAGGCTATGCTCTCAAAGAAAGTCTATATCCCTGGTGAAGTAATCCGTGGTTAGCTAGAACTATCTGGCTATCATTCAGTCTTTTGGAACAAAATAAATTCACAGACTTTACTGCTAGAAAAGAAACATTAAAATAAAACTTTAGCACTTAGGGCATTTGAAGTACAGTATTTACCTTCATGAGATCAGTTAACAAGCAAACCCTCCTTGTCTCTGCTCATGTCAGATACACAGCATAAGTTAATTGAGATGTTTGATTAAAATCATTGGGAAAAAATTGGAGAGGAATACTGGGGATAGAACACAGGGCCTTTATGAGCTATATCCCTGTCCTTTTTAAATTTTTCATTTTGAGACAGGGTATCACTAAGTTGGGGAGGTTCCCAGGCTGGGCTCACAATTAGAAATACTTACTGCTTAGTTGTTAGGTAGTTCCATTGAGGAATGCATCTGGTTTTAGTAGCTAGAGTCTTGAAATTAATATCAACTAAAAATGTTTATTTTTAGACCAAAGCTGACTTTGCTGAAGAATTTTTGCCAACTTATTTTTACTCAAAACAGGCAAAAATAAAAATATAGAGTCCTACACAGTTCTATGAAAGACTCATATGTTTTTAATTCCTCACTAAAGATATTAAATTCTAGAGAAGTTATTCTGTGTTATCAGGAAAAAATCTGGCCGTTGATGCTGTAGTTTTAACTCTCGTGCACGCAGCACACACACACACACACACGCACAGTACATCCTTTCTCTCTTCAAGCAATTGTCATAGATCATCTAATTGTTGAGGAGCTTATGGGTGGCCTTGAATTTACTCATAAGGAGTAAAAGATTGGGGAATTTTATGGTTGTTTTAACCTCTGTCGCTAGGAGCAAATATAAAACCAAACGACCTCTTCTGGAATTTCTTTTCAGTGAGAAGGGTGACAATCTGCAATAACCCGTCTACTTAGAGCAGGTAATAATCCTTGTCCAAAAATCCATTCTGGTAAGGCATATTTATATAAAAGCTTTGGAAAGAAACAGCCTTGTCCTTTCCTCCCAGGCAGCCTCCAGACTCCACTATCCAGTTAAATGTTCCATATTTATGAAATTATTATACTTTCTTGAGTACTCCCCACTCAGTCACCACCACCCGCGTCACCCTGTCGTTCTTTACTCTAAAAGCTAATTTATTTGGACATGTTCAGTCCACCAGGCAGGATTACATTCACTCTCCGTCTACCTTACGGCAAGGCTTCCCTGAAAGGTCCCCCTGACCTCCGGGGATTGAGAACTCTTTTGCACCCCTATCCCACTCTCTCCCCCTGTCCCCCACTCCAAACTTCCATTAGAGCATTTGACATGCTGCTATAAATTTCACCAATTTATAAATTTCATCTTCATGATTTTAATTCTAAGGCAGAATATCTTCATCTTTTTTTAATTAAATAAATAAGGATAAGGGAGTAATTTTTATTTATTTTTATTTTTTAAATTTTTAATTTTTTTTTTTTGGTAAGAAAGAATATCTTTATCTTATTCATTCTAAATTCGCAGGTTAAAAAAAAAACATCCCTGGTTCTAGCAAGGTTGGTAAGCACTCAGTGAAAGTTTATAAAGCATCAGAGAAAATTTTGTGGTGTCATAGGCCTTCTGTAATGGTAAATAGTGTCAAGAGAAATAGTGATAGAGGAGGAGGGAAGGAGGAAGGAGCCAAGGCTAGAGGAGAGAGAGAGAGAAAGAGAGAGAGAGAGGGAAAGAAAGAGAGATGGGACAGGAGAGGAAGCTGAGAAGGCAGCACATTCTGATGAGGGCAAATAGATATTACATGGAATTTTTCTTCTTTTTCTTTTCTTCTTTCCTTTTTCTTGTCTCTTTACTTTTTCCTTTCTATTATCTTTCCTGTCTCTCTTTTTCTTTCTCTCTTTCTCTTTCTTCTCTTGCTCTTGCTCTCTCTTCAGGACCTGGCAATAGATGGGATTAAAGGAGCGCACCACTGTGTCCTGGACATAGAAATATTTCTTAGTGTCTTTCTACACAGCTTCAAAAGGTCTGGCTGCATTAAAACCTTCGGTACTGTTACAGAAGGATCATGTCAATGCTGGGGCTGATTCTTCTGGGTAGGAGACACATTGGTGATCCAGAAATACTGTAGTAGGGGCCTTTTTCTTGTTGAAATGCTAAGTATTCTTCACAACAGGATGTTGAATTTGCAAAATCTGAAAGAAGATAAGTTAAATTTAAAACAATAAAATCTGAATTTGCAAGAGAGAAGCACCCAGAAGGACAGGAGAGTGGTGCTCATTGGCTCTGCCAGGGCCTTTCTGACCTGCAGCCCAGGCGCAGGTGAGGGACTCAAAGGCCCTGGTGTCAGCTCGTCTCCAGCTCTGCCTTCCTCTTCCATGTGACATTCCAAAGGCCAGAATTCCAGACCTCCACAATTTCTTGTTGCCTAGATTTGTGCTGGCACATGTGTGGTGGTAGACTGGCCAAAGTAAAGGAATGGGGTTAATTCAAGGAGCTCCTCTCCACTCATTCAATCTGTTGGCCACTAGCTATAAAACCTGTTAAGAATCTCACAGGCCAGGTGGGAGTTTCACTAGTACTGAGGGACCATGAGGTAGGGGAAGAGAGGGGATTTTTACCTGATAAACATTTTTTAAAAATTGTGGTAGAGGAAATTACAGAAGAGGAGACCATCAAAGAAAGGAAATGCCAGGTAATTACTAAACCTTTACTGAAAGTTATCTTTTAGAGATAATACGCTGCATCTCCATTCACAGGAGTCAGCTCATGCCCCTGCTGCTCATCAGATGTTTTATCAAATGCCCTGTATCATTCTATCAGTACCAATTACTTTGGTTCCATTAATTGTCGTTCATCCGCATTGATTATTTAGAAGCTTAAGCACTGCTTGCTGTCCATAAACATTTGATCTAGTCACGTAATGACATTTTTATGCACATATATACACATATACACTCAAACACAGATTTAGCCTGCTATTTTGAAAAATTCATTGTGTTTTCATCTTCATTTTTGCATTGTTGATAATTTACCATTTTTATTTTAGAACTACTGGTAATTTCCTGTCCTTTTTGCTGACTCATTTCTCAGAAAATCCAAAAAAATGCAGCTTTGTGGAAGGTTTTGGGTAGAGTGATAAAAGAGAAGAACATTCAGCATGAGAAATCCCATCACACTTTTCAGTTAGGTCTTCAACAGTAGAGATGTTCTCTAGGTAGTCATGCTTGACTGTGAGTGGTTAGATTTTTTTTATCATTAGTAAGAAATATGAAGGACACTAAACCAGGTGCAGTTGGCAGTTTGCTGTCAAACCAGGTGAATGAGTTCTGGTTTTCTCAGTTGTAACATGGGATAATGGGGCTATCCAGTTGATGATGTTGCTAAGAAATTGATTAGCATAACATACTAAGACTACTTCAAAATAGGTACTGGTAGGTAGTGCTCAAGAGTATTTGCTATTATTATCATGTAAAGTGATACTATTTAGAACAGTAATAGAATTTAGAACCAGAAGGATACGGACAAAAAGAAGAGATGGAATAAGTATACCTGAGATAATTTTGAGCAATTCACACTCTGTTGTCTAGTTTTGGTGCTGGGGACCAGGTTCTTGAGCATGCTAGGCAAGCACCCTACCTCTGAGGTATACCCCAATGAATCGTAAAATTAGTGGCTATGTCACCTGAGACAATATGAGAAGATGAGGTGATAGGATCCTAATAAACTGAAAAAGTCACATAATTTTATAGTTTTGTTATAAAATAAATGTTTTTGTCTCTGATTATGAAAAAATAAAAATAATGGTTGATCAAGGGACAATGAAAAAAGCTAAGCGTATATTAAAACAATACCTGCTGTGAAGGTCTGGATGGTTTTCCTTCTAAACGATGTTCTACTGCATAACATAAAGGGTGGAAACAAGAATTCAGTCACTTCCCAACATACTTTGAACTATGTGAACTATTTTCTAGACATTCCCTACTTGTTTCTAGCCAAAATAACAAAAGACTTCTTTTGAAACAATGCCACAAACAGCACTAAATATGTTCGCTCTTGCATATTACATGTAAGGGAAATCAAGTAGGGAATAATTTTGCTAACTGTTTGCCAAGATCAACTTTTCTGTTTTTGAAAGAGTAATGTGTTTTCCTTGACAAATAATGTAATCCTTTCTGCATTGAAATGTGGACCTTCTGATATGGAATTCTTTTTTGAATAATAATATAAATCCACCTTATCTAATTTAACAGCAGACCACTGTATGGACAGTTAGGAAATAATATTAGTATTGATGTTCCGAGGAGATATGTTTTTATTAGTTCTTTTTCCTTTATTTTCCATTTTGTATCTTTACAAAGTAGGCTATATTTCTCAGTAACATAATTTATTTATTTTTTAACTTTATTTTTTATTAGTACATATTTGTCATACAAATTGATAACATTCATCCTAGGGAATTTCTAGCTGTACATGATATATCTTTATTCTTTTTTCCCAGTTCCCCTCCCCTCCCTTCAGTCCTTCTTCCATCCTCATTCACAGAAGGTTTACTTCATTTTTTCCTTTCACCCAGTAACATAATTTATTAAAACAATAAGAGGTTTCTTTTTTTACCTTCAGTTAAACTGTTTTATCCCATACCTGGGATGACAAGCTAGTAAGAGTGCATCTGATCTTTGTTAAACATCAAAGATAGCGCCACTTTGTTGGGCTCTTAGAAAGGGATTGAATTTTATTTTCACTTTGGTGATGTCAGGGAAGGGGACTGAGAAGGTGTAATGCTTTCACTATGGCCAACTTCTTCCTAGTGAACCATGCTCATTGTTTATTTCAAATACTTCTGCCCCTTCTCCTTCTCAAACTAATAGCAGAGCTGTTGGAACAACCACATGTACCAAGGTACATTTAAGTCCTCTCTGGAAAGATCTTTTCACTACTCAAAGAAAGCTGTATCTTAAGTGTAGTAGCATGTGCCTGAAATCTCAGCTACTTGGGAGGCTGAGGCAGGAGAGTTTTATGTTTGTTGGTGGCTATCTGGGCAATTCAGGGAGACTCTGTCTCAAGTGAAATTTTAAAGTGTTGGGAATATAGCTCTGTGCCTCCTGAGCTCAGTCCTTAGTACTGATGAAAAATAGAAGCCAAGAAGAAAACTTTACCTTTTCCATTTTTTGCTTCCTTTGCTCTAGAACAGCCTGGTCTTCCTTTCTTGATCAGAAGTTCACTATGAGAGTGTTCGTTATCATCAAGACTGGAGCCGGGTATTTCTGTGGGTACGCTGAACTCTCAAATTTCTTTTTTTTCAAGAGAAACTGATCTCTTAATAGACATCTTTTAAAAATAGCCTGGTATTTTTTTTTCTTCTTTTTTTTTGGTTAATTGCAAACAAACACACAAAGAGCTCCTTGGTGTGGGGGCCTCTTGCTGGCGAGAGCGCACTAATATGACTTATACGTAGGAATGGTGATGGTGCCGTGCAGCATACCCACCTCCTCTGGAGCCCAGGAGGCCAGATTTTCTGAGTTGTCGCAGGCAGCCCATAAGGGCCAAACATGTGATTGCTAACAGGAGACTTGAGGGTTAACAGCTGTGGTTCTACACTCGGGATCTTCTATAGCTTGTGCACCACTAACTGGGACTACATGATCATGGATGTCGGGCTTGTTTTCTTTCCAAACTTATATTCTCCAAAAACAAAAAGGGAGAAGTGAAGTGATGGCAGTGCCCTCTGCCAGTGGCTGAGCATTGCCTCCAGCTCAGCTTTTGTACCAGTCACAGGAGCTCCTGCCAGGCTACATCTGACCTCCTTTCCCTCCGACCTCTTGGGGCCCCACGTGTTCGTTCTGGGCTTCATGAAGAAACCGCTCGTACTGTTTGCTCACTCATCTCTGGGTCATCTCGAGAACATATCTGAAACATAGATGCTTCATTTTTCCTGCAAAAGAGCGCTCTTCCCCAGACTTGTCTCTTGCTGGAGGCAACCATGGATCAGTGGAGCTGCCCTACCTTCCAAATCCAGGGCTGCTTTCAGCACTTCCCCCAAATCCTGCCCCTTCCCAGTGAACTTACTGAGGTGGAACTCTGCTAAAATGAGATGATATGCTCAATTTCTTAGCTTCCAGGTGGAAAAAGAAAGGACCTACTGATAAAAACAGGACACTAATATTTATCTTCCTTCTACAGCATATAACTTTTTATCCTATAAAGCAGGAGTAGCCGGGGGTCCGACCCGAGGAAGCCCCTGAGTCTTCCCACCGGTGTTCAAAGTGAGTGCTCTTCTGCTGACTCTGGGAGAATGGGACGCTTTGGGGAGGTGACATGCAAACTCTTTTTATCCAGTAGGTTGCTTTAAGCCCCAAAAAGAATGATTTGCTGTAATAATTACTAAAATAGAAACTGCTGATGTTGATGGTAAAGAGGCCCTTCAAATTTCTAAGTTTCCATGATTTAAATTTTCTGAAGAAAACAGCTGATTACTAAATGGATACATCTTGCTTGTAGAAAATATGAAAATATGAAGCTATAAAAATAAGTAATTCTACCATATATACATTTTTTCAGCATTTACATGTATGGTATATAAACGTATGCCATTCGTATGTGTAGTGTTCTATTTATGTACCCTGCATGGCGGGAAAGCACAACGAGAGAAGATTGCACTGTTTATTTGTATGTAGGCAGAGTGCAGTTACAAGCGTAAGTGCTGAAGTTCTACAGTATCCCTTTGGCAAGGTATTTAATATCTCTAAGTGTCACTGCTTGAGGATTAATTGAGATATTACAAACTAATATTTATTGAGTGCATCTGGTTTCCCAGATATTGTTCAAAACATTTTTTAGGTACTGTTTACTTCTTACAATAAACCTGTGGGGTGGGAACCATAGAGCTGGACCTCTCCGCCTATGTAAACAGTGTTTGTACAGAGCTCCATAGTGTGTCAGAAGTGTAGTAAATGTTAGCTGTTTGTATGTGTTTTGTTTTAAAACAACATTTGGTTCGTTAGTAACAGGAAGTTTTATAGCATATGTTTCATTTTATGTATAAAATATCCTTCCCCTGAATATTTTTATTTAAATATAAACTTACTAGTTAGTGTCTTCAAGTATCTTTCCTACTCTTTCTTACAAGGATAAAATTTCAGATTCTTACATTAGTAAAGTCTAGGGCCAGCTTTGTGTACATTACGTATTGTTTGCATCAGTTTGCAGTTTCTCTGGGCACATCGCGACCTTCAGTTCTTCCAAGTGTCCATAAAAGGAGAGCTCTAACTTGTTTCCAGTGCACCCTCATTGCTCCTGCTTTTCCTAGTTGCTTCCCACACACAGTTGGGTTTTTGATCAGACGTCAGGTGGAACATGGCTTTCTACTTAGTGGAACATGAGTGGGAACTTCTGCACTGATGTACATGGCTTCCATGACATATGCCAGCAAATATTTTTTTCCTTGGATCTCCAGAAAATCAGATTCCATCTTGTAAGCAGGAAAGAACACCAGTATCCACAGACTCCGTATTTCACCTCAGAGCCTGGTGTTGAGTGCCGCTGTAACATTAGTCTTAGGGGCATCGTAAAGAAAGCACAAAGCAGTTGTAGTCTCAAATATTCTGCTAAGGGGCTATTTTATCGCTTGTTATTAAGGGGTCAGGGCAATTATTAAAGCCGTTCAGGTAGAGTAGCTTCTGAGAAAACTTAAGTATTACTCACTTTTACTGATCTCTTTGGCAAGAGAAAAGTTTGTGAATGGTCTTTTGTATCACAGTGGCACTTAGCAGATACTACATATAAAGTTATTTCGGGACTTTTAAGGGTCAACTTTAGAGTTTTGTGTTAGGCCTACCTGGCACTCAGGTATTGCTCTGGTATCTTGTGACGCAGGATAAGACAGACAGGAGGTAACAATCAGATATTCCTACAAAGTAAGGGAGTACTGCTAAGAATGCAGGTTTTGTTGGTTTGAGAATAAAATGTAGATGTTGAGTGAGAGTTTTATCTTACACTTAGGAAGCCTGCATCACTTTGATATTACTTCTCTCTCCGTGTGTCTCTTTTTCTCTGTCTGTCTGTCTCTCTCTGTCTCTTGATTGAACCCAGGGAGTTTAAGCTACTTCCTTTTAGCCTTTTAAATTTTGGTACAGGGTCTTTCTAAGTTGCCCCAGCCAGCCTTCAGTTTATAAGCCTCATGCCTAAACTTCCTGAGTACTGGGATTACAAGTGTGTAGCAAAGCATGCACCCAGCTGATGGTTTCATTTTTACTTTAAAATATTTGACCCCTTTTTGACCAACGTGAGAGGCAGGGATCTAACTTTTTCCTCTAGTGACTCCCCAGTGGCATCTTTATCATGTCATCATGTATTAAGTTGTCCACAAGTATTGGGATCTGCTTCTCTCTTTTTTCCTCGGGTTCAGTCCACTGTGGCTGAAATGCACGCCCACGTGCTGGAACCTTTACTCCCAGGCCAGCACCTTCTGGCTGCAGGCTTTCTTTTCTTGTGGAACTCTGTAAAGGGCAAAACGCTAATAGACTGGATGGAAGTGTGGCTTGATGGTACAGTATTCTCCTAGCATGTGAAGCACTAGGCTCAGTCCAAAAAAAAAGGAAAAGAAGAGAAGGGCAGGGGAGCAGAGAGGAGGGGAATGAAGAAGGAAAGACAAGAAAAGAGAAGAGAGAAAGAGCGCTAATAGGCTGAACAGCAGTGGCAGCATGCATTTGGGCTGTTGTTGTTCATTCACATGAACTCAAGCAGGAGTAAATGCTATCTTAAGAGCAAGGAGTGAAAACCCCTCCTTGGATCCATGAATGCTGCTGGTGACCCAGGGGTAGCTTCCCATTGGTTTATAGCAGTGGTTATCCCCTGGGGCCTGTTTGCAGCTGATCTGAGCACAGCTCACTCATTGATATCTCAGCAAACTTAGCGTTTGAATCAAACCTAGGAGTATAGTTCAGAGTTACCACTTCACATCTGTGGCGCATGGTGCACACGGTCTGAGAAAGCAGTGGAAAGCTGTAAGCTGCCACGGTGAAGGCTTAGGTGAATCAGTCCTCCCTCCCTCCCTTCTCCTTTCCTTCTTTTCTCTTTCCCTCTCTCTGTCTGTGAGTTTGTGGTGGCTAGGAGTACACGGTGTAGGACATTTGTGTAATTTATGAGTGTACATTTAGAGGAATGTATTTGGTTTGTGGTGAGGAAACTTCCTTTTTCAAGTTATAACAGGCCAGCATTTAATGTAATTCTCAGAATTGTGATTTTCTAAAATTTTTGTTCCTGGAAATGTTGCCAAACATATTTCTGAAACAATATATTTGTCTCATTCAGAGTTTTAATATCAAACCTTAGACTTTTCTCCCCTTTTAACTATTGAATCCTGGCAATTTAAAATAACATGATGCAAATCACAAAAGCCATTTTCAATTAACTGACAACTGTAAAAACAGATTGTTCGGGTAAAAGAAGACGGTTTCTGATCTCTGAGATTTGAGAATACTGGATGGATCTTTGAAATTGTCATGTACTTAAAAATGTTTTCTTGTTTTCTTTCTGCCAGAGGAAGGAGAGGACACAAAAATCAGAATGATCCTTATATGCTAATGACCACTACACTCATGCCTATTCATGAACTGTTTGTAATAGACTTAATTGTAGCATAAATTATTTATGGGTATTATAATGTAAGCATTTGATTAATAATTAAAATAAATTACTATTATGCATATGTAGCTTTAAAATGCTACAGAATTTTATTAGATCGTTTTGGGCATTCATTTTTACACATTGAACCATGAACATTGACTAGGAGATTAACTTTTAAATTAGTTGAAGTTGAAGAATGGACCATTCTTTTACCATTCTCTGATAGTTTTTCTGATATGATTAAAATTAATCTTACAGTCCAGATGCAAAGTTGGGAAATACTGTTTCATACAAGTACACGTGATTTTCTATATGAAAACATAAATTACATGTTTCCTGACTGGAGAAGAGTGTTTTCACTTTACATTGAACAGGCAGCAGTATTTTTTGGTTTTGAAGTATTGTAATTCTAAGAAAAGTGATGTTAAAACATCATTAGGGAATTTTTTTGTTTTTTCTTGTAAGTGAAAATAGATTAGGCAATTGAATATCTCAAGGCCCATGAGAAGTTCCAGATCTTTAAAGAGTTAGCATGTGTTCACAATACCATTTACACATTGATCCAAATTCCCCAGATTCCATCGGGGAAACAGTGACTTCTAAGCAATAACTCTTCCTGTAACACTGTTTGAAATACATGACACTTAAAGAAAAATGGCATAAAAATGTCAGTACAGAACAGAATGTGTTATAAAGGCGACATTTCTGGATATAAGACAACTGAATTATTGGTCTTATAAAAGGAATGAAACACAGTCAAGATGATGCTTTATGTTTCTTGTAGTTGAGGCAGACCAATATATTTCTCAGACTAATCTGCTGAGATATAGTACTAGAGGCAGTACCAGGAGAGGGCAGAGAGACTGCTGCAGAATGCTGGCAGATACAAACCATGTGTTCTGTTGATCTTTTCACTAGGGGTTGGAAGTCCTTATTGTTTTATGGACAGTAACATTTTTTTTCATTGTACTCTATTAAAAGAATGAAAGAGAGAGGGGATTTCTACAATTTTGGGTCCAAATAGAGGGTGCTATAGTGTTTTCATTTTAATACTAAAAGGTTTAGGTAGTGAGAGTATACATTTGTGCATTAAGCAAAATACATTTTATGTAAAATTTTTATCACTGACCTACACAGTGGTTGATTTGATAGCAAATATGATTTTTTTTTTTCATTTTAGAAATATCGGGGGTATCTTCTGAAAGTAATAATCACAACTAGTTTTGTGTCATTCAGATTTCAAAGAAATATTTAGACTTTTCTAAGTCTTGAACCATTTAGAACTACCTTTGTCATATTTAGGCTCAGATTTTGCTCCTATGTAGGTGATAAAAAATATAGCACATCTAAAAATTTTTATTTTAATTTTCGTGCTGATGATTGAACTGAGGGCCTTGCCATGTTAAGCAAATCTCTGCCACTGAGCTATACCCCCAGTCCCTAAGCATTTTAATTTTAAATCTTCTATATGTCAGGCCAGTTTCTAAGAACTTCACAAATTTTAATACATTTAATTCTTCAAGCAGTTTTATGAGGTGTAGTAGTGATATTCTAAATGATATTATGGCAACCCAATGATGCCCAAACTAATATTATCATAAGAAACTGAGGAACAGAAATGGTAAGAACTTGCCTGGCTTGCCCAGCTGGTGAATGGCAGAAAAGGCTTTGATCTAGGCAAACTATGTGGCATCTTATAAAAACATAATAGCATATATGGAAATTCAGTTCACATAAGACCATTGCTAGAGGATTTTACAGCCTTCTGATAAACGAGGACATTGGTACATTTTAAAAGACAGGTTGTGCCATGTTGGCTACATAGAACCCGAGGTCCTCCTGTCTCAGGCTCTTGTGTTTGTGGGATTTCAGGTTGGCACTGCTGTGTCTGGGTTAGGATTTTTGTTTTAACTAGAGTCATCTAAAATTCACACTTGAATTAATTCTCTGCATTTCTGATACTGCGCCATCTTAGGTGCAGGTTACCATATAATTAGTAGACAAGGTGTGATTCCTTAGTAATGGGACTTATCTCTACATCACATATGACATTTCATTTGATGAAACTAATCTAGTCTGTAGTCTACAATTTCACAGTATACTTTGCAAATGCAAACGGGTTGAAAAATGATTTCACTGAGTTGCAGTCAACATGTCAGAATTTGTTTTTGGCACTATTGTAAGTTTGAATGTAGGAAAATATTTATACATAGAAAATAATGTTATAATGATCCCTCGGTGTTCCTGTTACATATTTAAAATATAGCACCCCCTCTCTATATAAAAGTAGGTAGGAGAAAGTGTTATGAGATGATTCATTACATACTCAGATTTCACCCAAAATGAAGATTTCTTTATAGGTTTCACATTATGTAGGTAGTGTTCTTTAGTTTTATTTTCCCATCCTATACATATTCTTAACATGATCATGATTCAAAAAAGAAAAACAAAGCAGAAAATCAAAATTTTGGACAAAAACACCTACTGACAAAAAAAAATAAATTTAAGTTTGTACAGATGTGCTCATTACTGACTTAGTAAGGAGAGCTGATCAACTTCTCTATTCAACTTTTGCAATAGAGAGAAATTCAACTTCTGTCAACTTCATCATTTTATTACTTTCATAAGAAATCTAAGCGTTTAGTTTCAGCCAGCAGGTATCTTTCAGGCATCTAGTAGATCCCCACATTTACAAATGCTTTTGAATTTAAGAATAGAGTCTTTTACTAAGTCTTAGGTTGAGTAAGGAACATGATATTGAGGTAAAAAGGTACAAGTTTAAAATAAAATGCAAAATGTGTTTATTTGTAAACTTATCTGTTCTCTTAGTATCCTAAAGATACTGCAACCTTTGGAACTATTTGAGGTATCTTACATAATTTTCACGTTTTTACAGACTGTTTTAGGCATACTTATTGTTTTTTAGTATTTTCGTAAATTCACCTACTGCTTTTGTACATGTTAACTGAAATGATATCCTTGGCAAACACAGTGGCGCATACCTGTAATCCCAACATTTGGGAGGTTGAGGCAGGAGAATCTCCATAAGATCAATGCCAGCCAGGGCTACATAGTGAGTTCAAGCCAGCCTGAACTATCTAGTGAGACCCTGTCTCAAACAAAAATAAATAAGTAAATAAACAAACAAACAAATATTATACCATGTCAGGTACTGGAAATCTATTTCTTCAGAAAGGGAACCAAAACTGTCTTGTTTTTAATTTAATACACCAGTCAGCAGGCTATTGTCTAGATTATAATATGGCATGTATAGATATATATGCTGGTGTCAAATCATTAAGATGTATTATCAGCGGCTTTTCATCTTGTGTTCAGGAAGTCATTTAAAATCATCCTGATTTGGCTGATAATTTTATGTCATAAATCATGTAAGCGTATATATGTTTGTTTTTACCTTTGCAGAGCCAGTTAATATGATGCTGCTTCTGGTATATTAGATGCCCATAAATGTTTGATGATGAGAAATTGACCATTAATGCAAAGAATTGTTTATCACCTTTATTAGGATTAATGTAAAGTGTTCTGTGTTGGTGAGGTATTGCAGAAGGTAACAGAAACTATTTGCATTTTGTTTTTATAGATATTTCAAAACAAAAACCAATGCTGTCAAAATGAAGTTATAGATATTTAAAAATGCTTACCATACACCAAATGATAGGCAATGCAAATGTAAGATTCAGAAGGTCAACTTGTAATTCTTGATGTTTACAATGCATTCGAATATTTTACATTAGTATGGAGAATGAGGATGAAGTGAAAGTGTAGACTTTTTTATGTTAGTGCTTTGGAATTTGCCATAGAGATCAATTAAGCTAGTTTTAATGTTCTGATGGAAAAAAACTGAAGATTGTCTAATTTTGATTTTACTTTATTAATCTGATGGCTTTTTCAATACTGGATCAAAACATAAAAATTTTGAAGTGTTCACTTTTTAAGGTAATGGGAATTGAGCCCAGAGCTTCGTGCATGCTAGGTAAGTGATCTAGCACTGAGCTACACCCCACAGTGTTGAATATTGAAATGTTAGTGTCTCACTCTCTATTTTATCATATATAATACTTGAGTATTCTTATGTAGTTCATGCAACACTTTCATAAGCACTGTCCTAATAAAAAGATGCCTGAAGAGAATAAAATTTTGCCTGTGGTTCCAAGCTGTTGCTGCATTATATCTGCTTTTTTCGTGTACAGGCATTAATTCTGACTATATAATAAACTTTACAAAAGTTTTAATACATTGTCATGAACGTAAAATCCCAAGCTCTCCTATATTTAGCACAAGGCTTAGTAAAGTGTAGTGATAGAAGATGCACAAGGGAACAGGTTACTGTAAAGCAACCTCACTTGAAAAGAATCTGGGGATCGATCCCAGGCTTATGAAATTGTTCGTGGCAGGCATCCCCTGGATATGTTTTACTGCTTTTATTAGTATAACTATATAATACAAGAAACATATACTTCTGTGCTTTTAATTTTCAAAGCCTGCTTAGTATAGAAACCCCCACCACTCCACTCTTCTCTCTTCTTTGACTCCATTCCAAAAGAGAGGTGAATTTTCTAAATACTCATATTTCAAACAGATTCACTTTTCTTTTGGGAAACTATAAAGCACTCTGTGATCCATAGAAGTGGTTTAACTCGAAAGTTCATAAAGGTATCAGGAGCTAGCAGAAATGCTCTTCTACCTGAGTGTTTGAAAGCCATTGTTTGAACTCCTATTGAAATCTCTTTTTAACAAGGGATTTAAAATAATTTATAGATTAGAAAATTGGAGAGCCGGACTGGTCCACCACGTTGCTGTTTTCAGCAGACTGTATAATTGCTTAGCTATTGGTCTGCTTTGGTTATCTCACTCAGTCAAGGAATTTTTTTCTAAATCTAGTTTCTAATATTTAATACTTTGACATATTTCAGATATGATCATTAACACATTGGACTTTGTCTGTATTAAAAAGTGGAACAAGATGTTGGATTGTAAGTCTTGTCAGCTCAGTATGCTAATGAAAGGGTGTATTTCCTCTCATTTATTTAGAAGAACAGGATATAAAACTTTGGGTTCTTTGTTTTCCATTGAAGGTGGAAGTTTATTGATCAGCAACTTAATTGCCATTGATTCTCTGGATGACCACATAATTGCCAAGAGAAGTCTTAGTCACATTTGTTAGCAGTTGATTGATTAATTAACTGTTCTTATGTTCCCTAAGTTGAAAGAGCAAACTGACTTTCATTATGGATTTAAATATAGTTGACATACCTTTGAGCATGTATATTCTCTTAGATCACCAGCTGTTTCTTTTTTTCATTTTCATTATCTGATCAAATAATAATTGATAGATAAAATTATCATTAAAAATGACTCTATGGGATAGATTTCCAACAACTTTAAATTGCATATGATATCCTTGAATAAATTAGACCATAGAGGGCAACACTTTTATTTCTTTGCAATAACCATCTCCATATATTAACATCTCTATTATGCTTGCAAATATTTATATAAACGTGAATAGAATATATGATAGAAATACAAATTATTTTTAGTGGAGGTTAATATTTAAATGTTTAAACAGTGTCTCTAGGGACAATCACCAGTAGGTTTTTTTTTTTTTTTTTTTTTTTTTGTCTTTTCTTGCTCCATTCATACAGTATAAAAACTGAGAAAATATTCAAGAAAACTCCTTACTTGGCCTGCTCTTTGTGGGAGGTATATATCTTGGACTCAGAAGGCGAGAAATTTTGCTTTGTTTTTAAGTTCTGTATTTGGAGGTCATTTCTCACTTCCTGGTGTGGTGTTTCATTGTCTCATGGCTAAAACGGTAGAAATAATCTACACTTTCAAATGGCCAGCTTGCATGGGACTGTGTGTGACTGTAGAGACACACGGAGTTACCTAAGCATACAGGGAGTTATTGCTAAAGTAGTCAGATATGTTCCTCAGTTCAGTTGCTTTTTGGTTCTTGCTACAGAGAACAGCCAGGAACAAATTGGTCATTTACCTTCAGAACTGAAACCAATCCGCAAACAAAGTTATTTTCAAGAACCTGTCACTATCTCTTACCTGATTTTTTGTTTTTTTTTTTAATATGAAGGTCCTTTAGTGCATGATTAGCCATTCACTTTGGTGATTACGGGAGGAGATAATCACTGAAAGACTTTTTCAGCTGCCATCTTGCTCTGCTTTTTAGAGATGTTTTCCCTGGGCTCAACAAGAATGTCTTATAATGCAGCATGGTTTTGAAAATTTTTCTGAGGTATTGAGTAGCTATGACTGGAGTCTTTGGGATTGTCCTTATCTTGTGCACAGGGGAGAATATACTTTGTTTATTTTAGAAAAAGTGATTTTCTAGAAAGATTCACCTCAGACTATATCCTGGAGTTATATAACTATAGTAATAGTTAATGGATGTTAACAACTATACACTGAATTTACTTCTATTCCGAGTATCATTCCAATTTGGGTCTGGAGTTTTATATTGCAAGAGCTTTCTATTAGAAGTAATTTCATGTTTTTATTCATAAAGCAAGGATGGAAATTTTAAATAAAACTTTATCATTAAATCACTGCAGTTATTTTTATAATGACTCAAGTGAAATTGTTTCTAATATCATTCTATGATGTTTTGAATGGATTTAATTTAGATGGTATCTCTTAGCCCCTTCTATCTTTGACATTCTGTGGATGGCTTCTAGGAATTTCATTTGCAATACTATTCTCAGCTTTATCTGAGGTTAATTGTTGGGTGATGATCCAGTTTATTGAGACCTTGGGCTCAGAGTGTTTTCCAACAGGAAGATGGTGTTTGTTCCTTCACTGCCTCAATTGCTCCCTGTTTGTAAATTATGAACCCTCAGCAATTCTGAGTTTCATTAACACCGAGGTTATTTAGTTTTCTGAAATTACATCTTGCCCAATAAGACCCTCAGGACCATAAGTGTTGATGCAGCTTGAGCTCTAGGAGATTTTATTTGTCTTGAAATAATTAATGAATAGCAAGTTTAAAAAATATATTTCATTTATTATAAAAACACTTCCACAATGTCATTACTCATTCTTAGTTATATTTAAAATTCTCCATGTGGTATGTTTATTGAGCAGAAAATGGCTTTGTACGTAGTGGGCACTCTATAAATACAGGATTTATGCTATTATATAGTGTGTGTTGCTGTTGTCCAGTGGGTGACTGAATAAAATCATGCAACATGGAAGGTAAAATTCACCAGTTAGCACAGTTTTATGAAATTGTTACTTTCCTTAAAGTCATTGTACACAGCGGCCCTTAAGTCCAGTCACCTTTGGATGCAAACACCAACAAGAGTCACAGTTGCCATGGAAGGACAAGGTGCACCAACACTGGGTGACTTTGGTAGTAGCACAACTAGAACCCTGAAAGTTACTTTACATTCTGCTAAAAATCTCTCTGAAGTCAAGGGCAAAGAAGTCCTCCAAATGTTTTGCACTCAGTATATGATAACCACATGTAATGTGCTAGTGGAAAACTTTTGAATTTTAAGAAAAGTCAACTTTTACTGAATCATTGCTTTGTTCTTGTATCAAAGTGATTAGTAGTTTTTTTTTTTTTTTTTTTAGTGATTAGTAGTTTTTTTTTTTTTTTTCTAAGCAGGAGAGAAAAAGAATGCAGCATAAGACCCCAGAACTTTGTTAATCTTATTAAAATATTTTTTGAGCACTTGTGCTATGTTGCTTCCCACCTGACTGGGACTCATTTGAACTGGAGTGACTATTGGAGGGGCCAGAATCATGCTAGAATTCCTACTGATTTTGCGATATTTTGCTATGCATCTAGACTGTGCCATTATTCAAATAGCAACCATGAGTAGGAAGTAGAATTCTGACTATTAAACATAAAAAGTGATTCCTTTGAGTCTCAGCAGCAGAATTATTTTTGCACCAGTTACAAGTTTTGCCTATGAATTATTTAGACATAAAATCTCAAGCTCTGAGACACTTTTGAAAAATCTTTTATGGCCACCAACACGTAAACATAGAAAAGAAGGGATGTGTGCTATCAAAGGTGAAACTCTCTTTCATATTTTGAAAGACAGTGCCTTAGCTTCCAAGTATAACCCATTGAAATAGTAACTAAGCAAAATGTAAAGTATGTGCAGGTAATTAACAAAATAAAGATTAAGAAAGGAGAATTATGTGAAAATAGCAAAGAAAAAGTTAATAGTTGAAAAAGAGTGAAATTATACAGAAAAAAAGTGAGCCTAATTTCACCAAAAAATGCATGGAAAATAATAACAGTCCCGTGATTTTATAATTTTAAAACAATTTTGTAGAGAGTGTTTACTTTTTTGACTTAGAGGAATAGTATGTACTATTACAGTACATACTAAATAGTATGTACTAAATGGCCATGTGACCTAAATTTTCTTAGCCATTCTACATCTAAAACTTAAATTTAAAGTGAATTTTTGGAAGCAGTAAAACATGTGGTCCATTCATACTATTAATCTCTTTGTTCTCCATTTTATGCTTCCTTGTGTTGGAGGAGGAGTTGATATATAATTCTTTTCCTAGCAAGAATATTTCAGCAATGCCAGTTACCCTTAAAATACACGCTTCAACTTTTGTATGATATTTATGTGTATATGAGGAGGAAACAGGTTGAAATTTCAAAATGTCTTGATGAAAATTTGTTAAAATGATCTACTATAACACAATAAGAAAAGAAGCATAATTTTTTATTGTTTGCTGTAGATGAGGAGTGTGTGTATATATATACATATATATTTCTACAGATATAATTTATTTTAAATCATACAATTTCTTTTACAGAAAACTATCTGAAATACTTTGAATATGAAGTGTTATAAATAGCCCATAATGTTCTCCACGATTTCAGAGGCACCGGCATAGTTTGTGGAGATGGGAACAGGGAGTCAGCTTTCCATAGCCAACCGAGGACCGGTGGGAAATTGTGTTTTTGAAGAAGAGTGTGCTTGTAGTAGCAAGTTACCACCGGCAACTTTCACCTCTGCCAAATGTGTGACTGGCTTAAGCTACTTACATTTTCAAATCTGTTAATTATTCACAGTTTTGGCAGTGCTTTTGCTTCACACAGTGTTAGTGGCTGTCATCCACCTGCTTTTTTTTTTTTTTTTTTGATGAGCACCATGAAAGTTAAAATGGACTTCTGTATTTATTTATTTTTTCTTCTGAAGCTTTTAATGATACCACCCTAACTTGTGAATATGAACCAGTTTCACAGTTGTGTGATGGAATGTGTGTAAGCTCTCAGCATTGTTCTATGGTTTCTAAGTGTTATACCAAAACTGGCTTAGGGAAATAGCTATATACAGGGGATTTGATGGGTTCCAAAAGAGAAAAAGGGAACAGAAAAAAGGAAGAGTAGATTTTGTGGTTGTAAGACTTATGGTTTAGGGCATCTCTTGGGGTTCAGCGTCACTCAAAGACAAAAAGTATTCATTCATAAGTCTTAGTCCTTCTATACTGTATTTGGAGTCATAATTTAAATGAATTCAGGGCTGAATGCCAGTGTCAATCAGTTCCACATGTTTGATCAAATCTCCATTCTTGCCTACATGGTTCTGTAGAAACCCAAGCTCTGGGGGCGGAGGGGAATTAGGGTAGAATTTATGGTAGAGGGATGATAGATTTACTCCAGGAATCACAATGAGCTAGCATATCTGGCTAGTGGAAGGAAGTCATAAAATTACCTGTATACTCCATAATGAATATAATTTATAGATCCAAATAAATGATATCCCTGTTTATGCTATACAATGAACTCCAAAGTACTACTGTTGTTTGAAGTGCTTCTTCTGCAACCGTCTATAGAAAAGGGTTTTGTAGGGCCAGGGATATAGCTCAGTGGCATAAGCACCTGCCTGGTGAGTGCAAGGTCCTGAGTTCAATGCCCAGTACCAAAAAAAAAAAAAAGAAAAGAAAAGGGGTTTGTAAATCATAATGTATATGAAAATTAGTTTCATTATTTAGCTTACATTATTTTGCAGGGTTAGTCTACTAGCCTAAATTACCTATTTAAGTTTAGCTCTAAATATTTTCAGCAGTTCAGTTTTATAAAACTATTCAAACATGCAGCAAAGTTGGAAGAATTTAAAATGAAGCTAGATTATGCCACAGTTTTCTATACTTACTTTAAAATATCTGACTGACTTTCTGGATAGTTTCTCCAAATTTAATACTCCTAAAATATAAAGCTTTTAATTAAGGTAGGTAATTTCAAAACAGGCAAAAGAGATGAATCCATCAGAATTCTTTTAAGATACCTTCAATACTTGGAAAATGTCTGTGGTTAGTTCCAATATGTTTGCTTGAAAATTAGCCACATTACTGTAGAGTCACACCTCATTCATGGCTTCAGCCTTGTGGTGGCTGTATGAATCAATTGGACCTACATTTACAGGCTCATGGAAATAAATCTAGGTGTCTGTAAAAACTAGGTCTGTGGACTTGACAATCACTAGAAGTGAATTTATTGAGTACCTGTTGTGGTATTTTCAATGCCTGTGTTTTTCCATAATAATAAAGATACAAGTAGTCCCTATAGAGAAGTAAATTATTCTCAACTGTTCTTCCCTTGTTGGTAGTATGGATTAATATACAGTATAAAGGTAGCTTGGGACATAAACAGAGAATATCTACCTTAAAGTTGAAGTTTCCTCTGACTTTAAAAGTCTTTGATTCGCTAAGCTCTGAAATGCCTTTATCCTTTTGTATCATGTATTTGAGGAAAGTTAATGTAGATGAGAGTGATAGGAAATGAAGTTGGGTTAACTAATGTCTTATCCTTGGCAGGTGACACTATGGACTCCTTAATATATAATACAAACACTTGTAAATACAGAATTTTGTATTTTGGGGGCTCCAATCTTTTATCATTAGTAATCAGAATTTTTTAATACTTGAACAGAATTTAGATGTGTTTTGGAAATCCTTTTGGCTGTAGTACATTTGGTTTAGCAATATGTGAAGGAATTCTGTGGACATATTAATGCAAGAATTATATAATAGCTCTTAAGTATTATAGGTACACAAATAAAGAGAAAGTTTTAGAATTTTAAACATAGAAGAGGCCTCAGAGAAATTAGTTTGTGCCCCCTCATTTTACATAGAACTCGATATTGGATCACTGAGTAAGATGTACCGTGTTGATTTTATTCACTGGACTAACTTCACTCATATAATAATAATGAGTAGAATAAAGACAAGAATCTAAGACTCTTAACTTCCACACTTACTATTTTACTACATTGTGTCAAATATTGCAAAACTAAGGTTAATTGTATTTTACAACAAAAGACACTGGGCCACAGAGATTACGTGACTTGCTATGTTTACACAGTGAGTGACTGGCCAAGCTGCACTTCAGGTTGGCTGATTCCAGAGCCCGAGCTTCTCTTCAAGGTAGAATTGTTGTGAGTGAGTGCACGGGTAAGTCAGTAGCGAATGAGTGAATGACTAGGCTGTGAGGCAAACCGAAGCTGTGACTCCCTGGATTCTGGGAGAGACATATGTGGTTAATGCTAAATGCTGGGTGTGTTCTCTAGAGGAAAAATGCTAAAAGGTATTCTAGATGCCTAGGTACAGACTCCTGTGGGTGCCTGCTGAGTTTGAAATCACTGATGTTTCTGAAACTGGACTGAGGTTGCCGAGTAAAAGAAAGCAGGTTCCAGAGTAGCTCATTTAGTTCAGAGAACTGGGAGTGCCATTTTAAGAAATTTGAAATTAATCCAACAGTCAAATACAGAAGGAGAGGAAAACAATGTGTATTTAATACTTGAGATGAAATGAAAATACTTATGAAGTGAAAATAAGGCAACTAATACCAGATGCTTTCGTGCCATAGTCTCTCTTTCTCTGTCTCTCTCTCTGTGCGTCTCTCTTAGGAAGTGCCCCCTGCTGGTGGCCTATGGTGTCACTACCAGTGAGTGACGAAGCGTACACCTGATGCTAAAGCTGGTTTTGACTTCTCTGGGTAACAAGGGGCCTGTGGAAATTTTGAAGGTGGGTTGTGATGTGCTCGTATTTCTTTGGCTTTTGTCAATTAAGAGGGGCCAGGAGGATGGATCACTGAGGGCCAGGAAGAGGTAAGGAGAGCAGCAGGGCACATCCCAGACTTGCCTGCTGCAGAAGTATTTCCTGAGGCCTAACATGGGGCCTTCAAAAAATGTTCTACTGTGATACTCTTACCAGACTCCTATTAAA
This sequence comes from Chinchilla lanigera, assembly GCF_000276665.1. Taxonomy (NCBI): domain Eukaryota; kingdom Metazoa; phylum Chordata; class Mammalia; order Rodentia; family Chinchillidae; genus Chinchilla; species Chinchilla lanigera. The sequence continues at coordinate 19,532,850 of NW_004955444.1, forward strand.
CTGTGAGCCAGGTGCCCCTTGTCCTGCCCAGCTGTGCTGGAGCGGCCAATGAGATCGTGCAGCAGTGCACACTCAGGCTGCTAAACTTGAGTCTGTGGGTACAAGGTTGATCCCACGTGAGCAGACTGCAATCGTGTTGACAGTTGTACATTCAAATGGTTTGTTTATTTAGCTAATGACCAGTGCCATTAGCACTCAAATTAGTGTTTGTTGGGTTTGAAAAATGCAGGTCTTTGGCCGGCGACTTGTGCCCCTCAGAGCCCTTGAACTTTAGTAGGCCTAAAAGAGCACTGGACTTTAAATTTTCTGAGATGGAAAGAAATGGATGCTTTCAGAGCCCAGTTTTAACTGAATTATTTTTACATTGAAATTCTCAGTGGATTTCTGTTAAGGAAACAATATTGTAATTATTATTCTTTTCAGACTTTTTTTCATTTTTCCTTTAATGGGTATGAAATCAGGATAAAGTGTTAATTATAAAGTGTTAATTCAATAAACAATGGGTTAGTTCTCTGAGAATACACTTTTTAAAAGAAAAGTATTTAAATTATTTTTCCTGTATCTAAAACCAGATGTAAGTACATAAGGGCTTTATACATTTTTGCTGAATATTTTTCTAAAGGAAGAAATAAAACATTTTTTATCGGTTTACAGAAATGTTTTCCATTCTTCAATGTTTAGCCTGAAGGGAAAATGAGTGGGATGCCAGATGAAGCATTTAGAGTGATGATAAGAAAGAAATGAGAAAAAAATGGACAATGGAAGGACATTATCCTGTGGGAAGGATAATGAAAGGAGATGAGAGGTTTAAAAAAGAAAGGAAACATTAATGAAAATGAGGAAGGAAATGCAGTGTACATAAGGAAATAATGAGGATATGAGCAAAACTCCTGAAACCCTTCCTCCTGCAGCATGCTGGTTCTTCACCATACCAGGGAGTACAGAACGGTGTTGAGTAATAAGCAAATCAGAGCAACTGTGGTGAGCAAAAAGGAACCAATGGTTCTTTCCACTGCATAAACAGTCTTTCAGATTCATTAGAAGACAATTTGGAAAATATTTGATAATTGTTCCTTTCAGTCATAAAAGGTATGTGAACAATACACTTGCAATTCATATCAAATCCATTTGATTAAGGTTGGTTAGTTTGACATTCTTCAGTTAATCAAGCTTGGTTATACTTTTTAGATAAGTCCTCTTATGATTAATGTGAATTGACATAATGTAGGATTATCACAATGCAGTACTTAAGTGAGTTCAGTGTATTTGGGGAATATTGTTTTACTTCTAAGCGGGAAAGGGAGGTCAGAGGTCATTTATCCCAACTGTCATTTGATAGATGAAGAAAACAAATTCCTAGAGAATCTAAGTGCCTTTGCCTGAGGCCTGAAGCTGGTTAGGAACAGGGTCAGGATTACTCACTTTCCCCAAGTCTGCTGACATTTCCTTATACCAAGCTGATCCAGGATCTCAGGGGAACCAGGGAGTAAAGATACTGTCCTTTTTCGCTGTTATTTTACCAAGTCAACTTGAAAGTGATTTCCAGATGGAACCAAAAAAGGGAAACTAAGTGAAAAATAATACTGCTATTTGTTATTTCCTGATAATTAGGAAGCTTGGATACATAACGAACAGCCTCTTGTGAAGGAAGATTTTTCTTAGGTTCTTACAGCAGAAGCTAAATCTGAACAAAGCAAAGGTCTCTCTCAGCTTTCACATTCTAATATGACATCACTGGTACCAATGATAACCCTAACTTTTAAGGACACTTGTGGTTTGTGCCTTATCAAAATGAGGGAAAATGTCTTTTAATCTCTCTGAAATGGCTACTGCTGTGGAGAAATGATACTATTGCCCAAAAATTTCAGATAGAATGTGAGAAAAATGTTGATAACTCAGCTTCACATAAGGGAAGAAGTAACATATGCAAAAAACAAGTTTCTTATTGTTGAAAACAATTCCATACCTAACCTTGTTTGTACGACTAATGGTCTTCTGCCTTATTGGACTTGGAGAGACATTTATTTGATTTGGGTGAAACTTTAGAAACTGTTACCTCATTCTTATAAACAGACAGATGTAGATTGTAAGAGGAACTTAAATAGTTCCCTTTCCTTAGAGCAAAAGGGCACCTACGTTTCTTTTTATTGGTACTGGGAATCAAACTCAGGACCTTGCACTTGCCAGGCAGAGGATATACTATATCCCCAGCCCTCTACTTTTCTACTGTTATGACAATGATTTTTTTTTTTTTTTTCTGTACTGGAAATGGAACCCAGGCCCTCAGCATGTTAGGTAAGCCCTCTACCACTGAGATATACTCTAGCCTCCAAAATTTAATAATTCAAAGGTCCTAGTTAAACTAAGCTGCCTGAAATAATCTGCTGTGTTTGCTTAAGACAGATAAAATGTAGGAGACAATTTAGACTGGTTATTTCAGAATTTCATTGGTGCCAGTGCTAGAAAATTCTTCCAGAGTAGCCTGGTACCTGCAAAGTTCTAGAGACAGTAGATGCTATTCAGAATTGTTCCAAAGACCTTAGACTTTATAATAGTCTTATGTAATGTTAGTATTTCTTGATAGTCATTCAACATTAAGACCAAATAGATGACTGGGCTGGGGCTATAGCTCAGTGGCACAGTGCCTGCCTGGCAAGCACAAGGTCCTGAGTTCGATAGCCGGTACTAAAAAAAAAACAAACCCAAATCGATGATTATACAATGTGAATGTTTTAAGAAAGGAAAGGGAGCATGTTAGAATAGTGGTCAAAGAGGATTAGATTTAGTAGAAAATGAAATTTCTAAAGTCAAAGAAGGGAAAAAACAGTTTTATTTCACTGTGTTTATTTGAAGGCCAGAGTTATGAGAATAACATACAGGCTATCATAATTCATAGGTAGAAAATGAGTATGAGTAGACTGGCAATCGGACTCTAACTTTACTGAGACCTTAAGACAAGGAAGAACAGGGAAATGGGCAGTTTTTTTTTTTTTTACATAATGTAAAAATAGGCCAAGAAATACTATACATACATGAAAAATAAAAAGAAATATACAAACATTTGATAATGTATGCAGACTGGGGATATAGCTCAGTGGCACAGCGCCTGCCTGGCAAACACAAGGTCCTGAGTTCAATTCCCCATTTCAAAAAAAAAAAGATAATGTATGAAAAATACATCATGCATTGATGTAACTAAATGGAGAGGGCAAAACATAAAAGGAAAAGCAAGCCAAGAGTATGAAAATGTTGGAGCTTCTAATAGTTATGTTTTAACTTTTTCATATGAAGCTATAGTGTAGAATCTTTCTGATAGGTAAGAAAATCATATGATGGTATCAGAAAAAGTTGGGATAAGCTCATAATAGCACCTCATGAGAAGCATTCTAATTGTGTAAGGAATGGTGCCAGATGAGAATGTGTTGGGGATTGAACTTTAGGCATGCTGAACATACTTTCTACCGCTGAGCTACAACCCTACCTCAATTGGTCATTGCTCTTTAGGCGTCTGCATGAGGTGGGGAGACATGTAGACTCAGGGAGGGCACATACAAGGCCTATGCTTTTGTAAATGGTTAAAGGTTGACTCAACAAAATAGGGCAATCTGTAATTTTTTGTTTAATTTTAAACATTTGGAGTACTTTTATTTTAAAATTTTTATCCATTGTACATATCCATGGGATTCAGCGTGATATTTCAGGAGATGCATATAGCATATACTGATCCAATGAAGCCTCCTCTTATGCACACCTGAACAAAAGTGTATGTCTTCTGTGCTTGGTAGAGCAATTAATTCAACATAGACCTTAGCAAGACAAATAATAGGAGATAATTTTAGCCACTCACATGGACATACACATATCCTAGAATGGAGAATGAATTATATATTACATTAGAGTTAAGATTAATAATGAATAAAACAATTTCATTCTATAAATACTGATACCAACCATAAACATAGTAGGACAAATTACATGAAGTAACTTAATTTTATTGCTTGATTAACTGATCATGTTCTCTTTAATCATTTAGGAAAGAGCTTCACTGTTATACAGAGATGAGGGTTTGCAGACCAAGTATAAGGTTTCCAAAAGCTGTACTGTACAGTTAGATCCTCAAGGTCCCCAAGTGACTAAATATTCCAGTTTTCCACAAAATGCAGAACAAAATCCAGTGGAGATGAAGTTGTGTAGCTCTGTATTGAGCAGAATAAGGGCCTGTGGTGAGATGCGAGGGCCATCTCTCTGGGCTTCTCTCTCTGTTCCATGCTGTGTAACACATAGTCCATCTCTGGCAAACTATAATTTCGAAAAGGAGCCAGCTATGTCTGGACTTGATGCCTTAAGATACCATGTTACCTTTCTGAAATGTCCTGAACCACACTCCTTTCACTTAATTGCTTTCATTCATACTTAAAAGTTGAACTCAAAGAGTACCTAAGCTTTTCCAATTTTTTTTTTTCCCGTATCGGGAATTGAACTCACGACCTTGTGCTTGCCAGGTGGGTGCTGTGCCGCTGAGCTAAATCTTCAGCCCACCTAAGCTTTTCTAGTACCCTTCTCCTCCTCATATGTCTGACTGGCTTTTCTTCTTATGAGCTTCCAGAACATTCTGAGTAAAACTTGTGGACACATTGTCATGTGCTAGTTAGTGGCCACAACTTTAGCCAGTACTGAAGCCAGAAGGGCAATTCGAACTCTAGCCAGCTCTGTGGCCCAGCGGAGTTGTGTGACTAAATTTTCACTTCTGGGCCATTTGCTCCTCTTTGAAGTGAGAATAATATTAACCACCTGTGTTAGTCAGTTCTCTGTTACTATAACACATACCTGCCATAGTCAACTCATAAAAAGAAAAGATTTAAGTTCGTGATTTGGAAGCTGCAGTCCTTATTGGTCCTGTCACTTGAGGCCAGCATAAAGCAGCTCTTCATGGTAGAAATAAGTACTAGAGCAAAATTGCTCACTCTACCCTGGAAGCAAAAGGCCAAAGCAAAGGAGCTAGGATCCCACCCATAGTCCTCTTCACAGGCATGTCCCCAGGAACCTGAAGACTTCGTGCTCTGTCCCTCCCCTTAAAGTTTTTACTACTTTGCAATAAGGTCAAGCTGGAGGCCATGCTTTTAAGGCATAATGAGATTTTGGGGAACACTCAACATGGAAACTATATACTTCCCCAGAATGTTGTTACAGTACATTAATGAGTTTGTAGACCTAAAGCAGTTCCAACAGTACCTACTGCAGGGCATAAGGTAACCCCTGTGGCTGTAGCTGGACTCAGCATCCTTGTTTTCATCATCGTTTCTTCGCCATTATTGTTATTATGATTACTTGTCACAAATGTTGTTATCATCACTGATCTCCAAAACAACAATTCCTGACATGCCATTTTAGACTTTCCAGCCTCAAGATCGGGCATCCTTAGCACACTGTATTTTTCACTGATTGCTTTGTTGAGTAAATGAATAAATAATGGAAAAGTAACTCTGTATGTTCTGAGAGATTACGTGTGAGCCATGAAATGTATGTCTTCTATTTGTTTGCCTAAGCAATAAGAAGTAGGAATAAAAACTAAACATAATCTAAGTATTAGTATTTTATTATAGTTACCATAGCTTACAGTAAGTTATTGGTTCTAGTTTTCCATCTATGCATATTTATGTTGCTTAATAATAGAAATCTATTGTTTTATTAGACTGAGCATCTGGGTTCCTATTTTATGGACAGTCGTAACCTGTTAGTTTCTACAGAGAATGGAACAAGAGGAAAATTGGCTGGGGAGCAATAGGTAGAAAGCTTTCCATAACATTCTTTCATTCAGTGGAACCATGGGTGGGTTGAATGAGCATTCAAAAACATGAGCTAAAGCAGATGCAAAAATTGTCTGCACTGGTTGCCTTCACAGAATGTAGGGGTGAGAAGAATATTTTTCCCATACATTGGTCCCGCCTTATCCATATGGAATAAGTACCAGCATCCCCAGTGTATATATGAAACCATCATGACTCCTGAACCCTATATATACAGTTTCTTTTGTGTATAAATACTTACATAAAGTTTTATCTATAAATTGAGCACAGTAAGAGATTCACAGCAATAAGTAATAAAATAAAATATTATAACAATGTATTATAATAAAATTCAAAACCTATGTTATTTTTTCTAGAATTTTCTATGTAGTATTTTTAGATTGTGTTGACCATGAGTAACTGACACTATAAAGACTGACAGTGTAGAGAAGGTAGGACTTTTGTATATCTCTTAGTACTATATGGTATTTTAAATAATTCATTTATTATTTCTTCAACTAAAACTTAAGCAGGCAATTATGGAATTATTTAGTAGTAGAACAGGCTAGTGAAAAGTTTGTAGTAGTCTATGAAGATGGCGTTCATGGTAAGCTTGAGTGATTGGGAGGTCTGTTTGTTGAGTGATGCAGGGGTACCACAGTTTTCTCACTGTTTTCTTCCCCAGGACCTGGGAGGAACAAAGCCTCCTTCCATTAAACATGTCCCAGGATTCCTGTCATCTTCCTCCCTTCTCTCCTTTTTGTGAGACTTTCAGCTGTTTCATAACTTCTTTGTGTCTCAATGTATTCATCTACAAAATGCAAATGATAGTCATTCCTGCCTCAGAGGAATAAAACGAGTTCATATGTGGAAACCCTGTGAACAGTATCTGGTGTGCAATAACTCCTTATTTGTTGAACGAGTGACTTTTCATTCTCTAACTTACATCTTCTCTTACTCTAAAAATACAAATGCCGAATAGGATGGGGGTGAACTGGTGGGGTGGAGCTGAACTGTGGTTTAGAGATTCATCTTTAGATCTGCTTAAATTGATGGTGCAGAGAACTTTTTCATTTTTCTCCCTCACCTTCTTCTGCACTGAGCAGCGGTCTGGCCTCTTAGTGGTAGTTTCCCACAGTCCCAGGCTGCTCGGTTGTATTTCTTAAGGTCATGGGAAGCGATATAAAGCACTGGTTTCATTTGTAATGCAAGTTAAACATTATATGCTGCTCTTCATGGGTGATGCAGGTGTGGGCACAGGGCAGGACAGGGGATACTTGTGTTAGCTTTAACTGCAGTTGAGCTGCAGGGGACCCATAACCTAGCCTCCTCACTCTCGCATCGCAGTTTGTACTTTGGCAGCAGTTTGTGTAGTAAATTATCATAGGGATTACTTAAAATAGTGCTGGCATAGATTTCAATCTTATCTGGTAACAGTTAACTTATTAATGATCGTTTTGGCCTGTTGGCAGCTGTTCCATCTTTAAACTGTGAGATAGATACAATCTCTCAGCTGTGAGGGATAAGTAATTGGATGGGAGAGCTTGAAGAACTTGGGGGCATTACAGGAAGCATTTTCAAGTTTTAGGCCTCTGTCTCTCTGGGACTGCAGGTGTGACAGACATCTACAGTGTCCCTTCATAGATAGGATATACAGGTCAAGGTCTTGGCTACTTTCACGTTTTTGCTTAGGGTCATTGTTTTTTAGTGAATTTCCCTGAGGATTCTCAGGACTTCAGTCCGAAAGGGCATGATCAGCTGCAAAATTACTAGAAAAATCTATGCTGAGAGGAACTGTTCTGCTGAGGTTCTAACTCATTACATTTATGTTTGTGATGAGTAAAATACCCACTTCATCTTTCCTTTCTTGCAATAGTAGTGACTGGGCAGTAATCCTTAAAGAAATAAAATATTGTTATGGTAAAATGCACACAACATAAAACTTATCACTTGAGCCAATTTAAGTGTACATTTCACTGGTACTAAATGCTTTCACATTGTTGTGTGATTATCACCACCACCCATCTACAGAAAGTTTTCATTATCCCTAACTGAAATCTGGGTCCATTCAACAGAAATTTGGCATTTTCCTGTCTGCCAGCCCCTTGTAACCACTGTAAGAACATTTGAAGCAGGTTTTTTCTGTTTTTGCTTTTTTACTGAGTACCTTCTCTGTTCTAGTGACAGTAGTCTGGTTATGTGATCTATACCCTCAAAGCTCTCATAAGAGGGTGCCAAAGAATTTGGAGACCGTGTTTGATGTCCTGTCATGATTCACAAGGGGAGAGAAATGCTTAGAGAACACAGAAGGGCAGGCTCGAGCCACGCCTTCACCATCAGGATAGTTTCTCAGGAGAGACATCAACTTGAATTTTATCTTCTCTCAGCCTCAGTTTCTCGCTTAGTTTATAATTGTGATAATGTGCACCTCATAAAGTTTCTGTGAAACATCACTTAACCACTTAGCACAGTGCCTGACACTCACTGAGGAATCATAAGTGTTAGCTTTCATTATTAAAGAAAGGAGAGACCATATCTAGAGCACCAGACCTGGGAAGAGCAAGGCACTCAGTGGCCATCACAATAGCAAAGGTTCCCATTGCTTCCAGCTGCATGGTGTGCTTCCAGAAACTTCACAAAAGGATCTACTACCAAAGCCCAAAAGAATATTTGTTTGTGGTTTCACAAATAGTATTAAATGTGAAGTGAATCATTTAATATAAATATAATGGTAAGCATGAAATAAAATATCAACTAACACTAAGTATTATTTTTAAGATATTTGATTTGACCACTGCAGCTCTATTTATAAACCTAGAAGGAATCATAACAGAATTATAGCTGGGCGTAGCTGTCCCATACCTGTAATCCCAGCATTCTGGAGGCTGAGGCAGCAAGATAACCATGAGTTCTACTACACAGCAAGATACTGTCTTTAAAAAACGAATAAGAGAGAAAGAGACAGAGAAAGAGAGAGAGAGAGAGTTCTAGATTTTTCCTTTCCCTTCTCCCATGTCTCCACCTCAGAGAGGGATATTCTGTTACTTAATACAACATCCTCAAAGTCACTTTTAACTTTCTTCTGTCTTTTTCTACCATATTTAGAACATCTGTATGAGACATTTGCTGCAGTAGCTCCCTAACGAGCGCTCTTAATTTTCCTTTTACTCTTCCTTCATCCCTTCTCCATTTAGACAATCAGATGAGGTCACCAATTCTCAGATTATTCCCATCATACTTGAAAGAGGGGTCTGATTTCTTTTCATGAACTCACAGCCCTTGGCCGTCTCTTCAGTCTTATTTTACATTTCTCTCTGGTTTATTCATGTACTTGTTTTTAGTGTTTTTTGCATTAGCCACGCTTGTCTGACTGTCCTCGAGGTTGCAGCCTCAACTGCTGTGTGAGGCTGGTGGTCTTCCTTAAGAGTGGCTCTTTGTCATCTGGTGTGTGGCCTGGATGTCCTCACCTCAGACAGGCCTTCCTTGACTGCACAGTCTAAAACAGCCATTAATTTTCTCTGTCCTTACTCTTAGAATGACATTCTTCGTGAATTTGCATTACTGGAAGATACAGCATTTATTTTTCTATCTTTGGAATTGCCTGTCTCTCCCTACTGGCACAGAAAGTCCTCAAAAGCAGGGCCATACCTCCTTTTGCTCACTAATTTATGCTTAGTGATTGGATAGTGCTTGGATCCTGGTATGCATTCAGTTGGATGTTTGTGAGGTAAGCCCCTGAGTCCCATTGAAGGTCAATAAATGGTTCATTTGGGTTCAGTCTCCGTGAGGTATGGACACACACCACCGTGGATGCCAAGACCAGAAGCTTGTAGATGTCATCCTAGAAGTTTTCAACTTCATAACAAATACAGAGTTTCAATATGTTCTTAACTGAAGCTGATGAAATGTCATAATTTTAGCTAGGAATCTTCATTTCTCAGTGTGCCTCAGCCTAACCCCCTTTCTCTAATCTAGTTAATCTCGTCTTTCTTTTGCCCCTTCCGTACCCACTGCCTCTCTTGTTCATTTGTCATGCCTAACTGGGGTGATTTCCCACCCTTGGCGGAGGCAATAAGTAGTGAATTGCCTTTATGTCTTTGTGGCCCTAATCCTGTAATTCCTTCTTTGCCTGTGGTAAATACTTCTTGGACACCCAGTACTATCTATTGACTGGCAATTAATGTGAATGTGGTATTTCATGTCAAATGCTTGGATTTGCTTTCATAATGAAATTCTGGCCTGTGGTGTGCCTGACATAAGGACCTGACATGTGGGGTGGTTGTCCAAAGAAAATGAGGGCGCTGCTGATTCTTCCTTTAAGCATATAGGTAATGCCTACCTTTTCAAAAGTTAACAGAGGAAATCCTTGTGGCAATAGTGTAAACATTGTAAATAAGCAATCTGTTATCAATCATGTTTTATTACCATTGGAGCATGTTGAGTGCTTTGATAATGACCTTGGGAGCCAATAGCCTCAGTCACCCCCGTGTTACTAAGGAACTGTGGCACAGCGCAAAGCCTTCAACGCTGACCTTCAACCTGCCTGGAAGCAGATGGAACACTTTGTGAACAACTGGCCGTGTGTAAATGTTAACCTGTTTACACTGTGACGTTAGAAGCAGCAAATGAACGGTGTATACTTCTGTTTTTCCATTTCATAGTGCTTTGGTGGCTTTTGTTAGAGAGAAGTTTTTCAAACATTAAATAAAAGGCCAGGAAATATTAGAATCATCACTAACATACAAATAACTACCACTTACTGCTGTTGCTTTAGCAGCAACTGTGTAGCTTGCTTAGAAAAAGTAACATTAACAAACGTTACTTATTCCTGTAGTTGTCAACATTTAATTAAATGGGGCCCCTACATCTTAACATGTCACTGTTTTGTATATGAGCAATAAAAGGTTCAAATTAAGATACTGTACACTTAGTTTGCATAGAAAAATGACTTGCAGACCTCTGCAATAGACAGCTTAGAGAAATAAGCATTTTGTGTTTAAATTGTGCTCCTTAGTATTTTAAACAGATGGCAATGGCTTTCCTCTTGATTATAACTTTGAGGCATGCTTTACTAAATGGAATCAGCGGGGTTCATTAAGGTCCCATTTGATGTATCAGTATTATAAAAATACCATGTTAATTATCCTCAAACGTTGCAAGTTACCTCCATTTTCCTGCAATCAGAAGATGAGAGAAACCCTGTGAAGCAAATTAGTCCTAATTGAAAGAGGACTGATTAATATTTAAATAAGGCATTGTGTGAGGGATTCTGCCATGAGAAAAATAGGCTGAACATCTGAATTAATTGCATAGCAGGTTAAATTAAATTTCATATAATGGGTTGGAAGATGAGTTGGCACAGTGCTTTAGCAGTGAGCACAATGGCTGAAATACCAGTCTTTTCTTTCACTCTTGGCTGGATTCCATCGAGGTCCTTGTAGCCATTACCTCTTTGTTGTCTCTCTTTCAATGCAAACAAAGGTACTAACAGAAAATTGCTACCACATTTTAAAAAATGTTAATCCTTTTTGGGAGACAGCACCTGTCTACATTTTATCCATTTCTCTTGCACCTTGGCTGTAAAATTGGGAAACATTAGTATCTTTTTCCTTGCTAGGTTTAATGAGGATTGATGTCATAAAATGCTAATGGCTGGAATATAGTTAGAATTGTGCTATTAGTGGGTTATCACTGTCTGACATTTTCCCCGTACAGGAGCATGCATGTGGAGCCTGTTTAAAGTGATTGGGTTACTTAAGGGTCCCTGTTAGGGATATTTAATCCAACATAAATTACTTATGCACTTTGTTAGTGTTCAAAGGAAGAGTGTCACGTTGTACATGCTGGCAGTTTTCCAGTCAAGAGCTGTTAATTACTGTACAGCGAGTGAATACATTTTGCAGCAGTGAAAGTCATGGAGGTGGGGGGTGGGATGGGGACTATATCTATATTCCATCTAACTAAAAATGAGTAGGTGAGAGTGTGGAGGCAAAGAAATAGACCGAAGTCATTCTTGCCCTCAGGAATTATAGTTCAATTTGTTTTCATTTTGAAAATAAAAACAAATGACAGTATGATTCCCTGCAGGGTAAAGTACTTTAGTTATAAAACATTCTGCCCCCAAACGAGCAATTATCTATTTGTATGCTGATGAAAACCAAATACATTTTTCTAAAGCCTCAGTTCACAATTTTACAACTTTGTGAACCTCAAGGTTTACTAAGGTGTTCCCTAATCAAGTTAAAAATGAGAGTAATAGTGAAAAATAATTTTTAAAAATACATTACGGTTAGCAAAATGTTCTTAAAGTTATGTTTACAAACTTTAGTATATCAGGAGCTGTGTTTTTAATATAGCTTTGAAAGACTGAGCAGACTTTGTGGTCGTACTATGAAATCTGGTATTGTTCAAAACCTACTTGTGGAAAAGTTCTTGCAGAAGGTCTGTTTATTGCTTTGATCAATGTTAGGCTAAAATGAAATGATCTAATTTGCATTTCTAGGATTGCACCTCTGTTATTTTTAAAAGTGTTCATAAGTTATATATACGTAAATATATGATATTTATATTCGATCTCCCTAATACCATTCATTTGTTAGCCTGATGCATAAATCATGTCTGTTTTTTTCTCACAGAATCTATCTTCTATGTCTAAGAGGATCCAAAGTACAGTTTCCAAGCCTTTGTAAAATAACTCTTTTTCTGAATTATGTTTCTGAACAAAGAACATTTCACTTGTAGTTCTTATTATAGCCATCGGTTTTAAATTAAGAGTTGCAAATATGTGCTTAGAATATTTATAAACATATTTGAAAAGTAAAACATAAATTAGGCGTAATTAGGTCAAACACTTGCTGCTGTTTTAATAACAAATTTAAAAATATTTTATTTTGCAGTATTAAAAGGAATTTCTTATTAAGGAGTGCTCATTGCTATTTTACACAAATAAAACCTAGTGTCAGATACAAATCCACAGTTAATTCTAATGCATAGTATATTATCTATTTATGAAGTTATGCTTCGAAAGATTTCAAAGATGTTTCAGCTTTGAACACAGAGTTGTAAGACCTGATGTTGGGGAGTTAATGCTTAATAATTCACATGGGATAGCAGGGAAATATGAGGCTTCCTTATCTTTAACTGGCTAACAACCATGTGAGTAAAGCGCGGCAGGTCACAGTTACACAAGACAGGGTCTATTACCACACCAAGTACAAATACAAAGCAGTTTATATTCATGTCTTGATGCGGATCCTATATGTAAGAGTAACTCCTCAGGAAGCTAATGGCAGTTCACCAGGAATATCCTTTGTGCACTTCTGGGCAACGGACCAATCTCATGAGTGTACTGTGAGTGATGAGATAATTTCAGTGAAGTCCATAAAAAATCAGATTGACCAAAGGTAATAATTCCTTCATAATTGGCTTAATGATGAGAGGGAACATGAAAAGATATAAATCCATGCAACAGATCAAGAATATTTTAGAAAGGTACTTAGACTCGCATCGGTTGTGCTGTCATACAGAAAGGCTGGTTTTTAAGCAGAAATTTCCATGTTTTAAGTAACACTTAAGTAATTAAAAAAAAGTAACTGTTTCATATTACTTAAAAATACATTTCATGTGCCTAGTTCAGAAACAAAGACAGTAAACTGCAAGCAAAATGTCTGCAACTTGCAAAGATGACAGTTTTTGATCTGAAGTGCCATCGAAGGATTATTTCATGGTCTGTAATTCTAATGTCATCTCTTAAATAATACTTACCTCTTAGATAAATAAGTATTTCTGTCTACTGGAAATTTTACATGTATATACATTTGGAGTCTTCCTTGTAACACAGTGTTTCACTAACCAGTAGTATCCCAGGGTGTAGGACTAAGCAATGTGCATATAACTTGAACATTGAATCTTAGCCAGAATAACTTTCTGTGTGGATTGTCCCCAGTCTATTTCTTAGCAGGTTGAGACCACAAGAAAATGCAAAGATACAAATAATGACTAGCTGGTGCATTTCTGAGACTTATCAAAGCCTTCAGTGGCCAGTCTCTCATCTCCAGACACCCCCATTCTCTCTTCTGTCCTCAGCACAGACACACTCCTTTCCTGTGAGTTTTGTTTTGCTTTACGGGAATTCTGTAGATGTGTTAAATTATCTCATTTTCAAGGTAATTTTGCACCCAAATATTTTGTGCTCCTGGTGCACTAGAGGCAGAAAACTAAGACGTTAAATATTGGGACTTGAAGGGAACATTTCTTTCTCACAACCTGAAACTTCAAGAATTTAATAATTGAAACTCTATCTAGTACAAGGTACCTGAACGTCACTCAGATGGCAAGTCCTGTTAATCGTGCTTGACAGTGTCCAGGGGTGCAGTCGTATGAGACTGACAATAATAGTGGATTCTAGATCCTATAACTTTCTTATCCAAATTCAGATCGCTAAGGAGAAATAGCTCATTTATCAGATCAAAAGAAGTCCTTGCAGAATCTATATCATATGTTGCTGCGGACTATGTGGAGAAGCACTGTAGTCCAATAAAGGGACCAGTAGAATCTCCACTCACTCCCTTTTTGTTATTGTTTTAAAAATGAAGTATTTATATTTATAGCTTGCTGGATTTTATACATCTATTGCTTATCTTATGTATTCCTCTGAGGCTTTCATTAGTCTGACTTTACTGGTTTCTAAAATATGTCCTTTAAGATCCTGCAGCACTCAGACCCTGCATAAAACATCACTGTGCCATAAAACCATGGACTCTTCTAGCTGGGTGGGCGCAAGAGGTAGGTAGCATGCCTGTCGTTATGGCTACTCAGGAGGCTAAGGCGCAAAGATTGCTTGAGCTCAGAAGTTTGAGATCTGCGTGGGCAACACAGTGCCAGCCTATTTCACAAAGGGGAGGAAAGGAAAAGGAGGGAAGGGAAGGGAGATAAAGGGAAGAGAAGAAAACAGAGGAAGGAAGAAAAAGGAAAGGAAGGAGGGAGGGGAAAGAAGGGGAAGGAAGGAGAGTACCAGAAAAAGGACACATTAAAGCAAACACAGATATTAGTTTCAGTACTGACTCCTTTGGGGCTTCTATAGCTTGTTGGATAAATGACTGAATGAATTTAAATAAAACTGAGGGAAACAAGTTTCCTTGATAGTGCCACAGTTCTGAACATCTGTCATTCTTGTGCAGTCCTGCCTGGGGGCAGAAAAATGATAGGGCAGCTGGACCTTGAAGAAGGGATCACCAGGCCAGTTGAGAGACCAGGGGAAGAGGGCAGAGGGACAGTGTGAACCAGGTAGAGAAACATAGGGAAGTGTATTGGATTTGAGTTGGCAAGAGTGAACAAGCTGGTTTGTTTAAAATGTAGCATTTACAGGGCTACAATGGCAACTAAGAGGCCAGAAAGCTGGTTGGGATTGTGTAGGAAGGTCTTGTGAGCCTAGCTAAGGATGCAGGTTTTGCTGCTTTAGTTGTGTGTGAGTGTTGCCCTCCTGACTGGATAATCATTCAGCTCTGGGAGCAGGATTTGGACCTTAGTGTCCTTAGATATTTAGTACATGCTAAAGTTAAATAAGTAGGTAGTGAATTTATTGAACTTGAATAAACATACCACTTCTGATTTTTTTTTTTTTTTTTTTGAAATAACACACCTTCCAAATACATGTATATTACAATGAACTGTCATCTAGAGAGGAGTCTTTACTCTTTTTGGTCATTTTGTCTAGAATATAAGCCTTACAAATGCAGACTCAGTGATTTGCCAAAAGCTCACAGGGGTGAGCTCACAGGGGGGCTGTCAGGGGTGGGACCTGGACCTTCACAGTCTAAGTACCTATTATATTGTGTACCTATTAAGTCACTAAAAATCATGTTGCTGAACTTTTTGCTTCATTGCAAAATGTATATTTTATATCAAAGAAAATGAAGATGAACATATTCATATTTAAATATGAAGGTAACATTGTTTTTGTGCCTTTTCAGAATCTTTAAAAAATTTTGTGGTAGAAGTCTAGCTGGAAAACCTTTAACTCATAAGGGGATTTGTGTGGCTGCTAATGCTTTTTGTTCATAGTCAGTATTTAAAGATACTTTATATTACCTTTAATAAGGCCATTAATTGAAAACTTCATCCAATTGACCCTACTCTGAAGTTTGCCTGCAGTTTTAAAACTGTGAATCTTTGGATGTCACTCTATTTTTTTCTTTTTGTTTTTTTTCTTTTTCTGGTACCGGGAATCGAACACATGACTTCGCACTTGCCAGGCAGGCACTGTGCCGCTGAGCTAAACCCCCAGCCCCTGGATGTCACTCTAAATTGTGTGATAATAACTACTGTTTTTCTAGAGCTCATACTTCTTTTTTCTTCTTTAGGGGTAAAGCCAAGCACATGTAATTTCATTTTTAAAAGATAGAGGTCAAAAAAGATGTAATTTGTGTGATGTGAAACTCTCTTCTATACACAGTCCAGCGGGGTTGGTGGTTCTGATTCTTAGCTCACTGTGTTTAGTAGCAGCACTCTAGAAAGAGGGCTGCTGGCTGCTACTGTCAGGCTATTAGCTGACCACAAAAACATGACAAACTGACATATAGGTAGGATCCTGAAAGCTGTTTTAAAAATACTCAGTTCTAAGAAGTAAGAGGCGAAAAAGGCCTGGGGCAATTTATTCTAACACTAAGCCCATACTTAGCAGCTCCTGAGAATATCATTCTATGAGAAATTATACGAATTAGTATTCCAAGCAAAAGTTCAGATTTACCAATAGAAAAACTAAAAGTGAGCTTTTTATATAAAGTGGTGATTACATATTTTATTTTAGAAATATTTCTATCCAAAATGGTTCCAATGTTTTAGAATATCTGTGCTTCTGGGCTGTCGATGAAACATAACTATCCAGACGATCTACTAATGTCAGCAAGCCCATGGTAAATGCTTCTATGTCATGTTCTGGATAGCAGCTGGAGAATTATATAGAAGAAATGTGTGTCTCATCTTCTGGAAGCTTATAACAGTGGAAGAGACCAAAAGACCTCATGTTAAGGAACGCACCATGCGGGGAGAGATACCTCTACCCAGTGATTCAAAGAGAGCTTTACAGAATATTCCATGGGGCTCTTCCTGTTCTTTCCCTACTATATAGTTTATTCTCTTTGTTATTTCTAATGATCTTAGGTATGCCTTTTTCTTCTTCCATCTTTCTTTCTTTCTTTTTTGGTGCTGGGGATCAAACCTAGAACTTCTTTTATAGTAGGCGAGAACTCAACCACTGAGCCATGCCCACCCGACTAGTCTCTTGATTTTAGTGAAAACTATAGGTTTTGTACTCCATATACCCAAGTTGGAATTATTCTGTATGATTTCTCCATAACTTAACTAAAGTAAGAAGTTTAGTGAGTTCAAACATGTTTCATGTACTTTTTTGAACCTACAATCTGGCCAAAAGAAGAGCTATAAACATTTGGGGACATGACGCTTTACTGAAGGACAGCAGCCCATTTCTTTAGTGTGCCCTTAGTTCATGTTGAAGTTAATATTGTTGTCCCAATTTTGTAGATGGGAAAAGCAATATTCAGCGAAGTAAAATCAACCTGCTTAATTTTATAGAGCTACTAAGTTAGGTTGGTAGTCAGCGATAGTCTCTAAGCCTAGAAAATAATCTCAATGGAATTCTATGGTATTAAAATAAAAAATTCTTCATTATGGAAAAAAATAGGATCCTGCACTATATTGGAAAGAGCCATAGACTGAAGCCGGTATGGTGAGTTTTGTTACTAGCGTAATGGTGGCACTTTGAACAAACTCCTTAACCCCTTGGATGGGTTTTTCCAGCTCTAAAATGTGGGATTGACTAGACAAAACACTTAAGTATTTTTAGCTGTCACGTGATTCTCAAATATTGAAAACCATAGTCATAGAATACCTTTAGAATTTTTTTTAGTAAAACTAGTCTTTTCAAGTACTTTCACAGTTCATGAAAATATAAAGGATCTGTGACTGTTCTTAAAGTTATGGATTATTGCAGTGACAGCCATGGGTAGGTCATTAACTGTGTACTACACTGGACTCAAATTATTTTCAGTGGTATCAAATGTATCCAATACATATAAGTGCAGTCATACACTCAAAAATTTTCTGAAAGTCCTTGTTTCTCAGCCAGATTGACTCTCAGAGCAGGTTTGCTGAATGTTATTAGTATGAGCTTCAAAAAATGTAGAAAGGAAATCATTTGCCACTGAGACTTTCATGATTTAAATGTCACTGTCAGTGAAAGGAGTTTGAGCTCATAATAGTAGCTGGTTTCTAGCCATCTGGAAATGGTGTGCATGCTCCTTGTCGATTCTTTCTTTTTACCCTTTGCCTATGATCAGGGTAGTAAAGGTCTCAATTCCAAACCTCATAAAAGCTGAGCCACGCTCTCATATTTCAGGAAAGTGGGCTTTTAGGCAAAAGAAGCCAGTGTCAAGACCACTGCATGCACTATTCAGGTCTACTAGATTCATGCCTGACCCTTCATGGCTCATCTGTTGATTCTTGTGATCATCTGTCATTGTCACTAATCTCATGTTCATGATTCACTTCCACCTGGGCATCTTAGGTGACTCCTCTCCTCGCCATGAGTTTTCAGCACAGATGTTGTGATTCAAAAAGCAGAAATAATACAAGAGAGAGCCAAACCATCACTACCCAAGAATCTGCATGGACCTGAGGCAGTGACATGGCAAGGGGAAAATGAGGGCTGTAGAGCTGGGTGCGTGTGGGTTTGAGTGCTGACTTCGCTGTTACTGGCCCAGTGAAATAAATGAAGATACATAGTCTCCCTCATGTCTTCATTTATAAATGAGGTCTACAGGTCCAACCTCATAGGGCTGTTATGTGCATTAAATGACAGTCTATATGAAACCCTAGCACAGAATGTGTCAGGTTTGCTACACTGATCTTCCCTCTCCATTAGAGAGATAACTGTGGGTGACTGAAATGAAAATCAGTAAGTTTAAGGATGGGGAAACATGTCAATAAAATTATAAAGCTCACTAAACCTTAACTCTGCTCACTAGATGATTACAGTTTCTAAGTCATAGTTAAAATATTCTGTCTGATTTAGAGACTCTAAATTAATATAATGATGGCTCTTAAACACCTCCATTTAATCTGGGGTACAACTTAAAATTTCATAATTAAAAATGGGGGTGTAACTTCTGAGGCTGATAAGTGACAAATGGCTTCTGTAATCATCCTTTTATAGGAAATGTTAATTACTTTGTAACAGAAAAGAATATGGTACATAAGGACTTTTTAAGTTCCTTACGTACAGAAGGACTAAATAACATGGTTGATTCTTCTCCATTGTCTCCTATTGTAGATCCACAAAGTAGTATTGTACCACTTAACATAAAATTTAATGTGAAGTTGTAGGAAAACTTAAATATTGATCTAGGTTTGATGGGTAGAATTTCAGTCATGATTTTGACTCTCTGCATATTTTTGAAGGAAAATAAAAATAGTATATACCAGTGTGTGGTAAATATTAAGAGGTGGTACACTGTAAGTCATCTGCTTTTAGATAACTACCTGGTTCACAATTTGAGAAAAACAATCTGCCTTTGTTGTGGATATCTTTCCAATTGTTGGAAAGATATTTCTTTCCTGGAGGATGAATTGCTCAGTTAAGAAACAGTATCAGATATTTTTCTTCATTTGTAGAAAACCTGTTGCCTGGCGAAATTTAACAAGTGACCTCTTTTCTAACAACAGATGGCAGTGTTTTCAGGGACAATAGCCATGTGTTTATTAGCTACCGAAGAATCTTACACTGTATTTCTCTCTCCAGCCTTTCCTTCATGTCCTACTCCCACAGCCTTGAGCTGGTACACTCAGATTAGTGAGCACTTGGGAATAGGATGGGTTTTCTATTAGTTCAAATAACATGGCTGGGATCAATATCTCTGTTAGAACATTTTAAATACATTTTCTAAAATGTACTGAAATATTTTGTTTACTTAAAGATATTAAATCTTACAGCTTTTTTATTTGTACATGTCCACAGTACATAATATTTTCACTCCTTTTGTGGAGTTTGTACATAAACAACAGATCTTAATTTCTTCTTTGATCCCCTTTTTCTGCTCACCCTCTCTGCTCCCTACCCTCTCCGTCTCTTGATCTCCTTCCCGTGTGAGAAACATCTATCTTCCTACCTCCTCTTATCTTTTATTTTGTTTTTTATTTATAATTTGTGTTTCTTGAGTAAGAGAACAATGTCATATAAGCTTGTGTGTCTGGTTTAGTTCACTTAGGGTTTCAAGGTGCTTTCATTTTCCTGCTCTTTTAATAAAAAGAAAACCTTTCTGTGTGCATAGAAATGATTAATATTTGAACTGTGCCTGATCTAAAGATGCATCTTTAGATCTGGTAATTATCAAAATGTATATTTATAGTGGCAAATTTATTTGTAATACCTTCAGATGAAATTTACAAAGAAATTTTAAGATGTATGATGCTATAGCTAACTGATGCCTTTACATATAAGCACTTGACATTTTAAGACATTGATAGGAATACTATCTTAAATCCTATTCTGTACTCATCTAACACATGTTGGTGCGTTGCTACTGTGGGCATGTAGAAATGTTGACTCTGAGCTGGGTCTAAAAACTACAGTAAGTTTTGGACATGGAGAAAGAAAAGAAAAGCATTCTCAGCAAGGAATCCCAGCAGGGATGCAGGGAATCATGGAAATGACAAATAGTTTAGTTTATCCTAAGTGAAATGATTGGAAAATGGGGTTGTACCCAGTTGTGAAGATCCTTGAGTGACTCTACAGGCCAGCAGTTTTCACCTTGAAAACAGAAACTATGTGTCCTTTTCGATAAATAAAATCCCGAATGGAATCCCAGCCCAATAATACTTTATGAAACAAATAAAATACATTAGTTTTTCTTAAAGGCTGGTCCTTGAATCACTTGCATACAGGATGAATATCCCATCGTCAAAATTCTTGGGATAAGAAATGTTTTAAATCTACGCTGCTTTTCAGACTTGGAAACATACATTTGCACATACATAAGTTATCTTGGGCTTGAGATCAAAGTGTAAACATGAAAATCATTTGTTTTGTACATACTTTGTACTGCTGGTTTAAAGATAATTTTTTAATATTTTGAAAACATTGTGCATAAAGCAAGTTTGCTGGTGTGTAATTTTCCCCTTGTGGTATCACATTAAATGTTAAACATCTGCATGTTTTACAGCATGTTAAATTTTGGAATTTCATGTTAGGGATGCTCAACCCTGTACTATCTTCCATGCTGAGGCAAACACTGCCATTGTAAAAATGACAGTGCATACTCAAGATATGCATTTATTCCTTTATTTACTTGTTCATTTCAGAAATGTAGTGCTTACTATGTATTATTTTGTAAGTATATTTTATTTAATAAACTTGCAGAGTGAAATATGATTCATTTCAGAGATACAGCCAAGTTTTACAAAGAGAAAAGTACTTGCATAATGAGTCAACTTCTAAGTGTTATATAGCCAAACTGTACAAATACACTACCCACCGAATAAGGTAACCTGCAATGAAACTAAAGCAGACAACATACATATCAAGCATACCCTTATCCCATTTTATATAATCACACATAAATGTTATATCACACCTACACACAAATGTACTGTGGGCCTATTGATCTAAAGTGTCATATATCTGTATTGAAAGAAATGTGTAAAACCCACTTAAATTACCACTTATTTTTGTTGTACTTGGGGTTATATATTGAGACACAAATTAAAATTTCACTTTTGGGCCAGGCAGTCATTTTTTAAATGTTTAACTTTTCACAGTAGTAGAGTCTATTGTGCAAAAAGTAAAATGACTGTCCTATTTCTGTATGTGTCCATTATGCCACCTTTCTGTGTAGCTTCTCTCTCTCTAGTGAGACATAAAAGGTTCTGTAATTATTTTGATAAGATCAGGTTTGGAGACTTTTTATGTTCCAATAACTTATTTGTGAATAATCCAGCGTTAAGGGGCTGGGGATTTAGCTCAGCGGCACAGCGCCTGCCTGGCAAGCGCAAGGTCGTGAGTTCGATTCCCGGTACCGGAAAAAAAAAAAATAATCCAGCGTTAATGCTGAAAGGTCACAAATTTCTTATTTAACAAGGCGTGTGTAAGCCAGTACCCTGAGAAATATTGTCTTTACTCATTTATAGTATATCATTTTTCTAGATCATGTAATCATCTGTCAATGTTAGGGGTCATCCTATGTAATGTTTAAATTTTGAACCTTAAAGAAGGAAATGATGTTATCCTGGTGAGAATATTAATTATGACTTATCTGAGAAAACTTTTATAAAATAAGGATAACAAATACAAAGTGTCATATAAAGAAATCAATACAATATAACAATAGCAATTACCTGGACTACAGTGTTCAACAATATAAACAGAATTGTCAGAAGTCCACAAAACTGTTTTGGCTAGTTAAATCCTGTAGAATCAGTTATGAGATGAACCAGACCAACCAAGCAAATCTGTATCTTTTTGAGAAACATAATTATTCTGTTCTCACACTTGAATAGTTACGTTGGGACAATTAGCTGCACGCTCAAATTTACTATTTTTTTTTCAGCAAGAACAACATTAACTACAAACATACTATTACAATCAAGAAAAAAAGGTCAGTACTTTCAGATCTTTAGTTGCTGAACTTACCTGAAGAAACTGCAGGAAGCCTCAATTCCTTCTGGGCTGTAGAATCCCAGAGCAGGGAGGAAGCAATGAAAGGACACCTTAAAAAGTAAGAGGTGGAGAAGGCACTTGGTATATATGGATTTAGAATCATTTACCATGACTCAGAGACGTTGGGAAATCTTGCAATAAAGACACTCATTGACCTTTGTTTAATCTCGCATGTCCCAATTTACTAAACCTATCTGAGCATAACCTATCGTCCTGCCGTGGAATCTACTTGAATTAAAGCCCTTTTAGAATTGCCACCACTCTCAGATGACCATGAGGGATCCTCTGTGTTACCGTGCACAATCACCAGCACCAGAAGTGGGAAACCATCCCCTAGAGCTGTCCTGACTCCCTCTTGCCTCTTGCACACACAGTTCAGACCTCTCTTCCTCACCTGTGCCCTCCCTTGACCACAGGATTAAATCTGCTTCTCTGAAAAGCAGCTGTGAAACTGCCACTAGGACTTTGGTTATAAAATAGCACTGTTGATTTCCCTAAAACTGTACCATTTTAATGGCTGAAATATTTTGATTGAACAGTGACATTATGAATCTTCTCAGTCTTCATTTGAAACTTAGGGACCCAAGTAAAATGACAGAGAACACTCATAAACTTTTTTTTTTTTTAAATAAGGGCTTTGTGCCACCGAGAAGTACAAACAATGTCTTGTATTTATCGTTTATCACTGTGGTTGCTGGTAAAATGGAGACTGTACACTCTCTCTTTCTCTTTTTGGCTGGAGCACATCAAGGTAAGCAGTTGAGGGAGGCGGAAACCAACTGTTTTTCCATTCACCTTATTATTGAGCTGTGGTTATACAACTTCCTTTTTTGTTATCAAAAGATCTTAACTAAAGCTTCGGTTAGGCAGGGAGAAAGAGTTAACATTTAAAAGTATAGGAAAATAGTTCTAGACACCTGTTCTGAATTTGTAATATAATATTCAGCATAATATTACCTGGTGAATTACAATTTAAAACTGATGTGAAAAACGTCTGATTCTATTGTCCATCGTGCGTCCTTTTTCTTGTTTGTTCTTTCTATTTGTTTTAGAGAACATATTTCTTTCTTCTGAAAGATCTAGCACTAACAGGCATCTAATAATTGAAGGTCTCTGAAAATTATCTCAAAGGCATCCTCAGCAAAGGGCAAGCTAGTCATTAAACACTACTCTAAAAACTGACCTCTGAGCTTTACAATTAACCAGCAACACACACTTGTTAAACTATTTCTTTCTGGGGAAAGATATGGTGCCTAGAGCAGCATTTTTAAAGCAATTGGAGAAAGTTAAAGAAGTTAGTGCAAATTTCTCTGAAGAGTGATGCCACAGAGAGAGAGAGACAGACAGAGAGAGAGAGAGTGAATAAGAGAGAAACCAAGGCACACTTTATATAGGCATGACCTTTCCAAATCTTATTTTAATATAGCTTTCTAAACAACGTACAGGTATAATAAGCAGCATGTTTATTACAGCCCACTAAGGGCCAACTTGCAGGACAAGCTAGTCATTGAGAAACTGTAAGCTAGATGCTCATGCAGCAGCCTGGTGGAAGCATCATGCCTCCCAGAGGTGAAACTCGGCTTCTTCAAGGAGAAAAGCCTTACATCCTCATGGAAGTTCGTGGCTATGAACAGTAAAGAAGCAACATAGGCATCTTCAGCCAGAAGTTATTAACCTACATGCTAGAGCAGGCGATAGGTAATATTTTTAATTTTTTTGGTACTGGCAATCAAATTCAGGGCCTTGCACTTGCCAGGAAGATACTGTGCCACTGAGCGATATCCCCGGACCGTGATAGGGATGTTTGGACTGGGAAGATGACCCAAAAGCTGTACCAGGCTCACACTCTGTAGAGCTATGAAAGTCATAAGTAGAAACATTTTATTGAAAACTCAGCATCTCAGACAGGTGAAGTAAATGGAAAGAATCACGCAGTAAAAAATAATTTATTCATATATACATAGCTTATTTTGTTGCACAAGCTTAAATTGCCTTTTCCTCTGCAGCTAGTTTGGATCCAATTGAATGCAATAAATGTCTTGTGACAGTGCTTGCATTTTTGCTTTGTAATTCTGAGCAAATTCAGAAAGATAACCAATGCATTCCTAGAGTAGAAATATGGTCTCTATTGATTGGGTTGACATGATAAATAGCAGTTTTACATGTTAATAGTTATTCAGAGGTACTATTGCATCTATTATGAGTATAACTGCTTATAGAACTATTTATTGACATTCATTTTTAGTTGAGCCAAAGTTACCATTCGTGGTCTTTCTGTAAATAGACATTTGACACTTCAATATATTTAATACAATGTATACTAATTGTGCTTGCTTGTATTCACTAGTCATAATTTTAATGGAGAAAACTGAATTTATATATTTAAGAAATGGATCATTTCAATTTTCAGAGAAAAGCCAGTTACACAAATGAAAATATTTCATAAAATGGTATATTTTGCCCTAGTTAAAAAATAAACTTGTCTTTATTATTTTTAACTCACAATTAATTTAAGTCGGCAAAGCTTGTTTTCAGATTCTTATATATACCCTAACATTCAGTATAGCTCTTTGCACACAGTAGGCACTTATATGTTGATTATAAGAAGCAATATATTTTTAAGAAAAGAAGACCAATTTGGTGACTGAATTCACTAAAATTGAAGTCTTATAAATATGGATTTTTAAAAACTAATTTGTTATTTAGATCATCCATACTAAACAGTTCAAAAATGTCCTTCTAGAGATTATCATTTAAGAGCATAAAACTGAGAGTATGGGGGATTAGTAGTGTCCAAGTATTTTTTGTATTATCTTCAATGCCAAAATAGCAATAGAAACATCTCAAATGACTAACCATTAAAGCTTAGCTTCACTATGAAAAAATTTGCATTCTGTTACTTCCCTGAGCCACATAATCACTGTATGTGTTACACTGAAAGAGGAGATTTTTATTGTCTTCCTAGCTTTCATTTTACATTTTCACAATCATCTTTATACTGTTTGTTTTTATTTCAGGGTTAGTCAGCTATTTATTTCATTAGTATCAAGCAAAGCAAACCAACAGATAAAGAACTGCCTTTTTTTATCTATGTCTTTTATAATCTTTCTTTTTAAGTAATAAATTTACATTTTATAATCGTAATCATGAAATTGCAAATGAAATCAGTTCTAGAAAGATTAATTCAGTCGTGCTCACAGCTGTGAAGATTGTGGAAATAAATATCATTTTGCAATAATGTATTCTTGACAAAGGGCATAACAAAAGAATGATTTCTATTCAGAGATAGTGGGTATATTTATTTTGCACGTTGGGGGAGGGGAATTCAGCGTTAGCTTTTCGACCCTGACCTAGTTTTGTAGCTGCTTATTATTCAGCTATATGTTTGAGAAATTTCTGTAATTTAATTTGGCATCCTCTTCTGCATGTCTGCACCTAGCAGTAGGGGCTCATGATATTAGCAGTGTCCCATGCTGAATCGTATTTATTTTAAAATATCCTAACTCACTCTTAACTCAGAAAGAAAGTGTTAATTGTTACCAGAGAACTGCCTGATTACAGACTGGCTGTCCCATCCAGGGCCCTGCCATAATTAGTAACCACTGTTGACATTTAGATTTAAATTGAATTTCCTTCTAATTAAACCCAGAGGGGGTTGATCCTCTCAGATGTACAGGTTAATAAAATTAGTCAGAAACTGTTAAACAGTAAGCTGAATTCTCCAAGAGAGCTGTCCCAATGTATTGTTAAGAATTCTGTAATTAATATTAAAGGCATTCATTAAATTTGAATTGTCTTTTTCTGCCTTGAGTTGCATATGGTTTTGTAGCAGCTATTTCTTTAATTAGGCCTGTTTCCTTTGATAACTATGGTATTACTAATTTCTCTCCATGTTTGTAAATTTTGCATTATAAATACCATTCTCTCATTCCATTCCGCTATGGGTAATCACGCCACCATTCTTCTAGGAGTACCCAATGAATAATAATAAATGCTAAAAATAACTACAGGAGTGGAGTGCAAGTGGGGTATTCCAGATGACTCTTCACTGCTCTTTGTCACTGTCCTTTCAGCAAAAATATTTAAACTCTGGAGCAGGGCATCAGTGTTTCCCCATGTAGGTTTTTCTGCCTCTTCTTTCTTCGCAAGTTCAGATGTTAACAGTAGCTTGAATTTGGATTGCTTTGTCTGAGCGTAGGAAGCCCTTCCAGCTCCAGCTACCTAGTATATTCAACTTATCAGGAGAGGCTTGGTCCCTTTTCCCTTACAGAGACTTAGAGAAAATGAAAAAGCTCCACACTCAGTATGAAAATAAATACAGGAAAATGTTAAATGATCACTCATGAGAAAGAAAGGGAATTTTGAAAATTTTACAAGGAGACTCTAATTTTAAACTATTGGTAGCTTCTGATTTAAAGGGACTTTGGCAAAGCCACAGCATTAACTCCTGTTCTCAGTATCTTATTTCTGACCTCACTTATTAATTTCTTATAGTCCCTACAAAACATTAGCATATTTTCAAGTTCACCACCATACATGTCTTGTTTCAATATTACCTATAAGAGTTTCATATATTACTAAATTATGTTCTCTAAATGAACTAGGTGATTTGAGGTATGATTTTACATTATTCTTTTTTGAAACAATGAGTCTATTCTGCCCCTACCACCCCGATGAAAACCTGTACTGGACAGGATTTATAGATTCATACAGGATTAGTCAAGGTGCTTTGATGTTATACTTGCTCCTGAGAAGAGATACAGGATGGACCAGGGATATAGCTCAGCGGCACAAGTGCCTGCCTGGCAAGCACAAGGTCCTGAGTTCAATTTCCGGTACCAAAAAAGAAAGGGATGCAGGATTCTGTGAAATGCTTCTTAGCTTCCTAATCAAAATAGAAAGAAACAATACAACTTCATTTTTCTTGTTCAGTCTACATCAATAAGTTGAATTAAATTAAAAAATGTTCCCAATCACACTGAAGTTCAGATGGGGGAAAATGAGGGACATAGTGGATTGAGCATATGGAGAAACTATGTGATCATTAATACTTAAAACTTACAGAGTTTTAAATTGTGGACTGATTGATTTCTTTAACATAATCTGGAACTTTATACTGTATCTTTATGGCGGGAGGACATTGTATACTTGCTGATTATCTCAGAGAGCAAAACCCAAAATAGAATGTTCTTTTACAACTCTGCCACACTCTCCAGACCAGGGGAGCAGTGTGCGGGACCAGAGACCCCAATGTCCAAATACCAGCGAGTCTCAGGGAGAGAGAGTGGTTTCTCCTCGGGGCCTGTCAGAAAGCCTGGAATTGAGAAAGTATTGCTCTGCCAAGAGTTATATGGAGAAATATGTAAAAGTGAAGGAATATTGTTAAGTTACAAGCACCAGCAGGACTAGAATTGCTGCTATATTTCGAAGAACTGTATAGCGTGGATTGAAGCACAGGTTTGATTTATTTGTCACCAGTGCTTCCTGACTCAGTTTATTTCAGGGTATTTTTTCACTTCTACGACAGAGGTGGGTGGGAAAGGGCACACTGCCTGAGCCAACCAGGGCTGGTCTCTTCCCTGTGCATCACAGTTTCCTTCTGAGTCAAGGCGAGAGACAGCTCCCTCTTACCTCACTGAAAGTCTTGTCATTCTTGAAATCAAAGGTAAAGTGAAATGTTTGAAAGGGAAAAGACATTCTTTTTTAAAATATGTGTTGTGATCAGATTGCTATTTTATTAATAAGAGATAAAATGAGGATTAATATGAATTAATTTTATACTTTGGGTTCTGTTAAATACAACTCCCAGATACCTTTTCTACAGAGAAAACTGTCTTTCAGACTGACTATTAATTATTTTATTTTTAGAAGTGTCATTTCCGGGCCGGGGATATAGCGCAGTGGTATAAGTGCCTGCCTGGCAAGCACAAGGTCCTGAGTTCAATTCCCAGTACCAAAAAAAAAAAAAAAAAAAAAGAGTCATTTCCTATGTGTTCTACGATTGAGGCATGGGGCCTCTGCCACCTACAGGAGAAATAATGGAACAGGTCAGGTCCTCTCTGGCCGCTCCCATGGAGGGCAGTGTCTCCAGTCTAGCTCCCCAGTACTCTACTCTTTTGGGTATTCATGGCCGACTTGCTCCTCCTTCACACACCGCTCAACTTTTCAAGGATGCCCAAAACTTACTGCCGAAATATCCATTTCTTAAGGTCACCCACTGTTTTCTCAACCATGTCCTCTGACATCAGTTCTAAACTAATAGTGAAAGATCCTCCAATTGCTGTTTGCTCCAAATATCAGATGGGTTATTGAATTAATGTACCATTAATTTTTTATTCTTTTTAATGCATAATTAAATTGCTAATCTTTAGGATTCTAGTTCTTTTATGTATTCTTATTGTAGCAACACTGAAGAGACAAAAGTTTGGCCATGTTTATTTTTTGAGAGGATACAAGAATGACAGGGAGAAGGAGGAAGAGGAAGATGCAATGATACTGGGGTAGTCTTGCCTGACTCAAGAATAACTCAGACATAAAAAGCTGGATCAGGCCGTGTTGGAATTGAACTCCTTCCTCTTAATTTCTGTAGAGTCTCACTTTGTTCTTTAATGAATTCCCATCTGTGGAATTCATGTTCCCATTGTGTGCAGAACCAATTCCTTTAGGGAATGGTATCAGGTAGCTCACTGAATCAAGGCTCTTTTCAAGAGGAGGTGTTGTGGGCCCCTGAACAGAGCAGACAGAAGAGACACTGAGATACATTGGTTAGCATTGTACACTTAACAGGTGCATGCTCACTTGCATGTGATCTCACTTAATCTTCAAGTAAACACCAAAGAGAAGCCTGTGTTATTGTTATAATAGTAATAATAATTAATAACACTATTACACCAGTATAATAATAGTTACTAGTTAATAATACTTTATTCCCATCTGACCAATTAGAAACCTGACCAAAAGAGAGGGGAGAGTCATCGCAAAGTTCTAGACAGTATGGGATAGTGGGACTTACCCTGCAACCCAAAAGTTATACTTAGTTTGAAAGAAGGTATGATAGACAAATATAGGTATTAGTCAAGAGATTTTAGAACACTTGCAAAAGCATTTGCTAAATTCTGCCAAGCCAGACAACTATGTCTGAGAAGTTTAGGTTCTCCTACAGAAAGAAACGTGCCAACAGAAGCGCTTCTCCTCTTCCCCTTCCCCGTTCCTAGAGCTCTTTGTTTAGCGAGAGCGGCCTGATGCGATGGTTTCTGTGAGCATTCCGTGAGCAGACTGTCCGGGTCAGGCTGCTTCTCGGGGGAAGGGATTCCTCTGTTCAGAAAAGCTCCTCATTGTGCTTAGGAGATGGAATAGAAATAAACAGGATTTTCCTGTGAGAGAGTCTCTGATGAGTTGAAATCCCACAGGTGGCAGGCTCATGCTAGGTCTCTTTGTTACCTTGGCTTTTGTTAATGTCCTGTGACCACCTGTATTTTTATGGTTTTTAGATAAACTATATGTAATTGTCAAGCTGACATGTTTCAGGAGCCAAGGAAAGGCATCTAAGCACAGTGTGTCTGAGTTAGCTGCGTGGTTTTCCACGAGTTTCCTCTTTCTCCGGGCAAACTTCTTGTTCGGAGGCTCTGGCTTTATCTCATTTCACAAAGCAATGAAACATCCTTTCTTTTGATCAGCACTGTTAGGATGCTGATGTCACTATGCAAATGCGGACACATAGCAACCTGGACTGCATCAGAGAGGCTAATGGAATTGACATGTACAATGATCCTTTGTCTAAAACCCACCAGGCTTTTCAATTAACTTCCATTTGTTTTTAATAGGCATTGTGACTGTAGGAGAAATATACTTGTGTTTTAATGTATCTCAAATGTGCATAATAGCATTTGATTCATTAGAAAGCATTGTCAAATGCAGTCCTAGAGTTGATCCTCATGATAACATTATACCGTGGTTATTATTATCCAAGTTTCATTGAGGAGGGCTGTGAGGACCAGGACTCAGAAAGGTTAAATGGCATTCCTGATCTCCTGGAGTGAGGAGATGATATGGTGCTCATCAAGGTCCCCTCAGAACCTACCTCACCAGTGTCAGAAGCAGCATGATTATGATACCTCCACAAATTTTACATTTCAATGTCAGACAGCCTCTTCACTCTCAATATTCCATATGGGCTACTCTACCACTGAGCAATATTCTTGGCCCATTTGGGGTTTTATTTTGAGACAGGCTCTCACTAAGTAACCCAGGCAGATCTGTGAACTTCCAGTTCTATCTCAACCTCCCAAGTAGCTAGTATTACAGTCATGAACTTGGCTGTGTGTATAATATTTTAGTATCTTGTGAGCAGCCATTCCCCACCTAAGATACTTCAGCATTTTCTTTCAAATTTTAAATTCTTCTCTAATGGTCTTTCTCTCATATAGCAGTAATATACTTATTGTCACCACTAAGACTTATGAACTGCTTATTGAGTGTTAAGCAATTTACTAAACCTTTTATTCACTGTATCATTTATTATTTGCAATAAACTTTTAATTAATTACCTTTTTATCCTCATTTTGGTTTTTTAATTTTTTTTTAATTTTAAAAATAAAAGGAGGAAGACATTAACAGACAGACAACCTTTTACAAAATAGCAAAAGAACAGTCCTCATTTTATTTGTAAGAAAACTCAGGCTTCTAGATTTTAAGTAGTTGACCCAAGATGTCAAAATGATTTAAACATAAGCAGGAATGCAGGGAGGGAGGAAGAGAAGAAAAAAGGGAGAAGGAAGAATGGAAGGAAGGAAAGTAAGATAGAAGGAGAGAGAAAGAAAACAGGCCGGAGAAAGAGCTTCAGGAAGGGAAAAAAATGAAGCAACATTGAACCCCCCTGCCAAAAAAACAAAACAAAACAAAACAAAAGAAAAACAGGAGGAAGAGAAGAGAAGGAAGAGGAAGAACTGGAGTATATCTGTTCCCTAATAAAAAATAGTGTGCTTTGGACTAGGTAACCACTGATTTATAATGTGCCAAAATCTGCTGAGAAATTAACTTAGTGATGGCCATGTTGAGCCTTTATTTACGGCCTAATTGAATGGTTGGCCAGTGAGTTTTCCAGGGGAAAGGTCACAAGATGGCCACCATGAGAAATTTTGCTTGCATTGAGGAAGTCCCAGCACTGAGAGACTTCTCTAGGACTGGGCCATTCACTGCTCTCCACAGGGCTTGGGAGATCATTAGATCTCATGTGTTCTTTACAGCAGAGATTCCTTGAGGGAGGTGAGGGAGAGAAATGTGTCTTACAGCAGTCTAAGCAAGCTGCCACTTAGTCCCCTGTCCCTTCTAGTGTTAGAGCTGGCCTGTAGTCTGTCCCACAGGGCACAATGGGATGAGTGCAGATTTTCCCTTTTTCTTGGAAGGTAAACGGGTCTAGTGGGACTTCCACTGTTGCCTATTTGTGCTCTATCTTTTAATAATCTTCTCATACAAGCAGTGATTAAAACTTGTACAATATCTTCAAGATATTTCTTTTTACAACTACATTAGCCTTAGAATATGGTCAACTAGAGAGACCACTATTTGAATGTATTGTAACTTTTCCCATCCAAACGAATGCACAGATAATTCCACCTATTTTTACCGGTTTTAGGAAATGGAATCAATCTAATTTAATCCAGTTAAAGCTGTTCCATCTGATGAAAGAAAGTGATAGTTTTAAAATTGTTTTAGCCTATAAAATGAAAAATGTATAGCACACTTTATTTCCAATGTTGAAACTATCGTTAATTCAAATTTAAATTCTACCAAAGTAAGATAAGTATTTGGGAAAAATAGTCATGCTAAATATGAACCCTAGTAGGTCTCTCAAAAAAGAGAATTTTCTATCTAGTAATTTTCTAGCCATATCTAGTCATTTACTAGCCATCTCTAATAATTTTCCACTATCTTAGACAAATTTACCCAAAGTGTATTATCCCATGTTGAAGGAAAACATCAGAATTATTACCTATGCTATTTAATATCTTCAGAGAATATTTAAATAATACCAATATATAATTTAATTACATGGACAGAATGATTAATAAGATTTACCACAAAATGCCAACCACTCCTTTTACTTATTTATCTTTTAAATTCCCCACACATTATTCAGAGATTGGAGGAATTTACGAAATGCGTTACCTAACAGAGTTCCTTCTGGCTGAAATGTGGTTTGCTAGTAAACAGAGTTAACCACACAGATATTATTATTCAAAACTTTTTCATGGTTGCATCTTCATCGGAACATTCTGGATGCCTTCATACTTTTTCTGAACAGAGGCTCTTTGTTTATACTTGTTTAACGCGCTGTTTTTAAAATTCAGTAACTAGTTTACAGCCGCCATGCACCACTGACACAGTTGTACACACTACTGCCTTCTCTTGAGTTCACATACTGTTTTTTCCCCCTTTTTTTCTCCCAAGTTGTAGACATCTTATCAGTAGGTGAAATGAAGTTTTTCAAGAAATCAGAATTTAATTGATCTATCAGATGACAGTATAATGAACAAGTTTACATAATTGAAAAAAATGGCAATGGCCCCCTATTTTCCAGCATAGCAGTGGTGAGCATGACAGCTCTGAGAACACGCGAGAAGTAGCACTTCGTTTTGTGGGCACTGGGAGATGAAAAGGGGCCAGGAAGAGCACCGTGGTTAGCACCAGTTGGCATACTTAACTCCTCTTAGCATTTGCAGCCCAGAATTTGGTGTCCTTCTCCCAACATGATTTATTCCACCCCCAGTTGTGTACTGGGTGCATACCTGTGCTCAGCATTCTCCTTATTTTGCTTCCTTCCTTTCTTTTTTACTTTAATGCTAGGGATTGAACCCAGGCCCTCATACCTGCCGAGCATGTGATCTATCATTTATGCCCCAGTCCCTCAGCATGGTTATTTACAGAATTTGAGAAAGAGGGCTGAGTTGTGGCTCAGTAGGACAGTGCTTTCCTGTGAGAGGACCCAGCTTGATCTCCATCAGGACAGCGGATAAATATATAGATGAATAATAAACAATTTTAAAAGAAAAAACCTGTCCACTCTAGACATAAGAAGCAGCCTTCAGGAAGAAACTAGGAAATGAGTATTGGATCAGCCAGTAAAACACCTGCATTCAAATGTGTTTTCCTTTCCTCTGAGGATTATTTTTGGGCTGAGGTCTGTGCCCAAAAAGATCCAGTTGTTCTAAATTTTGTTTAAATTGTTACAATTAGCTTTTCAAAGTAGTACCTGAAGGATTGAAAGGCAGTAGCGTCCCCAAGGCCAAAGTTAAAGGTTATGATTAAAGGAAATTCACTGGCATTGTTCTTAATATTGTTAATATTTAATGAATTTTACTAAAAGATGAAACATGTATTAGTCCCTTCATGAAAAATGTTAAGGATAGGAAAGGCTGGGTGCTGTGACACATGCCCGTAATCCCAGCTGCTTCGAAGTCTGAAGCATGAGAATCCCCAGGGCTGGAGACAGAGCTCTTTGGTAGATCACTGCTGCCTTTGATCCTCATAGTGCAAAAGCCATTTTTTGGTAATAAATTTGCAATCTAGCAGTCTTTAAGAATGGTAGAATTAGGGACATTAAAGGAATAATAAGCATGTCATAGTAAATATAACTTTTTTTCCTGCTCCTTCTATTCCTTCCTCCAGTGAAATGTTCATCATAAAAGTTGATCAGCTATTTTTCCAAAAAGGGAAGTAAATCTATCAGGACATACAATTACTGTAAAAGCTAGTGAGGGAACCTAATGAATTAGTGAAACAGCATCACTGCTTCTTCTGAAACTATTTTATTCTTTCTCAGGAACCTTGTAGTACATGTTCTTGCACACATGTGCAAAAACTAGAAGCTTAGGAGTTTTACGTAAAATGTTTTCTTTTACTAAATAAAAGCACATATAAAATAAAATCTAGAGCATGAATGTTCAGACAATATTGGTTGTATGACAAATGAAAGTGACATGCATTGCCATGCTTATTCCAACATTAAAGGAACTGGAATCCATCCAAATCGGATCCCTGAGCATGAGCCTATGACAAGGAGTGCTTTCCACAGTCACTGTGGGCGCGTTTGATGGACTGAGGCATGGAGGGCAGCCAAAGACTGTGCCTATAATGGTCTGACAAGTACAGACTCTGGAGCGTGCTGCTTTACTCATAAAAAGATTCAGGAAAGAAAATGCATCAGAACCGCTAAACTAATGGTTGTAATTCCACCCAGGACAGCAGTTCTCTTTGAGCTTCAGCCAAGGGGCTGGTGGCCACAAGGGGATTGGGCTTTGAGCTTCACTGCAGTAGGGTGGAGAAAAATAAAAGACACAGTGTTACAATTCCAGGGAGGCTGTCAATGAACAAATCTATCATTCCTAAAACCAACTTGATTAGCAGGTTCTCTCTCATTGTTTCACGCTCATCAAAAAAAAAATGTGATTATTGACTAAATACGTAGGGAATTCTATGAAAAACTAGGTAAATTCTGTGATAATTCATACTTCTCCAAATTAATGCAGTATTTAACAAATGTAATAATGTGATAAATCAAAACATATGCACAGGGTTCAGTTTGCCAATTCATGACAATTTTTAATTGCTACTGGTGTGTACCAAGCATTGCCTTCTGTGTAGATCATTTTAGTGTCATTTTTAGATCTATTTAGATCATTTGATCATTATAATACTTGCTGTAATCATTTTCATTGGAGGATTTTTAAAATCATTTCTAGTGATATTTTCATGTTATGATTACAGAAAATAAATTTCTGAAAATATTTAAATATTAGCATTATTTACAAAATGAAGTCAAAATGCAACCTCATATTCCAGGCATACAGGACTGTGTGGAGTTTTTCCCAGTGTTGGGATAAGGGAAAAATACTGCTATACATGACTACTAAAAATGCTCCATGTTATTATACTAACCGTGATAATAGAAATAAGCCAACATTAATAATAATTGTCATTACTTATTTTGTTCTCTAGATTATGTGCAAAGAACTGTATTAGGTATTTGTCTCACAATCTTGTAGAACTACCCATTAAAGATAGGAATTTTATTCTGTTTTTCAGATGACTTACTTTACGCTCACAGAGGTTAAATTTGTCAAATTTTCTTGGTGATAAGTGGGAGAACCATGAGGCTTACACAAAGCACGTGCACTTTCTAGTCTTATTAAGTGGATTAACACATTATATTCCAGTAGAATATAAATTTAATGAAAATAAGCATGTAAGTTTCAAACTCTGTTTTATGAAATGTAAATTTATTATATGGATCTGTGATGGCTACAATTTTGACCTACTAAAGCAAGCATAAAAACTGAGATAGTGTGTTGTGAATATTTCTAAAAGTCAACTCAGTGGGGGTAAAGATAAAGTTGTAGAAAATTGCAGTTGACTGGACTCAAACTACACTAGTTACTTAGAATTGATTGTGTGTTGTTCACCCACAAAGATAGATTAGGACATGGAATACTGCGATAGAAAAGTGTTTTAGGTGTCACAGAGACAGTATGACTATTTTTATCTCTCAGTTGTAAACCATAGCTTACAGTGGCTGAAATGACATTGAACTGTTTTTCTCTTTGATGATTTACAGCCTGTATAGTGCATCTGTAAGAGCAGATGTCACATTTTATGTATTTGAAAGTGTCAAGTCTGGTGACTTATGTCTGAAGATTCTGTTCTTGAATCAATAGAATGTAGTGATTTCCATTTCTTAAAAGTGATTTCCTCAACATCATAAAAAACAAGTAGTGAATATTGGTCATTATAATGCTGCAGTTAAGCTCTTATTTCTGGTCTTGTATTTTCCATAGATCAGGCTCATGATCATTATTTTGTGACATCTGACTTGAATTAAAAAAGACGCTTTGAGAGAGCCGACTAACGTTTCTACTTAAACAAATTAAAAAATGTTTGCATTTCATCCCAGGCATAGCTGTCCAAAGCCTAATAAGATGGATTGAGCAAAGGGAAATACATCAGAGTTTTCATAATAAAAAATTATTCCCAGAAAGTCCACATACACTTTATTCATCCCATATTTCAAATTGATTTTCATTTTACCATTTAGGGTGCAGTTACTGGTAGGCCTATCTTTTAAAAAGTCAAATTTGCATTTAAATAGAAACTGTTTAAATCATTTAACATCTGAAAATCCAAACATTTATTCATCTTTTTTCTCCTTTCCTGCCTTTCATTGTTGAAAAAAATCATGTGTTGGCTTTTCTGTGATTGCCATGATTTGAGCCTCCATAAAGACTGTAGCACCCTCGTCCTTAGGTTGCTCATTACAGTCCCATCGCTAGTGGCTGTTTGGGAACATGTGGGACTCAAGTAAGAAAAGAGATGTAAGATGTAATAAGAATCTTCGCAGTTGAAGAGTCAGGGTAACAATTTACTTTTCAATCAGATCTGAAAAAAATGGTTTTAGTTCTTGTTTGTTTATAAATATATCACTAAGTTCCATTGAAAATAGTAGCATGCAAACTGTTATTTAAATATGACTGTAATAATTTTTTGCTACCTGCTAACTGTAACTATTTGTATGACAAAGGTAAATGTCCAAAAAATATTTTGAAGTATGGTCTAATTGTTGTTGATTTAAAGTGAATCAAAGCCATTTATTTTTGGAAGAAGGTGAAATTGAAGATCAGATTTATCAAAATATAATTAGTTCTAAGGCCTCAAATTGAACATATAAAAACACAGTGAAATGTCAGTGAAACCAAGGTTTCAGTAGAAAGAAATACAAACTTTTGCTTACACTTATCACTGTCTGTGATATATATCCTTTTTCATTCATTGAAAGAACCATTTCCAACAATTTAGGGATATTAAGAAATTACTTTCAGTAAATTGAACTATATTGCATTCATTCTGAATGCATTCTGAATTGCTTAAAATTAGTAACTAATTAATTTCTGATGAAGATTATTATATTTATTTTACTGACTTTTTTACTTATAAAACAATAAAATCATTATAATTTTTATTTACAGGTGATACCATATTCATGTTAATGCTTAGAAGATATTTTGAAATTCTGATGTTTCATTTTAGTATATACCTACATTTTTAAATGAAACATTTCATTATTTTAAGTGTTTCCATTGTCAAGAATCTTGATAATATTTTCATTGATAAAGGGAAAGTTGCCACCACCCACTGATTTATAAGACACGTCTCTCCTGTGAGCACTTTGTCACTTCTAGTCTCTTTTGACTTGTTCTATTTGTGTTTTGCAACTAACAGTATAAATACATCATTTTGTCATCGCACTGACCTTGTAGTTATTTTTCGCTTCTTGACTATAATGAATATTTCAGAAAAGCTGACCAAAGTTACTCAGAAAATAGTTTTTTTTAATTTTATTTGTGTTGCAGTGTTAATAGATTCTTTTCCCTAGAGATCTTTATTTTTATCTGCAGATTCTAGGTTATCTTTAAAACCCAAATTTTCCATTATTTGCATTCTTAAGTGATCTTGGAACTGAGAAAAACACAAGATATCATACAGCCAGTTATGCTCAATCCTGTCCACTCTTGTCCTATCCAAACTGATGACTGGAGCGAGTTGCTAATGTCACTTTTGCCATCGTTATGTGCTTGCCTATTTTTGAGTGCAGTTTTTTGGGGGTGGGAATGGAAGGTTTGTCTCAGACACTGAACTGTAGACATTTCAATAGTACTAAGCCAAAATAGTATAGAATTAGAAGAGCAGTTAGTTTTTTTTTGTTTGTTTGTTTTTTTTTTTTGGTTTTTCTCCGGTACCGGGAACGGAACTCACGACCTTGCGCTTGCCAGGCAGGCGCTTTTTGCCGGAAGAGCAGTTAGTATTGAAGATGGAACTTTACTGCTGAGCTGTATCCTCAATCCTTTTCATTTTTTAATATGAGACAAGGTCTCTTTAAGTTGCCAAGCCTGGGTTTGAAGTTGAGATCCTCCTGCCTCAGCCTTACAAGTGCCTGAAATTCAGAGGTGCACCACCACTTCCGGCTTTTTGATCTCTCTTTGATGTATCAGCTTCGGGTTTCCATGAACCATAACCATGATACTTGGTCTAAGCACTGGAAACCCGGAAAAGTTCCCAATGCCACATCAGAGGTGAGTAAACTGAGACAGATGAAGAGTAACTTCAGTTCCTGCAAATACCACCAGACTCACTTCTGCTTGGGAAATTATCACAGAGATTTCTGTTGTGCAGACTACCATAATCATCAGTTGTACTAAGGTTGCTATCTTAATTCTATCTTTTTGTTTGCTTGTTTTTTGAGACAGGGTCTCACTATTCAGTTCAGGCTGACCTTGAACTCACTATGTAGCCTAGACTGGCCTTGAACTTATGGCAGTCCTCCTGTCTCAGCCTCCTTGTGCTGGGATTATAGGCCTGCACAACCATGCCTGGCTGCTAGGCTGCTGTCTTAATTCTACTGTGAGTCCATAGTATCTTCCTAGTTTAGAGACTCCAACTAGACTAATGGTAAAATAGACATGCAGTTAAATAGGAAAGCAACTTTAAATTTCATAACTGAATTGCCTGGTTGGAATTTAATTTCCTGAATTATTTCAGCATTTTCCTTAATGTTCTGAATTCATGAGAATTCTTTCTGCAATGTGGTTTTGATCTCTTTAGTATGTTTATGATTATTAATGTAATATTGCTATACAGATATTAAACATGACAGAAACATGCCATTTCTTTAGGTGGCAGTACTAAGATTCAAGGCAATATTGTTCTGGAGCAAGTTATCTACTAAATAGCAATAATGCTAAAAGACCTGAGTCAAGTTAATTATACATATTTGTTGTGAAATTGAAAGATTCTTTAACCAAATTGAGTCTGTCTAAACAACAAAATTCTTATACTATGAGGTTGATATAAAAGATATTTATAAGGGAAAATTTGAGGATAATTATAAATTCATCAGAAAGGACAATATCTAATTGCATTTTTCTATAGCATCCAGCTCATTTTTTCCAGTGAGCTTTAAATAATATTCATCTAGCCCCTAGCACCTCCCTTATACATGCTGGGTATTCCCATAGTGCCTTCACTATAATTACATTATTATTTCTAGAGTGTATAACCATAGACATGATTTTCCTTTCATATCACTTTCTCTTTAATATCACTTCTCCCTTGCTGCCAATCAATTTGATTTAGCTTTATTTTATAAGCCCCTCAGCTATTATCTGTGAGAACTGCATATACACATCTGTTCTTTTCATGTCCTCCAAAGGATTCCCCTTTTTTACCCTGTACATAGTAGATCTCTTTAGATCAAATGCCTCCCCTTATAAAGACATGGTATTTTAAAAGATACCCAATCATGTTAAAAAAAAAAAAAACTCTACTAGTATTTTTCCTACATATCCAAATTTCTGCCTCGATTTCTGAACGTGCAGAATTCTAATGAAAAACAAGTTTACATTATTATAAATTTAAAATCATACCAGCTGGCCTTATGTCTATTATGCAAAGTTCTATGAGGCTCATATAAAATGGCTTGGCTATTTCTTCTTCCACTCATGATGTGATAGCAACTCACTCAATTTAACAAATCTAATTTTCTCTAGAAATCCCCCAGAGTCACATTGTGAATCTGGCTTGATAGCTCCCCATTCCTCTTTTTGAAAAATAGATATCACCATGCCATTCCATACAGGGCACAGTTGTCTCCGGTGATTTGCTCTGCCTATCT
Source organism: Chinchilla lanigera (assembly GCF_000276665.1). Lineage (NCBI taxonomy): Eukaryota > Metazoa > Chordata > Mammalia > Rodentia > Chinchillidae > Chinchilla > Chinchilla lanigera. Next base: position 19,573,084 of record NW_004955444.1, read on the forward strand.
CTGTCACTCGTGGTTCTAGAGTGTCTTGCTGGTGAAGCCCACAAATCTGTCCTCATTCACATAATGTCCTTTGCACCAGTGTCTCACATCAAAGTGATCAGGCCTCTTTTTGTTTAATTCATATTTCCTGTCAAAATATGCCCTAGGGAGTCATAAACTCCACCAATTCCATCCCCCCTCTCTCCAGGGTCTACAGTATGTCCACAGTTATGTGGACAATCCTTTCAAGCCTTGGTCTTAAATTTTCAGAAACTGTTCATTTACTTCATAGTTTCCTTTCTTTGCTGTTTTGATTGGCTGTGCCACAGTAGTCATAGTTGTTAATTTTTAAGTCAAAGTATGCTTGTTTCTTATCTCTTTATCAAATTATTTATTAATGTTCCAAAATTCTAAGAACATAGCTTTCATTTATTTTTGAACCTCTTTCATCAGGTTCACTTGTAGTGAACTGGCCATTTGGATTGTCTTGAAATCTGTTATTTTTTCAATCACATCTATAATCTCAAAAGCAATAACATTTTTTCCCCCTTAATATTAGTCTGGTTACCAATGAGAAGTGCAAAAAATGGTATAACAATTTGAATTTAGTTTCTTTCATTAGTGGGAATTTCAACTGCTCTTGGAAACTCATGTCACCAAAACAAACGTTTTGATTTCAAAGCAAACATTTTGATTATAAACTTGTTGCCAAAGAAAACATTTGGTAGGTCCAGGAAGCAGATTGAACTGAATTAATAAAATGAATTAGTGAATAGTGATATTGGCATGTGTTCTCTTGGAAGGATTCAGAAGATTTAGAAAACTTACTATTTTTTTTTTTTTGCATCTAGGCCATTCTATATTTGAGACCAAGTTCAGCATTTGGACTTGTCATATTCAAAATACACAAGCTATAGTAATTGATTATTTATTTACTTAAAAGAATCTTTGTAGGCCCAGAAGTTTTATCATATGTTCTTAATTATTTGGGGACAGATACACTTTAGGCTGCTACTGATTAATAATTATAATGTTTTCCAAATGCTAGCATATATTTTATTGCATTAAGACTAATCCTCTTTTCATTAAATTAGATACGTTTTGCACATTTACTACTGCTAATCTCATATTAACATGATGAAAATATAATTGATAGTGTAGTCTGACCATTTATATAATATTAATGCCCTAGAAGGATGCAATTTCAAATTTATAATCTTACTGTAAATAAAATACATATTTTAAATGTGTATGCAGATGGGATCAAGTGTAAAAAGTCACCAGGAAAATATTAGTTTGATAATCTTCGCCTGTGACTTTGAACCTTAATTTTTGAGAACTTTGCATGCCTGGCAAGATGTTACCAAATAGTGATCTGCAGTCACGATATGGAAGAGGAATCCATATGCATGTGGCAAGCTGGTGCCTATAGTTTTTTCAGGTGGACAGATGCGGATCCATGACATTGAAGCTTAAAGCCCAGCAAAAGACTGTAGAAGTCCAAGATTTATCAAATCCCACAGACAAAAGTTTTCAGGCCACAGGCATATGGTCACATAAAATGGACCACAGAGTTGCTGAACTGCGTAGTTGGTTTAAATCCTGGCTTTCCTCTTGCTTTTGCTGACTGAGTTGTTCACATCTCCAAGATCATGGTCACTGCAGCCTCCACTTGGTACAGTTATCAAATATGTTCATGGATGCCTGTTTCCTAATGGGCTCCTGTAAGGTTTGGATTTCTCCCTGTGAGTATTTGGAGAAATGGGCTGTGTTTTGCATAAGGTTAGTAGTCTTTCCTGGTATTTTTTCTAAAAGTTGCTGACAGAAGTCTAGAAAATTAGTTCCTGACAGTTGCTTGTGTGAAACTGCAAGTTACCATGTAGTCTAAGGTGTATCCCCAGCCCTAGCCTGTTGAACAGGCTGGTCTCAGACTGAAAGTCCTTCTGCCTCAGCCTCTGGAGTAGCTGGAACTACAAGAGTGCAGCACTACACCCAGCTATAGTTGTGCATTTCTAAAAAGAATTAAGTAGGAGATAAACCCCCACAGTTATATAAGTTTGAAAGAAATCTCCAAGGACCAGGCCCAATAGAAGATGGAGTGGTGACTGGACTGCATCAGTGGTGTCTTGTAACTGGCTCCTCCTAATTCCAGAAAACTCAAACATCTCATCACCAGAGACTCAAAGATTGTAGTCTTTTCTGATGAAATTGGTGTGACTATTTCATTGCTGCTATTTTGAAGAAACAAAAAATAGTTACCTCATGGAGATAATTGTGGTGACAATTTGCCTACAAAATTTATTTGTCCCTAAATATTTTTTTATGTCATGTTTTTCACCAGTAGGGTGCACTGGTAGAATTTAGTACAAAAAATATTAATCATGTTTTTTTCAATCATAAAATGCAAGAAAAAACACAAAGAAATGAAGTAAAGTTACAAGAAAAGGCATTGTTCAAATTTAATTTTTTATTCACTATTAGATTATTTGGTTACCTATTTATTTGCATAGTTAAACTTTTCTTTTTGCAGGAAAAATTCAAGAAAAAAAATGACTATGCTCCATTCTGTGTGCAGGAGTGAAACACTGATGATTCTAAGATAGAATGATGTTCTAAGCTTGATGTTCGTTTGAAACTGAGACTGGGAAGGAAGACCCTTAAAATTGAGTTTAGAAAGAGTCTTCAAGCCAGCCAAACCTGGCCCAGGCATTGCACACCCTCCATCTCTGCATTCTGGTGTGGCGAGAACAGGAGGAGGGCTTTATTTTGAAGAGCAATTAAACAATGCACATAGAAATTTGAAGCTTTAAGTATGTCTTACACATGCCAGCATTTTCAAGAAAAAGTGCATTTCTTCACGATCTTCAGGACTAAAGAGAAAGTGGAAATGTGCTTGTCAGAAAGAGTAAAACTGCTATAAAAATTACAATGTTCAAACTGGACGAGGAATAGATTTCCATATTTATTGAGTAAGGGGAGAGAAGCCCAGTAAGGGAGGGAATACCAACGAGATGAAATGTGGCATCTGGGACAAGTAAATTAAAATGATTCCCAGCCCCAGGAAAAACCCACTAAAAACAACTGCTTTTTACTCTATCTCATTACTGACTGAGTCACCTCGTTTTGAAATGGCACAAAGTAATCAAAATGATATTTTACCTGTTGGTAAGGATTCATTCAAGCAAGCACATCAGTCATTGAGGTAAAAAAAAAAAAATGGTAAAGTATATTTTTCGTGATGGAAAAGATGACCAGTATACGAAGGGAGAGTCTCATTTCTCTCCTCCAATTTACTATATTTTTACAACATAAAATGAACACATTTATTTTTCCATTTTGGAGGTAATCACTTTGTGTGTATTTCTAGTGTTATTGTTTAAATCACGTACTTTCAGTCGTCTGTGTGATGCAGAGGGATGGAGAGATCTTGATAAACAGTCACTGTATGTGCCCTGCATTAGTTCAGTATGATGTAAACAATACATAATACTCACATTAATGTTAAAACGAAACAAGATGATTGTTATTTTGCAATCCTTAGTTTTTAAAAGGCATCATTGTGTATTGGTTTGCAGTTTGCTTTCTGTAGAAAAAATGAAAAGAAATTTGGGGTACATAAGCAAAAATTCAGAAAACTCATTTTTTCTTCAGGAGACTAAAATGGAAATTTTATTTGTTAGTGTTTGCATATAAAATGTAAAAATATCACATTAGGGCTAAGTCAGGATTTGTAATAATGCTGTACCTTTATACCTATATCTCTGACGTTAAAACAATGGTTGGTTCAGTGAGGTTTGAATGTGGTAAGTAGCTGAGGATATTGGTGTTGATAATATAGTGGTAAAAGTTTATAAAATTTAAATAAGCTTTGCTCATTAAGTATAGAGAAATAAACATAATATTCACTGCCGTTGAGGAGCTTACCACCTACGTAATAAGACTATCTGTCATACAAACAGTTTGTTGACTCCTACTGAGATATACACAATGATTTAAGGGTAACTGCTACCTGGAAGGGACAGAGACAATGGAAGAGAGTAGAACACAAGAGAGAAATTGACTGAGGTGGCAGGAGAGTAGCAAGGAGCCGTGAGCTCTCCCATGACCACAAGGTGTTGAGCCACTTGGGCAAGTGGGATCCAGATGAAGAGGGAGACAGCGGGTTAACAGCTTCATCTGAAGCAGCCGGGTTTCAGGCCATCTCTGAAAGGTTAGAAAATAGCTTGGAAATTTTGTTTGACTTAATATATATTTAAACTTTTATGTCCTTACTTTGCATGGGTCCTTTTATGTCTGTAACACAATTCTACCATAGAAATTCTGCCATGAAATGTACTTAGAGGTTAGCAGTAGGGAATTAGCAATCATTCCAGGACAGAGATTCAGCATTCTGGATAACAGATTTTCTACCTCAGGAATTTGAAATTCCAAACAAGAGTAAAGAGATCTAATCCTTAATTAAAAGGAAAGAAATACGCGTGTATACATACAAAAGCACGCACAGACATCCTCTTTGGGATTTTGAAGTCAGAAGTATAAATATAGTTATATAACTCTACTGATTTTTTTTTTCTTAATGGAAATGTATGGATGTGTGCATGTGTGTATGTGTGTCATGTGTATATCCAATGCAGGTTCCTTTGTTGTGTAAATTTGAATGAATTTATCTGCACTCTCTTCTTTGTAACACTTAGTGATTATTTCTGGGTCCATCTTATTTCATACCACTTCATTGAACTTCCTGAAGAAATGCAGACCTTTCTAGACAGCCACCTGTACATTACTGGGAAATGATAATTTCATAGGGGTTTTCATGGAAGGACTGACTGACAAGAAAACCATTTTTAGTTACCTACTTTTGTGCCTGTTGGCTTGTTCTAATCCTGACTCTGGTCTCTAGGAACCCCTGAAGAATTCTGGTAGGAAAATATTGTGTTAGGTTACAATAGGATGTCTTCTATTTTTGAAACCTTTTTCCAGAGAACATGTCTATGCTTGAACACCCTTTATGGCAACTGGCCACCCAGTGAGCCAAGAAATGCTCATCTCTGTTTTCACAACCAAGTATGACAAGATGCCTTTTCCCCTTATGTCATCATAGAAGATGTCAGATTTGCCAAAATTACTATTACTAGTAAATGGAGGGTGCAAACTATATAAAAAGATCACAATAATGACTCAAGAGTAAAAGTCTGTGATCCTAGATTTAAGTGAATATTGAGCTCTCCCTTCCTCTCTGCCCTTGACCTCATCCACAGGCTGGAAAGTTGAACGGCAGCACTGACGTGAAATATTCGTGGCCACAGAGCCCCGTCTTGGCCTGACTCATGGGTGTTAGTACTATTTTCATTCTCTCTCTGAAGAAACGCTGGCCTAAATGCATTGGGTGTTTTTCCATAGAAAGCTTTGTAGTCCCTGCACCTGTAGATGAGTAAGATCTGTTCTAAGGGTTCCTAACCTGGAGTACGGACTCTTCTATGTGCACCCAACACATGTCTCCTTCTGTGCACGTGGTAAAGCTTTGCAGCATCTGCTCTACTGATATCCACTGGTGTCAGTGAGCCTTTGAAGATGGGGTAGTCACAATATCTCTTGGCCACACACACCTGACTCCCACAGATGAAATCTAACCTTTATGAAAACTGCATGTTTGCTGTGAAAGGATGGGCCAAGACAATGACTAGATCTTTTTCATATAGGCATTTTGAAGTCTTCATTGCTAGAAAGTCTTTCACTGTCCTCTCAAAAGTTAGAGCCAGATGAATGACTGCTGGGTTCCTGTGGTTGTAGTGCCCGCTGGCCGTCCTGCTGAGTCCCTCACTTCTCAGGCCACCTATATAGCATAGGTGCTAGGCGGTAGTCCTCTGACAAAGCTCTGGTTTCAACTAGCATGACAGAGAAAGAAAAAGAAAAGAGAGAGAGAGAGAGAGAGAGAGAGAGAGAGAGAGAGAGAGAGAGAGAAGAGAAAATAGAGAAGAAAGAGAGAGAGAAGAGATAGAGGAAAAGAAATGTTAAGCCAGTTAAAGTGATGGAAGTTCTATTTATTTAGTTTTAAAAATGTAAGTAAAGCTTAATTCTGCAAGTACCATTTTTGCTTAGAAAAACATCCTTCTGTAAAGTAATTTCAAAAAGTTAACAAAGTATAATTGACCATGAATCCGTGTAGGAGAAAGAAGGAGCTTCCTACCAAACCAAATATGACAAATGTTTTTGTTGAGATGATGGGAATTGAACCCAGGGCCTCCTGAATATTAAGCACATGCTGTATTGCTGAACTGTACCTCCAGCCCCCTGTGCATGTGATTGTAAAAGAAAAAAACTCCTTCTGAAATATTTGAATGTAAATATGTTGTATACTGCTGAAGTAGACAGCCTATGGCATTATCAGAAAGAAAAGCCTATACAAGATTACAGCATTTCCCTTTTGGAAACACAGATATATTTGAACATGTAGTAAATTTCTGTACATGGACCAGGAAGTCCTGGGAAAAATCGCATGGTTCCTGGCTGTTAATAAACCACCCAACAACTCACCCGTCAGAATTCTTGTAGATTTAAGCTTTTGTGTTTCTAGTTCATTTTTACTGGCAGTCTCTGCTTGCTTCCCTTTGACTTGCTTTCATTTCATTTCAGAAAACAACTATTTTTACATAAACTACAAAGTCACAGCCAGCAGCATGTGCAGCAGACACAGATAGCCTGAGGTTGCCCGAGGACTTTTTATTTTATCTTTACACAGAGCCAGCATGGCCTGCCAGGTACAACTAGTGTAACAGGGCTTGGAAGCATCCTTGCAGTCCGCCCTGCCACACTGAGATCTGCACACTGATACACCGGCCACTGACAGGGAGGTCAGGTTCTGTGATCTTGCTGCGCACAGTGACTGCAGCTGGAAGCCCATTAACCCCCTCTTAAACCCTGAGAAACATCATCTCCCCAAGTGCCCATTTGTAACACGACAGTGTGAGGGACAGGAAGCTTTTGAAAGATGAACTCACCGCTCCTGATGAAACTCCTTCACCAAAGAAAGACATACAGAACATTGTTTAACATGTTGCTTTGAAATAGTTTTTAAAGTCACAAATCTTATTTGGTTCACATTACTAGGGCAGAGAACAACTTTGAAATACTGTTCATTTCAGTCTGAGTCATGCTGACCATTTTTAAAGCATCACTGAAGAAGATGGATTTTTGAAGAAGATTGTTTTTATTTATTTATTCATGTAGTTATTTGTGGTCCTGAGAATTGAACCGAGGGGCGCTGTACCACTGAGCTACATTCCCTGGCACTATTTCAAAATTTTGTTTTGAAACAGAGTCTTTCTCAGTTGCCCAAGCTGGACTAGAACTTGTAATGTTCCTGGCTCAACCTCCAAGCAGCTAGAGTTACAGGTGTATTACAGGCTACTGCATCCAGAGAAAGTATGTTTTCCAACCAGATGTTTGTGGTCCAAAAAGTTCTGAGGACAGAAGCAATCAGATTCATTATATGAATAATAATATTCCCTCCCCATTGAGTTTATGTATTTACTTTTGGTTAATTTATTATATATTTTGGGTTGGTATGTTAGCTTTCTATCACTGTGACAAAATACTTGTGATAAATCAACCTAGAGAAAGAAAGGTTTAATTTGGCTCCTGGTTTCAGAAGTTTCAGTCCATAGCTGCATGTCTCCTTTGCCTTTCCTGTGACAGTGCAGTGCTTCATGGTAGGTAACAGAACAAAGTTTTCATTCATGGTAGTTAGGAAGCAAATAGAGAGAGGATGGGGCTGGGACCCCATCATGCTTTAAGGGCAGATCCCCAGTAACCCTCCCTTCTTCCCTTGCCTCCTAAAGGTCCCACCACCTTCCCATAGTATCACAGGCGAGGACCAAGCCTTTCACATATGAGCCATGGGGGAGATTTAAGATCCAGACCATATGAATCAGGAACTACACTGTTGAGTTTTCCAGAACAGGATGGCCATTTTGGAAAATCAGACTTCCTTTAATGCTTGAGAAATACCATTATCTTTTTTAGCTTGAAGGCCAATGCTTAATTGTTTCATTAATTGGGTCCTAAAATGAACAATTCCCTTGAACTTCTTTAAACAGAATTATTTAGAGTGTGTAATTAAAAACCATTTTTATCTTCATCACTACATGTGTTTGTCAGCTCATTTTTCGGGTTGTGTTTACCCACTATGGGGAGGGACAGAAAAGGGGTCAAGATGTCGTTTCTGAGACCTGCCACCTGGATTTGAGCCTCTCAGGACACTTCTTTCTGGCCTCAAGTTTTCACAAATGTCAAATTTTATGATTGTTAATGAGACTTATAAGAATTAAGGGAGGTAAAACACTTTTAAAAGTGCTCAATTTTATAAATGTTTGATACATGTCAAATTAAAACAAATGAAAACCTCTGGACAAAGGAATTGTCTAGGAGGAGTTATGACTTCTGTCTTATAGAACCCATGAATTGACAGAGTATGCCCATAGTAACTTTAGCATCTTTCAAGTATGATTTAAGTCAAGGGGGAGCTATAGTGAGCTGACTTCCTCTAGGATCTCAGAGGAGAACAATTTGATCATTTCTGTCTTACATATAAATAGTTGAATGATGAAGCAAAAATCTAAACAAGTCTTGCACAGTCCTGGCAGGTCTCGGCAGGCCGGCCCTCCTTTCTTCCATCAGGTCTCATAGCTGTAGTAAAGAATCACATCACTGATCGCTGTGAGACATTGGCTTGGCTGTAAGTGTGCACACTACTGATCTGACAAGTTTGGGAAATACTTCATAGCATAATTCCCCTCCCTTCAACTGAAAAATTCCCACTGCTGTTGCCAGGTTGAATACTAAGAAATCTTATAGGAAACTTTCAAAAATTACTATTATCTCATTTTTCTAGCCTCTCCCAAATGTATTGGCCCACTGTATGCATTTTTACAAAATAACTGTTAATATCCAGAAGACTTAGTTTGTGAGTCATAGTTTAAGAATTGCTTATCAACATTAACAAATGTGAATAGTTCTTAACACCTTTAATCTATTCTAGTTTCATCCTGGCTTAGCTCAGAGGTTGGCAACCTTGTCTTGTAAATAGCCAGAGAGTGTTTTTGGCCGTGTAGGCCAGGTAGTCTATGGTAACTCCTTAGTTGTGACTGGGGCTTAAAAGTAGCTGTCGATGATGCAGAAATGAATAAGCATAACTGCTTCCGTAAGACTTTTTAAAAACAGACAGTGGACTAAGTTTGGCTTGTGGTGATAGTTTATCAATCCCTAGCTTAGATGAATAAGTTCCATTAAAACCTAAGGTTTGGTCTTGGGTTATAACTCAGGTGATAGAGCACTTGCCTAGCATGTGGTAGGCCCTTGGTTCAGTCTTCAGCAATGCCCAGAAAACAACAAAAAACAAATAGCAAAGTCCAGAAAACAAGCCCATCTATTTTATTGGCAAAAACCTGCATTTCTTTGGTAGCATTTGACTCACTCTTCTGAGTTTTTATAGTTGCCTTATTTCAGTCCTTGCAATGGTGAAATTGCTATCTTAGTTCATCATTTAGAATTCTAGATCCCTCCTTATCTAAGCTTTCATCTTAACTTTCTGGTTACTTGCTATTATTAGTGAAAGTGAAGTCATTGGACCACGGGGCTTCAGAAGGCCTGGATTAGATAGGATTCTTGCATTCAAATAGTACTGAAATTGGACATAGGCCTTTTCTTTGAGCCTAAATTTCTATATCTTCATAAGGAAGTGGTTTAGTTAAAGTCTTGATTAATACTTGGAAAACCATCCCAGGTGTGCAGGCTTCAGAGAGATGAATTTGTCTTGCCTTCAGCCCAACTCACCTCAGCCTGCCTCACTTCCTGTACTACTGGTCATGTGACCTAGTGCTGATTGATTCCTGTCCTACTGATTGAAGAAACTTATCAAATGTCCCACTGTTCATCTGACTTTGAGCTGGAGGTGTAGCAGTCAAAGATAATTCTGAATCTGTTATGGACCTTAGAAGTGATTTAGAACTGAACACCCATGTCACAACCCCACTCAGCTCAGATTTTATCTCCTCTTCGCTTCCCTCTTCCTCTGTCCTGTTCTGCCCTGCCCTCCCTTTCCTCCCCTCCCTGCTTCTTTTCATTTCCTTTCCCTCCCCTCCCCTCCTTTCCTCTCCTCTCTCCTCCTCTTCTCTCTTTTTCCTAATGCTAAGGATGGAACCTAGTGCTTTGCCCATAGCACTCTGTCACTCAGCCACAACTACAGCTTCTATCTCAGATTCTTAGAAACTCTTCTGGCCCTATTGAGAATTTCCTCAGTTTCATATTCCACTATTTCAGGTCTCTTGAGTTTGGAACGCATCTTTAAAATTGGTATTTATGCAATTTGTATCATAGGGGAGACAAACGATGGGCTAACCTGATGAACACAAATTCAACTTGGTTTTGACCAAAACCAGGACGAGGTGACGAAGGGTCCTTTCCTGCCACTCCGTTCCTCTGTGGGAACAGTGCCTGGTGTTTCTGTGGCTGCCTGTCCTTTGGGTCTTTGTCTTCACAGAGTGGTCCCCAGTTTCTGTCTGAGGTGCCACCTTGAGAACTTGGTTCCTATGATGTGTGTACAACTTCTTCAGATGTGTTGATGTTAAGCTCTAGGCTGCTTTACAAAGACAATGACTTTTGGATTAGCAGCTTCTAATATAGATTTTCACCACCTTACATTTAAACCTGGGACAGAAGTGGTTCCCAAAGGCTGCAGAGAGGTTAGGCAAAGTTTGGGCAGCTTCTCTTTTTTATTCTGCCTTTCTTTCTGTCCTGAGTCATCTTTTCTCCCTGTACTCAAGACAGCAAGTGAGTGTATCATTTATCGGCTAATAAGTTGTCTGACAAGATAGCCACTTTGTACCTAATTGTTCAGTTTATTTATGTATTATTGATGAGCTGGGACATGAACTCTTCTTCTCTTGGAGGCCGCTTGATAAATCTCTTGACTAATCCTAAAACACTGAATTACCTGCCAGAGCACAATGCATGACATTGCTTTTACTTCGTATTCCTAAAAGCCCTGGATATACATTTTAATGTCTGTGTTAACAGTAAGAAATAAAATAGGATATTGCTCTTTGATTTGAAATTTAAAAAGGTGAAAATCATATATCTCAAACTCTTCCTGATTCTGGAGGCTTATTCAATACACAGTGCTTGAAAGTATTTTGAAGTGCATGAACTGAGCACCAAATTATAATCTCACTTTCTCTTCCATGATTTCAGTTATAGCCAGTGGAACGTGAGTTTGAAGATAGGGATGGTTATTCTATTTCTAAATCAGATGTTGGTTTTCAGTAGACACTATGCTTGAAAATGCAGCCCTTAGCCCTAAAGACCATGAAGTCTTCCCTTCTCTTCTACAATACCTCTTCAGATTAGCAAAACCATCCGTACTTTCCTTAAGTGTCCTATCTGCCCTGTTTCTCCATCAGTACATTTAAGCGACAATCCTTAAGTCGTTGTTTAAACAAGAGTAGTGAGGACTTCTACTGAAGTGCACCTAGACAAGTATGCACCATTTATTATAAAGATTCACAACTGAGCAACAATCAAAACACATGAATTGTACATCAACAGTGAGGATTCTGGTTTTTTTGTCCTTCACAAGATTTAGGACTATTGATGAATCATTATGGGGCTCATATTCTCACAAGATGAAAAAGTGCAGGTTTTAAAACTTGGAGGGTTTCTTAAAAACTTCTAGCATACTGTGCCTGGTAAAGCCCGAAGAGTGGGAAAAACATTTCACAAGACACTAGGACATCATTCCTCAATTCAGGGGCTGGGGATTTAGCTCAGCAGCACAGCGCCGGCCTGGCAAGTACAAGGTCGTGAGTTTGATTCCTGGTACTGGAAGAAAAACAAAACAAAACAAAACAAAAAAACATTCCTCAATTCACAGGAAACCAACAAGAAGGAAGTCTGTCTGGCTAGCTGATTTCTTGTGATAGAACCAGACACATATCAGAAATTTATCATTATTTATTTTAATATTTTGCTTATCACCAGTATTTTCAGCTATTTTTAAAATGGTTGTAAGACATACATAAAAGTTTACTGCCTTTCCCATTTTTCAGTGTGCAATTCCATAGTGTGAAATACTTTTGTGTAACCACTGGTCAACACCTGCTTCATCTTTTATCACTGAAACTACACCTATCAAACAATAACTCCTACTCCCTCTCTGCCAGCTCCTGGTAATGGTCATATTCCTTTTAGTCTGTACAAATGTTTGTCTTTCTGTGATTGGTTTCTTTTACTTAATGTAAATCCACTAGGTTCATCCAAGTGTAGCATGTGTCAGAATTATCTTCCCTTTTATGTTTAAATAGCATTCCCTTGTTAATATATACCACAATTTGTGTCTCCATTTGTCTATCAGGAACACCTAGGTTGTTTCCACCTTTTGGTTGTAGTACATAATGCTGCTATGACCAGGGATATGTTTGTATCTATATATTGTAGACCCTATTTTCAATTATTTTGGATATATACTCAGAGGTGCAATTTCTGAATCATATGCAGATTCTGTTTGTAATTTATTGAGAAACTATGATACTGTTTTCCACAGCACCTGCACCATATTATATTCCCACCAACAATGCCCAAGAGTTCTGATCTCTCCACATACTTACAAACACTTGTTAGTTATTTTTAAAAATTTATTTAATGATATCCATGCTACTGAGCATGAAATGGCATTTCATTGTGGTTTTGATTTGTGTTTTCCTACTGATTAGTGATGCTGAACTTCATCTTATGTGCTTTTGGCCCTTTATATATCTTTGGTGGAGAAGTTTATATTAAGTCCTGAGCTCATTCTAAAATCAGAATGTTAGCTAAACATTCAGTTTGTGGAGTTTTTATATATACTCTTAACAAGGGACGGGGATATAGCTCAGCAGGACAACGCATGCCTGGCCAGCACAAGGTCCTGAGTTTGATTCTCAGTACAAAACAAAAACAAAAACAAAAATCAACCCTAACCTCTTAACAGATATGTGATTTACAAATACATTTTTCCCGTTCTGTTCACTGTGTTATCTAATGCAGGAAAAGCACTTCAATTCATTTTTCTTTTGTTGTCTATGTTTTTGGTGTCATATGCAAGAAATTATGACCAAACCTAACGTCATGAAACTTTTCTCTGTCGTGATGAAATTTTTGCACTAATTTTGGTTTTTAAAAAATATTGCATCAAGGTATCGTTTATCTTGCCCACTCAATTCTTTAGCATTCAAGTTTTTCTCCTGAGGAAAATTTATCTCATCTTAGCAAGTGCCATGAATTTCAGGGCTATGTGCAGAATGAAGCAAGTCATTGATTTGCAGTGAAGGGAACTCTTCCATGGGCCAAACTGTTTTCATGTACATCTTGCAAATTCAAGTGTAGAATTTCTGAAATATATTCGGTACACCTGATCTTCCACATAGCATTGGGTCTATCCAGTGCTTCTAAAATATAAACCTTTACAGAGAAAAAGCCAGGTAATTAATTTCCCTGGAGAATAAACTCACAAACATACCCTAGAGCAAGAAGAAAGAGACACTGCAAGAAAACCCATCAGATGTGCTTGACATTCCAAAGTGGATGACTTAATTATTTTTACTCATTTGGCATTTATTTATATGGAGTCCTACAGATTTTCAGTGATTGATTTTAATCATTGAAGATGCAGGTAGGTTTGGCAGTATCATGGTTTCATTTTCTCATAGGAAGAATTTCAGGTTCAGAAAGTCTGTCTGCTCATTCAAAGTTTCATGGTATTTAGGAGGCAAAAGTGGATTTCCCTTAGGAGTTTGTTTCAGTGCCGGTGGTTCTCAGTGTGGTTCCTGGCCAGCAGCATCAGCCACTGAGAACTCGTTAGAGATACAGATTTCAGTCCCCATCCCTGACAGGGAAGAGTGACTGGGTCATCCAGGTTTGAACAAGCCCCCAGGGAACTCTGCCGCACTGCATGTGTGAGAACTCTATGTAATGGGGCATTTCTAGAAACTGAATGAGACACGAGTCCTGCAGTCTCTGCGCTCAATGAGTTTACAAGCTACTAATTGGAGTGAGACATGTGCACGAATGTTTCAATGTCAGAGAAATGTCAGAGAGATACTGTGAGCCTTTGCTGAATTAGAGAAGGGATAAATATCATCCTGTTTGAAGATCAGAGAAGGGTGCAGAAAAATGGTGGAAATAAAGTGAGACATTCAAGCCAGTGGAACCACATAAATGAATGCTGAGAAGAGGGCGGTAGGGATCCCCGGAGGGCACAGGGAGAAGCTCAGTTTGGCAGTGTCTCTGGCTTCACTGAACAGACAGTAGATGGTAGAAAGCTGTGGATATCAGAATAAGAAGAATTTGTTTTATTCAATTGGCAATGAGAGATCAGAATATATTTTTGAGCAGGGGCCCATGCTTAAAGCTACAAATTAAGGAAACTACTCTCCAAAGTGTATTCTGTGCATTACATTAAGAGAAGTTGGGTAGGTTGTGGGAGTGATTAGGGACGATGTGACAGTGATTAAAGTATGCTATGCGAATGTATGAATCTGCTAAAATGAAGTCCAGAGATCTAGAAAACCAGTATAGACTGATGTTAAAATAAGGTATGAAATAAATAGAAGCAGAGAGGGGCCGGAAGTGTAGCTCTGAGATAGTGTGTGCATAGCACGTGCAAGGCCCTGGATTAGCTGGAAATAGATGGTGATGGCAACAGTCCTGACAAGGGGTAGGAAAGGGATAGATAGGGAGTGAAAAAGTGAGAGTGGACTTTTAAGGGGTCTGATCCACAGGCTTGGTGTGCAGTGGAGAGAGAATATAGTCAAATGATGAGCTTCTGGGACTAAAGGGTGTGAGTTATGACACGAATGAAAGCAGAGCCATGTTGTTTGTTTTTGTTTTTTTTCCCGGTACCGGAAATCAAACTCACGACCTTCCGCTTGCCAGGCAGGCTCTGTGCCGCTGAGCCAAATCCCTAGCGCGGAAGCAGAACCATGTTAAAGGGACGAGGAATTGAGCCTTGGACACAAATTGTGACTCTGACAGTATCTTTGATGAAGATGGCTATTAAGAAGTAAAAGTGAAAATATGGAGCCAGGAGGAGAGATTATTTCTGCAAAAGTATTTGAGGAGATTTCTGTAGAAGGGAATTCATTCCTGAATAGAGGATGTGATAACACATTGCTGAGGAGCACCCAGAGAAAGGAAAGAGGAATGGAGGTATAGCAAATACCGGCCAGTGGATTAGTGTGAAGATCAGAAAGACAGAGAACCAAAAGAGAAGGGCTTAAGAAACAGAGGATAAGGAGTGAGATGTCTTCAGGAGGTCAAGAGACAACTAGTAGTAAGAAAAAGCGCACAGCAAGCACACTAAGTTACAGAAACTCTGTAGTAATAGAGTGTAGATAATCTAGAAACTTGAGCAATAGTTGAGTATAGGGAAAAGCTCTTGGTTGTATGGGTTTTGTTTTGTTTATAATAAAAAAAAATCTAAGACTTATGGTAGGTGGAGGTGGTAACAAAATATAAGATATAACTGAACACATTACCAGGGAAAAATGGTTAAGTGTGCAAAGGGAAGAGTATTCTTATAAAGGGAGAGAAATATCTCTGAGGTCAAAAAGAAAGAACAAAGAAATAATGGTTTCAAACAAACATTTGGAGGTAAAGAGGAGGAGGACTGAGGGATCTTGTTCAGGTAGATTTTTCTGTAGGTTATAAGTAGAGGTCATTGACTGAGAAGAATCCCAGGGATTGGGTACTTAAATATCAGACAAAGTTTGGAATAGGCAAAGAGGAAAATGTTCTGGCAACTCACTGGGAAGATGAGTAATAAAAGTACAGCCTGGATAAGATAGGAAACCATGACTGCATGGTTTCCTATCTAAACCATTAACTTCATGATTATAATATTTTGTAGCTTTGAAGCAGGGATAAGAGAGCAAGAGAGTAGAATTTCCTCAGAGCAGGAAGGGATAAGACATGTAAGGAGAAAAAAGATGTGAAAATAAACAGGATCATAGGAAAAGTTTCCTTGAAATGATCAATTCTGAAATCCAGTTTACATCTTAGAATCAGTGGAATGAAAACTAAAGAGAGATGGAGGGATTAAAGTCAATTGGAAGAAGAGAGAGAAGACTTGAAAATGGTTAAATGACGAAGGAATTGGAAAAATAGGAAGTAATAGTCAGAGCTAGGAATTTTACACCAGATATCCAGAGGGATCATAGGTCATTCCTACATGACTGTTCTGCCATGCGAAGCCCAGCACCTACAGGAAGTTGAGGTTCAGTCATTAATTAAAATGGCGATCACCACAAATAAACCAGAGTACTTTTGAAAAGACCAGCAACAAAGAACTGGAAATCAGGAAGGCCAATGAATAGAGAAGGAAAGTAGCAGGTGTTCCAGAAAATGAAATATGATAACAGGTAGGAAAAAAATGTAGGATAAGCAGTTCTGCTAGACTCCAAATGAGAAGTTGAGAATGGCAGTGGAATGCTGCTTGGAAAGAACCAATCTAATCTCCACTTCCTGAGGGAGATGAAGGAGTGGAACGTATTACCTACACTGGAAAGGTAGAAGCAGCTTCAGATTAGATGTAAGGTTTTTTTAAAATTGGGAAATAGTGAGGAAACTTGAAGAGGGGCAGGTCCAAATGGCCTGGGCCACGTTGGCACCTATGAGATCTCTGAGGGAAGAGACTTACCTAATTTAGGTTTTTCTCCCCTTCTATTGTCTGGCAATATTTCTACAACATGGAGTGGTAACAAAGATGCTGAATTAATTAAGTAAGCCAATGCATTTATTTTTAAAAAAATCATCAGTCAATGAGTTAGTGAAAGTGAGAAAAGTGATATCAAGAATATTTTAGTTTGTACTCAGTTTTAAAAATTGACATGTAAAAATGGTATATATTTTGGGAGTACCATGTGATGATTCTGTACGTATACACATTATGTAATGTTCAAATCCAGGTAATCTGGGGATATAGCTCATTGGCGCAGCACCTGCCTGGCAAATCCAGGTAATCATATTTATCTCCTCAAACACTTATCATTTCTTTGTAGTGAAAACACTCAAATTTATTTTTCTTGGAGCTGTCTTGAAATACACAGTACATTATCCCTCATAGAAGCCCACCCTACTCTGCAGTAGAACACTAGAAGCTTCTCCCATCTAGCTGTAATGTAGCTGCCCATTGATCAACTTTTCCCTATCGCTCTCTTCACCTGTTCTCCTGGCCTCTGGTGACTGCGGTGGCCTCAGCTTCTCTGAGATTTTGGTTCCACATGTAAACGAAGCTGTATGGTGTTTGTCTTCCATCCCTGCCTTATTTCAATGAACATAATGCCCTCCAGTTTCATCCTTGCTTCCTTAAATTGCAGGATTCTACCTTTTTATGGCTGAATGGTATTCCTGTATACCTTATTTCCTTTTATCAGTCATTGATAACATTCCATATTTACCTTATTTTTTATAAACATTTAGGTTTAAGTTTCCATTACTTAGCTATTGTGAATATTGCTGCATTAAACATATGAGCACAAATGACTCTTCAGGATACTGACATCATTTTCTCTGAGTGAATACCCAGCGAGGGGATTGCTGAATGTTGGGATGGTTATGTTATACTTGATTATAAGGAACAGGGAGGGCAGTAACAAAAGGATTAGGAGTAGGCTCCAGACACATTCTGCGCAGAAGAGTAATCCTTAGGCTTTTAGCAGGTTCCTTCTAGTGCTAAACAGATCATTATTAGCAACTTCTGTCTGCAGGTGCTTTACCATTGCTGTGATCCTCTACAGCTCCCACATTAAGAAACAAATCACATAGTGGGAGATGAAAACGGGGACGGGCTCTAGCTCTTCCAGATAGTTGGTCTCTCTTCTGTCCCTAAACTTCTCAGGGCTTATTTTAACCCTCAGAAGCCAAAGGCTATGATGAAATAAGTCTGTGTAGGCTTTTTCAAAAAATGACAGATTTATTGGGTTATTATGTTATTCACCATGAAATTCCTCTGTTTTAAATGGAAAAATAAATGATTTTTTGTTAAATTTCCTATTATGCAATCATCCTCCAAAACTAGTTTTAGAACATTTTCATCTTCTCCAAAAGATTTTTAGTATGTTTGGTCAAGCTTAATTGTGATAATAAACACATATTTGAGTGCTTCCTGTGATCAGAACTCTATTAAAAGCAGTTTATATGTACTAAATCATTTAATTCTTGCAATGACCCATGTGATAGTCAATAGTATTTTCTCATTTTGCAGAAAAAAAATAACTGAAGCTTTGGTCACACACATAGTAAGAGCCAGAGCTAAGATTTTAATTCAAGGGAGCTGATTTGAAGTCTAGCTCCAATATCAGCAGATCTTAGCCATCATGCTAAACAGTTTGTTTTTTACATATGCATTGTGTATTTGAGAAAGAGCACAAAGATCACCATTACTATCTCTGTTCTTTCACTGTTTCACTTTACATTATCAATGCAGAGTAAAAATACAGCTCTGGTGCTAGAATATCCATATATTTCCATATATTTCCCTTAAGTAGCTGATACTTGTGATATTCAAAAATTATGAATAATTTTATACAGAACAGAATGAAGTTGGCAGTTATCTGGTTAACAAATTAGATCACTGAAACAAAAAGTCTATTTGGTAGTTTGAAATATCTGGTAAGGCTGTCCACATTCATCAAATTACTAGGATAATTGCCATTTCTCAACTCTGCTTTGTTCTGTGTCAACCTGACCTAAAACACAAAAGGAATTTTTGTCTAAGTGATATAAGTTTAGTCACTTCCAAACATTTTTGGTTGCTAACCTAGAAAGACTGTTGGGGATATTGGAAATGTTCCCAGAAGTTCAGTTTCAGTATAGAACAGCACAAGAAGTATAATTGTAGTATCACTGTTTTCTGAAATCAATGAGTGACATTTTAATCCATGTAAAATCCTGTATCTACTTACAGACATTTCTGGAAAGGTATTATGTCAAATGAGCAGAGCGTTAAATAGGCGTATCATTTTCCAGAACTCTTCCCTAAACTTAATTTAAGAAAAATACAATTAATGCTCAGTGTGGTAGAAGCTATACATAGGAATTCATACCAGAGGCTCTATTTTTAGCAACTGCACATTTTGGAAGTAGACATGGGCAGTACCGGCTGAAAAGAATCCTCTTACTGTGAACCCTGGCAACAACAACAACAGAAACGCTTAAAACCACTAGCGTAACCCTTACTCGGTATTGTACTACCAGTTGCATGCATGTTGCTACACTTCTGTCACAAAACGCATAGAATAGACACCTAAGGTGAGCCCTGATGTGAACCATGGACTTGGAATGAGAACGATGGATCGGTGTAGGCACATATGCTACAACCAGGTAGTGCCCCGGCAGTAAGTACTGATAATGGGGGTGACGGTGGGTGTGGACACAGACATATAAGGGAATCTTATTCTGCTCAATTTTGCTGTGAACTCAAAACTTCTCATAAAAATAAAATATAACAATTTAAAAAGCTAAATAATATGCTATCTTAAAAATTAAATCTATTAGTGTATGTTTTTCACCTAAGAATATATTGAAATACTTATAATCATTAAATAATTTCTGTCCTCTAAGATTATTATAATATTCTGTATACAAATTGCATTTCAATAAAAAAAGTGCTGACCAGTTTGAAAGATGAGCCTCAGTAATATAATGTCCGTCTTTTTAAGGTTTGGGTGAGAGGTCAGACCAAGCCCTCCCAGATTTCTGACTTGTGTAAATATTTTTCTCCAAAGACTTCCAACTTGCTGGCATTGTCCTTTGGTCCACACAGACCAGAAATGGCCCTACACTTTCTTTTGTCACTTGCAGTTATCCATTTGGAAATCAGCTTCTTTGTGAATTTCCTAAGGTCATCTAGAATCCCCTCACTGCCTGGCGTCCTCAGCCTCTCCTTCAATTCCTGGGTCATCACCCTGCACCCACCCCACATTTTTCTTTGATGAGAAAACCACACTCATTATGTCAGCAAATCACATCTGTGAGACAGCCTGCCTAAAAGGTGTGAAATACGTTCCAAATTGAGGACTTAAATTTGTTTTAGATTATTTTTTCTTTTAGAAGATAATTTGGTTTTAAACTACTCTGCTGTAGAAAAAATTGAAGGGATAACTTTATATTGCTTTAAAAGTATCTGTTCTAATAGTATGTGTATTACATATAAATTTTATATGTTTATATGTACAAATAAATAATATGTAATACCTGCCAGATATCTAATAAAGCTACTTGAAAAATACTACGTACTGTGCGTTGTATATAACTGGGAAGAAATTTCCCTTTTTAATTTTTAACCAATGCATAAACTTGTACACATTTATTTATACTGTGCTATGAGGTGTTTCTATGTACGTGTACATTATATGATACTGTAATCATGGTAAACATATTTTTTTCCAGAACTGGTCATTGTTTCCTCCTAGTTAGATACATTCAGAAACCTTTCATCTTACTCAAAATATACAGCACATCATCATTATTTGTAATCACTCTCCAGTGCAATAGCTACCTCTTGACTTAGTGCCTGTTATCAGTCTTTTTCTATCCAGTCTCCTCAGTGTCTGATAATTCCTCTTCTATCCTCAACTTCTATGAGTTCAGCTTTTAGATTTTTCATGAGTAAGATCATGCTGTAGTTACGTTTTTGTACTTGGCTTATTTCTCTTAACAGAATGATTTGTAATTCCATCCATATTTTGAAAGTGACAGGATTTCATCGTTTTTTATGGCTAGATAGTACCACGTTAGGTATATGTATCCCATTTGCATTATTTATTCATTGGGTGATGAACACTCAGGTTAATTCTATTCCTTGGCTATTGTTAACAATGCTGCAGTAAACATGGGAGCATAGTAGATGCCTCTTCGATACATTGATTTCATTTCTGTTCGTATATATACCCAAGGACGGAATTACTGGCAATAGTAGATTTATTTTCAGTTTTTTGAAGAACCTCCGCTTGTTTCCTATGATTATACCCTAACAAACACGCAAGGGCTCCTTTTGCCCACATCATGGACTGCACCTGTTATCTTTGGTCTTTCCGATCATAGCCCCCCTAACCACAGTGAGGTGGCATCTCTGTGGCTTCACTTTGCATCTCCCTGAGGCTTAGTGATGCTGAGCATTTTTCATGTACCTGCTGGCAAGAACTGCCTTTTTTAAACAGATGACGTCATGTGGAAATATTCACCTGTCCATAGAACTGCTTGAAGCACAGTCATGAAACTCCAGTTCCATTTATAAAATTAGTGCTGTCATCTACTCAGAATACTAATGGTTTTAATGGAGATGCAATATCTTACAAATAAATAATTAGTTTTGCACAGGAAAGGGTAAATAGAATCCTAATTAACAAATCTGTAATTTTTCTTAGTACTTCTAGGTTTTAAACACGACAAGTGGCAGTTTTCATGTATAGTAAGAAAAATGTATTTTGTTACTTGTATTTACTCAGAATAATTATAAGTCCAAGGTTTGTGTAATACAGCATGCATTTATTTTAACTAGTGGAATTATAAGACTGAGACCATCAAGACTTCTAAACTCTTCCTTTGAACACCATGGATAATATACCTAGAATAGTGTTGTAGGTCCTAGAAGAGGTTGGTAATTACATCACAGTGCATGGACTCTTCAGACTAAGTGATTTTTTTTAAAAGACCTGTTGTTTGATTTAGAATTTGAGTTATCTTCTTTATTTATGTGGAGCATTCCATAGCTGATCTCATCCATTGTCTCACAGTTTGTCATGAAAATAACCAAAACTTTAATTCAACCAAAGTCATAGGTCAGATCATCTCAGCAGCAGCACTACTGACCTGAAGGTGGGTCATTCCTTGGGGGCTGCCTTGTGTAATGTAGACTGTACAAGAGTGTCTTTGGTATCTGTCCCCTAGATGCCAGAAACACATATCAATCATGACAATCAAAAGGACTTCTAGAGATTATCAAATTTCACATGTGCTCCCCTGGGTGGGGCAGAATCTCCCTAGTTGAGAACCGCTTCCACAGAAGATGAAGTTTCAGGGTTTCACTGTGTACCCATCACAACACTATTAAATAAGCTTGAGTAAAGCTCTGCCCAGGCAATTGGAAAAACAAAATCAAAACAAAACTTTGAATTGAAAAGGAACCAAGAAAGTGCTAATAACTATTCAGATAATGGAGCTGCGTAAGCCCTATGGTTAATGCAGTTGGCAGCACAGAAACCATTCATTAAGTGAGCCTCACACCTCAAAAATCATGGATGGGAGGCATTGTTCTGGGGCTGCTAATGCAGAAAATGTAAAGAGGATGCATAAATCGCAGATGCATGGAGCCTGACAGGGTTTTCTAGAAATACATGTTCACAAGCTCTTTCCTTTTCAATAATCTGACAATGTGAAAATACACTGTTGAAAAAAGTAGTTTCTATTCTACGTAAAGTTTGAAATGAACCAGTTTTGAGAAACCGTATTAGCTTTTGAAACCACTAATAGAAATGGACTGTTACAAACACAGGTTCATTGCCTGAGAAGGGAATGCAGTGGTGTATTATATAATATGGATTTTAAATATTAGATGTGGAATATTTCTTGTCTTGTGTTCAAAGAGCTTTGTTGCTTAAATTATGTAGAATAGGCACTCCAGTATAACTTTTGAAGAAAAGTTATATTAGCTCTGAAGAAGAGCCAACATTGTTCTCATTTTAAAATCATCTATTTTAAATAATTTAATCTGTTCTAATGTTTAGTTTCCATCCTATTCTTACTTCAATATATGTTTAAATTATTTGTTCAAATTTAATGTCTCAAGTAGCTTTGAAGGATTTCTTGGAGACAAGACTTGTTAGATGTATTTAAAATGTGTACATTCTGCTCAGAACTATTCAGAAAACACTTCAAGAAAAAAAGATTTTTCAAATCACTTAACCGAACACGGATTTACTTAATGGTTATAAAAATATAGTATACCAAATCTTTCATAGCAAATATAAAATGTGCAAAAGATTTGTATAATACACTGTTTCTTACAGAAGGTGAATGATAGAATACAGAGTAGTAGAGATGCAATTTCTTTTATGTGAGGAGTACCAGGAATCCAGATGACTGAAGCAGGTTAGGTATCTAGCATAATTTCTAGCTCTATGCAGTTGTTGAACTAGCACAGAAATTGTTACACATTTCAATGAAATAGAGTAATAGTTATCTTATGGATACTTAAATGCATAAAACTAACAAGCTATGGAAAATAAAACGCTTTTGTAAAGGCCTATATCCTACTACTATGTTAAAGTTTAACCTTGCACTTTTTCACAACAAACTGCCTGATACTTTAATTATTATAACTATACATTCATTTGATATAATTTTAGTTGGAGCAATATGTTGTAGTTTGGTATGAGCTATACTTTCTCTGTGAATTAAGAGAAGAGGTCAATAGTGGACCAACTCCTGCAGTTGTGTGTGTGTTTAATACTATGTCAAAATATTTCTCTAACATAAATATTAGCCAATAAAAACTTGTAAGAGAAAACATAAATATGTACACATTAAAAAGATAAATGTATGCATATCCTTACATGGACCCATATGTATACGATGATCTATAAATTTGTTACTTGTTTGATGATATTGGTGTTGTTTTCTTTTGTCTCTTCTGTTACTTTTCTGTTGTCACTTCATATTAAAGTGTGACTGCATTTATATATGGAGATAAAAAGTGTGTGTACCTGTCATCTTCTATGTTACAGACCTAAATTTAGGGCATACTGAGTTAGATTATTTTTCCACTACTTTTCCCTTTTGGTCTTTCCAGTTATTGATGAAAACAGTAAAATAAACTGCCATGAGGGGGAAGTACCATAGTTTCCAGAATGTAACACAACAGATATAGGTGTAGAACTTTATAATTCCCAAATACTTTTGCGTACCTCACTTGAATCTGACATGATTGCACAAAATATATGATTGAAATATACAGTGGATTTTAAATTTTTAAAAATTTATTATAGTAAAAGACATATTGCCATAAGTCCCACTGAACTCCCCCCACACACAGTCCTAACACATTTGTCTACCACCTGTGGCACTTTCTGAAGCATTTCTGGAAGTGCTCTTTCTTGAGTTTCTCTGAGGTGTGATCAAAAGTACAGAGAATGCTGCTACGGAGTGCCATCCAATGAAAAGGCAGGCTTGTAAAACATTACAATGTGTCCTCATCCACCTTATTCACTGATCTGTCACCATGTGACTTTTCACTCTTCCCCAAAGTCAAAATGACTATGAAAGATGAACGCTTTGAATTGATTCAGAATAGTGGTGCAGCCAAAGACACTTAGGATTTCCACAACTGCTTCAGAAAGTGGCAAAAAAGAGTAGATAGGTGTGCTTGAAGAAAGGGAAAGTATTTTGGGAGAAATTAGTAGCCATGTGTAATTTCTGTAATCATTTTTAATTTAAACATCGTATTTTTCAAGCATATCTTATAATTTTTTACGGTCATTCTCAATAAATGAACTTTCAGTCCACTGGCAAATGTTAAGATTATACTTCTGTTTGTGTCTTTGTATTTTAAATGCTCCATTGCGATATATCTGCTTGCTTCTGCCCTGTTTTGCCGTGCATGCAAAGGGATGGGCCAAAAGAGCTGCTCTCTGTTCATGAACACAGCTAAGTTGTCATGTGCCTGCTGGTGCAGAGCCAGTACAGAGTGTTCACAAGCAATTCAGTGTTGGTGTGAAAAACAAACCACCTGGATTTGGAACACACTGGACATAATGTACTCACTGGATCAGACCACCAGATTCAAGAACATTGGGGACCTGGCTGCCCTGTATCATGAAACTTTTAGTTATTATCTAAACTCTGATAAAATTAACCGCCTTTCAAATAACTCAAACCCGAGTGACTGACAAACATTTGGACCCTGCAGAACAGAAAGAAATAGAAACGTGACATGTGCTCTAATGTTTGGAACTTTTGTCCCATGCCCCTGGAGGATCAGTTGTTTTCATGGAAATTGTTTTATAAACGAAAATATGAGAAATATATGCTGCTGCAAAGTAATGGAAGAGACAATATCTGTAATACTCTTAGTTTTCACACTATTGCACTGAATTTTATTTAACCATTCATTTAGTATCATTGTGTAAATAAAGTGCAACACGTCTAAGTGCTGAAATTACAAAGATAAATAGGACAGTACTTGCCCACACGACGCTATAGTCCACGGTATGAAAGAGGCTGTGAACCGAGGCACTAGAGTAAGACACAGGCTGATAAAAACAAGAGAATTTACATAGATTCGGAGAAGGGACATAATCCTTGATGCCAGGAAAGGCTTACCTTCTGGTGGGAAGATTCCTGTTGGTTGGGAAAGTCCAAGTTTATGCCCATTGTTCAAGTGTTCCAAGTTGGATGATAATATGATCATCTCATTATTGGGAATTAAGTAGAGAAAGAATGGGAAGCCAGATGAAGACAAATATTCCAGGAGAAGGGGATGATGGGAAGACATAGAAGCAAGCAAGGATGGAATCTAAGGTAAGATGAAAAAGTAAAATCACACATACAGGCAAGAATGATGTTAAAACATTTAATTACTTTTTCAGGTTCTTACACTAGGGAAACAATACAATGTTTACACATGTGGGTCTGATTTATTTCACTTTTGAGTATGGACTCTAGTTGCATCCATTTACCTATAAAAGCCTCAAGTTTATCTTTTTTATAGCTGAATAATACTCCATTGTATAAAAAATACCACATCTTTTTTATCCATTGCTATTCTTTTTTGTTATTCTCTTTAAAATAAAAAAGAAAAATATTCAATTATTTTTCCTATTAGTACATGATTGTTATATATAATGTTGTATGCATTCACTTTGAGGAATGGGTACATACACTGTACATATCATACTTGATCTGTTTTATTTCGCTGTTCCCTACCATCTTAGGGCTCAGTTTCCTTTTGGTGAAAGGATATGAGTACTGTCTGTCTCACAAGGCTGTTTTGAGGATTAAATTGTGTGTGTGTGTGTGTGTGTGTGTGTGTGTGTGTGTGTGTACCTGGCACATAATCAGTAGGCAGAAAACGAACACTGGTTGAATGAATGATGGTGCTTTGGTTATCAGTCAATGGTAATGTACCAGCAAACCACATTAGGTGGCTCGTGCCTCTTAACACCATGTGGTAATATTCTTTCTCTCTTTTTAAGTGAAAAAAATCTTCATAGGGTGCCACTCCAGAAAGCAAGACAAAAGAAATCAAGCATCCCTCACTATGTAGACTACATAAAGCTTTGAGTAGAAGCAAGGAAGTGGAGGCAGTCAGCAGGACTTCCAGTTTCAGCTCCATCGCGTTTCAGACACTATGTCACACACTAGAAGGGACAGCGTCAGAGAGGAGGATGAAGCATTTGAGGGAATGCTACCAAAAACTAAATAAATAAGAGTCATGTGGGAGTGAGAGAATGAGTGATCTAGGGGAGTAGTTACAACTTCTATTTAATGAATTTTTAAAACCTTTTGAACCAAACTCTAAAATGTATGAAATACATAGGCCGTAAGGAGAGCTCATCATATACATGAAGCTTTAAGTGAATGCATGGAAAATGATGTCACCCTCTTTATTAGACTGTATGTGAGTCATCAGGGATACTCACATCAGATCATGGTTTAAACATCAAAAAAGACTAGACAAAAATGGACGTAACTATACAGTATCTGAAGATTTTAAAGAAAAAATTAAATTTGATGCCCATTTGGGTATAACAAATAGATTGAATGATTCCTCAAATTCCTGAAATGAAATATGCCAGCAGTGCTTGGCTTCCTTGCACGATGGGCAGATCCATACTCAAACTAAATGGATTGAAGGATTTTCCCCTGCAGTTCCTTAAAATGTCATCCTGTTTTCATTTAGAAAACAGACACTCTGGAATCTGAACAATTTAATGTCAAAGATGATCTCTAAAAGGAAATCGAGTGCCTCAGATGAGGCATTGAACCTCTTGAATTTCTAATTGGTCAGCTTCACTCTGACTGTACCATAATACATTTTGACACCTGCCTTGCTATTAGGAAATTTTAATTACCAAATGTCTATTCCTGTAACAGAATTGATATACTTAGTCACAATGCTATTTGTCTGAGTAATAATGATAGAGAAGTGAGACTATCTGTCTTAATAACCTACACCTTCCTATGTGTACTTTTATTCACTATTACCACTTTTAATCTCAAAATTATTCAGTAATTATTTATTCTCAGTCTTCATTAAAAGTTACATGTCTTTTCAGCCCACTCAGTTCTTAACAACTAGTCTAAATATATCTCCTGTGTTATTCATTTTTCTCTATCTGTCATTCAGTTTCCACATTCTCTTCACTGTCCCGAACTTCTTCTAGTCTTACATTTTTCCTATTTTGAGGTTTCCAGAACTGAGCATACTTTTCCAGACCAAATGTGTCAAAAAATATTCTCACCTTTTGTCTACATGTCAGATACTGAAAAATGTTCACTGTGCTTGCAAAGGAATACCAGCAATAAAACAGCCAGCCATCCCCAAAGTAATTACTTTCATACATTTCATTCCACATCTATGCAGGGTTTAGGGACTATGGTAAATGAAGTGAGAACTGATATGATGTGGACATAAGTGAGTTTGGGTAAGGCTGGCCAGAGAGTTTGATGTGCTTCTCAAATTGTTCCTTTCATAGATGGATTTCAAAAAATTTGTCTAAAACGAGGCAAGTCAGAGGAATGCTCTGAGTCAAGCATTTGGAACTATGCTCAGTTTAAACTACTTGGTATAGTTTTACAGCCTTAACCTTTTAGAACTTCAGAAATTACTTGGGAATTCATTTTAAAAACGACTACCCTTATATGAAATCAGAAGTCTTTGCTCTTGATATTTTGGTATCGGAGACTTCTTGAATGTCTTTTAGTGAAAAACAATGAGTATATTACGAATATTTTGAATAAGTTGAACTGCTTTCCATTGAAGTTACCAGAATGGTTTTATAGTAAAACTGTCATCCACATATTTTTTCTCTCTTAAACAATACATAATGAAAACAGATTTCTTGTTAAAAATTTAGAACTGACAAAGTTTTTTAGGAACTTGTAGTTTTTTCTTTCAAGTGGAGTAAAGCTTTCATGATATAAGAATATCTTGTTAGACCTCATTTTTTCTTCTAATTATGATTTTATAATTTTGTTTCTATCTTTCATAGAAATTCAAAATAGAACTATAACTCCTAAAAAGCAGTATAATGAAAGCAGAACAAAGGTGGCGTAAGATTAGCATAGCATCACAGTTAAGAGCACGGCACTTACGAACTGGTACAATTGGGTGGCCACCCTCTTAATTCAAGTTGCCCAGAAAGCTGATCCTACAGTAAAAGGTCTTGTTAAACCTGGGAGTTCACACGTAGGGAAACAAAGTGTGGCGGCGGGACCAGGCCACTAGACAGGGAAAAGAAATTATATAGTGCACACTTCTATGTGACCACTGCTCTGCAGCTAATGGTCTCTGGTTGTTGGGGCAGAAGGGACATCTCCAGAGAGAACAGAGGACGTAACATGGGTCAGTCCTCTCCATTTGTAAAAAGCTACTAAACTTTTTGAAGGTTATTGTAGTACATTCTTGCAGTACGTTAGGATCACTTTCACCTTGGAGAGCTGATGCATGTATATAACACGTCTCAGTTCTTTCTTCTTCCTCTCCCATCTCCCCAGTTGTTCCATCTCACAGTCCCCTTCCCATTTGTAAAAGATACATGTTTCCTATTACCTGTCTTTTATTTTGCTCTTTATTTGTCCTTTTGGTTTCTTATATAAGAGAAAACATACAGTATGTGAGCTTGTGTGTCTGATTTATTTCAGTTAACATTATAGTGTCAGGGTGCACTCATTTTCCTACAAATGTTTCAAGTTTATCCTTCTTCATAGCAGAGAAGTAGTCCACTATGTATAAATGCACATCATGTATTCTTTATTTCATATATTGATGGCCATATAATCACTTCCAAGATTTAACTATTATAAGTTGTGCTGCTATAAACATGCTTATGTATATATCACTGTAATATGATGTATTTGAATGTGGGCAAAGATACTTTGAAGGGGAATATCTGAGTCACGTGGAACTTCTGTTGTTAGGTTTTTGAGGACCTTCCATACTGATTTCCATAATCATTGTACTAGCTCACAATCTCACCAACAATGTAGAAGGGTTCCTTTTCCCTCTCAGCCTATCCAGTATTTGTTGTTATTTGATTTCTTGATTATTGCAACTTTCATTTTGGAGTAAGATGGAGTCTCAGTTTAATTTTGCATTTCTGTAATAGCGATGTTGAACATTTTTTTAAGTTATTATTAACCATTTGTCTTACTTCTTCACTTGCCCATTTTATGACTGATGTTTTTTAATTTTGGAGAATCTGGGGGATTTTTTTTGGAGTTTTTCACTTATCCTCAGTATTAATCCTCTCATGGAGGAGTAGGTGATACATTTTATTTTACCATTCTGTAAGTTGTCTCTTTGCTCTGTTCATCATTTCCTTTGCTGTGGAAAAGCCTTTTAATTTGATATGATCCCATTTTAAAATTTTTATGTTATTTCTTATGTAATTGGGCTTCTGGTCAGAAAGTCCTTGCCTATTCCTACGTCTTCGAGAGTTTTACCTATTTTGTCTTCTGGCAGATTAAATGTTCAAGATTTAATATTTTGATCTTTGAACCATTTTGATTTTAATTTGGTACATGGCAAGAGATATGTGCCTAGATTCAGTCTTCTACATGTGGATAGCCAGTTTTCCCAGCACCATTTGCGAAAGAGGTATCTTTCCTCAAGTGTATGTTTCTGGCTTGTTTGTCAGAGATAAGATGGTTGAATGTGCCCCAAGCTGTTTCTGCATCGTCCATTTTCTTCTGTTGTTCCACATGTCTGTCTTTGTGCGAGTACCCTGCCGTTTTTATCACTGTGGCTTTGTGGTATAATTTCAAACTCAGGATTCTGATGCCTTTTGCTTTGCTCTTGTTGCCTGGAATTTGTATTCTGGTTCTCTATGAATTTTAAGATTGTTTCCTCTAGTTGTGTGAGAAATACTGTTGGTATTTTAGTTGGGATTGCATAAAAACTGCATGTCAATTGTGGAAGTGTGGTCATTTTGACAATATTTGTTCTACCTGTCTAGCACAGGGGATATCTTTTCATTTTCTGATGTCCTGTTTGATCTTCTTTTTCAGCGTAGTACAGTTTATGTTATAGAGGTCTATAACAAAGGGTTATGTTTTTCTAATTTCTGTCCTTGTGGGTTTATTATTTAGTGTACATGAATGCTGTTGATTTTTGTGTGTTGATTTTGAATCCTGCTACCTTGCTGAATTTGTTCATTAGTTCTAGGGGTCTTTTGGTGATGTTTTTGCGTTTACTATGTAAAAGGTCATGTTGTCTGTAAATAAGGATAGTTTGACATCTTCCTTTCCTATAGGTATCCCTTTCATTTCTTTCCATTGCTTGATTGCCCTGGCTAATGTTTCAATTACTGTATTGAGTGGGAGTGGTAATAGTGCACATCTTTGTTATTTCTAATTTTAGAGGAAAAGCTTTCAGGTTTTTTTTCACTTAGTATGATGTTACAATAGATTTATTATAAATGACTTTTATCACACAGGTTTTCTAATGCCATTCATGCTTTCTTTTGACTTTTCAATAATTCCAGTTAATCTTCAGTTAGTCTTTTTTTGTCATCTAGCAGGTATTAGTTCAATTTCCTATGTTCTGTTGTTTTTCAGATATCTCTGACTGTATAGACACCAGCATCATCTCTGTCTTCTACTTCTAACACTCTGTCCTGATATTGGTAACTTTTGTTGTCTGTACAGTGATACCTTGGCTCACAAACTTAATTTGTTTTACAACTTTGGAAAACATGGCCACATTTGTGTTTGTGTAGGAAAGATGATCATGGTCATATTTGTTACCTCCTGCACAGTTTTTATTTTCATTTATTTTTAATTTTTTTATTCTAAAGAGAAGAGAACAAAAACAAATTAACAATTACAGACATAAACAAAATAACACAAAAACAATAAAAACAATACAGAATTTCAAACAAGGTGATAGAAAATTAACAGTGGTTATTCTATTACACATTATCTTCAATTTGGTTACTCAGATAACCAGATATAGGCATGCAAGATTTATCAAACAATTAAACATTAACTGTTCCTTTCAATAAACCAATAGAAATTAGTAGTACAATTACTACTATTACAATATATATGTAAATTTTCCCTTCTTTCTTCCTTTCCTTTCTCTTTTCCCTCACCCCAGTTGTTCTTTCTTTTTTAGCAGTTTCTTTCCCTTTCACAGTATCTGTTGTACCTTTCAGAATTTATTTATTCTTTCAGGTTCTGACAATAGAGAGACAATACAATGTTTACACATGAGTCTGGTTTATTTCACTTATGAGTATGGTCTCTAGTTGCATCCATTTACCTTTGAAAGCCTCAAGTTTATCTTTCTTTATCACTGAGTAATATTCCATTATATAAAAATACCACATCTTTTTTATCCATTCCTCAGTTGATGGGCATTTAACTTGTTTCCATGATTTAGCAAATTGCACTGCTATAAACATGGGTGCACGTATTTCTCTGTGGTATGATGTTTTTAGTTCTTCTGGAAAATATCCAAAAGGGAAATAGCTGTGCTGAATGGGACCTCTAATGCTAGTTTACTGAGGATTCTCCAGACTGATCTCCACAGTGATTGCACCAGTCTACACTCTCTTCAACAGTGGAGAAGGTGCCTTTTTCCCCACAGCCTCTCCAGCATTTGTTATTGGTTGATTTCTTGATGATAGCCATTCTTTCTGGTGTGAGATGGAATCTCAGTGTTGTTTTAATTTGCATTTCTTTAAGGACTAAAGATGTTGGAACATTTTTTCATGTATTTATTTGCCATTTGTATTTCTTCATCTGAGAAATGTGTATTTGTCTCAGATGCCCATTTTTGGATTGGGTCTTTGAATTTGGGGGGCCTGATTCTTTAAAAATTCTTTATGTGTTCTAGATAGAAGTCCTTTGTCTGAGGGATAGTTGGCTAAATTTTTTTCCCAATTTGTGGATTTTCCTTTTACTCTGTTGGTGATTTCTTTTAATGTGCAAAAACTTTTCAATAAGATGAGATCACAATTTTTGATTCTTTGAAATATTATCAGTGCAATTTGGTTTTTGTTCATGAACTCTCTGCCTGCAGAGTTTTTAAATGAAAACAAAATTTTGCCAAACACTTCTGTGTTTATAGAGTAAAGATTTTGCTGATTATATGGAGATCTCTTTAGTGAGTATCTGATATTCACTGTTACCCTCTTAGTGTGGCTATAGCTTTGCCTCTGTCCCAAGATTTGATCATCTCCATTAACAATGTCCATTCAAATTAATAAATTTAGTACATTTTTAAAAAACAGCAGTATAATAACAGCAACAAGACATTAGCCATATCTTTAACAGTAGAGAGAAACGTCTTTAACAGTAGAGAGAATCTAAGGAGAGAAATCTCTCCTTAGATTCATACTATTGAGCTATGCTGTAGGGCAGTGTTTCCAGAGGTAGGTTAGGATAAAGGAACAGCATTATTATTGAAAATTTTAGTTTTCAAATTTGACGAAAAGAATGTGATACACAATCTTTTTCCAAGATTGTATGACTAAGACAAAAAAATGAGAATCTGAAATCATTTCCAAAGCGGGGCTGACGTGTTACTTTGTAAGTTTAATATTCTCTCTCCATTCCCTATGGCCCGGTCTTCAAAGCAGGCATAGTACACTTAGGCTATGCTTAGGCCATTTTCCTCTTCTTCCTACTGCAGTGCTATGTTTCCCGGTCAAATTAAAGTGACAGGAGCTCAACCTAGAAGATTTCATCTTTCTTAGTTCAGCTCTGCGTGCTTCCAGATAGGAGTATACAGCCATGCAAAGCACTAGCAGAATAGCTACTCTTGCTTCTCTTTGGGTGTTGGCAGTTGAGGCTCTGCCTGTTGGCTTTTCCTTTCAGTGTGAGCAACTTCCAGGCCCAGTGTGGTCACAGTGTTTCATTCGGCCTGGCCCAGCACGGAGGCAGACTGTCTTAAGGCTAGCTGGTATCAACATCTTCAGCCTTAAAACTG
This sequence comes from Chinchilla lanigera, assembly GCF_000276665.1. Taxonomy (NCBI): domain Eukaryota; kingdom Metazoa; phylum Chordata; class Mammalia; order Rodentia; family Chinchillidae; genus Chinchilla; species Chinchilla lanigera. Next base: position 19,606,304 of record NW_004955444.1, read on the forward strand.
GGAGATTAAGTAGACAAGTATTGCCTCTCCTGTGCCCCCTGAAAAAAGAAGATGGGGAAGATAAGTGGAAAGTAAAAAATTAGCTTCTTACTAGATCCATGCTACTTTTCATGCGAACAGCATTACAAGCATATCTGTGTGCGCGCACATTATCCCCTTCATATCAGGCCTAGCTTTCAAAATGCCTTGCTTTAAATGAAACAGCAGAAGTCTTTGACTTTGCTGCCCAAATTGAAGTTATTTCTTTCACTACAAAAAATAGGAAACTGTAATCTTATTTTGGGCCAAGTCATATAAAATAGAAATTTTATTTTGAGGACATCACTCTTTCTGATTATAACTTATGATAATACATCCCCTAAGAAATCTCAAATTAACCCCGTTATAAACATTTCCATTTTTAGCTTTTTTTTAAGCCCAAGTGTCAAATAGTCCTTCAAAAAATGCCTAGACAGAGATTTTCCCTTGACTGCAATACAATGTGCTACTGTTTCATGAATTACATGAAGTTTTTGTTCTCTCCCTCAGGAGCAGTGTTCTGAGTTTCTTTTTCCTAAGGTTTCCCTAAAAAGCTCCCAGTTTTGGTACCAGTGCCAGTGACTGATTCGTGTTTCACATTCTACTTTCTGATTTCTCTTGTTTTAGTGGCTATGGTAGCCTGATATTGCCCAATTTTTCCTCATCATTTATTGTGTTCCAGTGGTGCTGTCTGTCCATTTTCAGTTTGTGAATAGACGAAGTAATAACTACCTATTTTGAAAAGCTCATTGGGATTATGGGTTTGGTTAATATCCTCTAAAAACTATTTCAAAAACTCGAGTAGCAGATTATAAATGACTTTTTATGTGATTGCATCCCCTGGTGCTTTGAAATAAAAATACAATAAAGAGCATAAAACCACTTGGTCAGAAAGGCTAATCCTGGTTGATGCTATTTACATTTAGATTTACATAAGTCGGTCTATTTACTCTTTCAAATTTTGCTTCAGGTTTTAAATAGAGACTACATGGAAATTAAAAGGCATAGTATGCTTAGGTATGTCTTGAAAAATTGTAACGCCTAACTAAATTCACTTGATTTCTAAGAATAGTAACTGTGATGAACATAATGAGTAAGGATATGCAATTACTTATGTTTAATAAAACAATTTTACTGCAGTAATGATTAGTAATAATTACATAGAATGTGAGCCACAGAGAGGTACCGGGTCATTAGAGAATAATGCCAATGCTGTGCCTCTGGGTTTGTGACTACACATACGTACCGTACATCCGCAGAGTGTCTCTGACTGATGATGGCTCCACTGAATGATTTTTTTTAACCTAAAAGGAAAAAAAAGGAAAATCACTCAATAGAAGCCTTAAGTCTAATCTTTTGAATTTTTGAGCTTTTCCGGGGTTGGCTGCATGAAGTCTAATCCTCTTTCATGATCCTGGGCCTGGAAGGTCCCAGGCAGCCATGTGATCATGAAGTGAAGCAGTCAGCACTCCACAAGGCACGGTGCTGCTGAGTAACAGTGTTTTGTAGGTTCAGTGGATTCGGTGCATTTTTGATGCACAGTTGTGTCAATTGAAGATTTTATTGGGAAATGACCTCATTGTAAATTGAGGAATAGCTGTAGTCAGAGTCTGATTCTTACATCTTACAGGTGATAGTGCATACAGCAGTATCTTATCTAAGAAACCTTTTCTACCGAGAATTCATACTTAGTTCTATTCCCCAATGGACAGTGCAGCAAAGCCTATTTCTTCCATCATGACCTGGGAGATTCAGATAGATGTCTTCAGGGATCTTTCCAAAATCATCATTCTAAGACTCTATGAGCTATAATTATACTTCCAGTGACAACTGGCCATAAGCCCATGACATGGGATACCTTCTACCATTCGTAGGTAAACAGGAAGCCTTTTGAGATCCCTGGCAGCTGCTCTTAAACAGGGTGTGGTGGGTGAGCTGTGAAAGTCAAAGATGACAAGTACAGCCTGGTAAGGAGGAGTCTGTAGGGGATCTTGCTTATGCCTCTCCCTTGGCCCAGAAGTTTATCCAGTGATAAGTCTTCACCCATAAATGGAGTAAGGAGGCTAATTCTGATGCACATTCTTGTTTGACAGCTCATAATTCTAGAAAACATTGTTATGGTTTGTGTCTACATGTCCCCCTAAATCCTCATGCAGTCATGGGGTGGTATTCTAGTATTTGTGATTGATCCATGATCCATTGCTGGGATTATGGGTGTGAGTGCTACACCCACACTGGGGTGGGTAGTTTGCATACAATGTAAGGGAGGGAAAGACGTTTGCTACTGCTCCTGCTTTTTGCTCTTGTTGCTTTTGCTGTTTTCCACCGCCATGAACAGTTGCCCTCTGCCATGTGCCACCCTGCCTTGGAGCCAGCCAAGGATGGACTGAAACCTAGACAGATTGTGAGCTAAGTAAACCTTTCCTTCCTTAAATTTGGGCATTAGGTATCTTGTCTCAGCAATGAGAGAACAAGTAACCAAGACCAAATTTGATACCAAGAGTAGGGTCATTGCTGTGACTATACCTGACCATGTGGTTCAAGAGCCTTTGGAAATGGCTTGTGGGAAGTGTTTGGAAAGGTTCGAAGATGTCACCTGAAAGAGTGGAGCTGGAATGCCTTTGGCTGATCTGTATGGGACCAAGACAGACATGCCCATATGTAGAGCCAAACTTTAGGATTTCTGACTGCTGTGTGTATTTTACATTAAATATGGTCTTATGAAAAAAAGAAAACTCACAAAATTGGATAGAGCACTCATGTAGTGGTTCCATGGCCATTTCTGTACTTTTTTTCTCCTTAAAGTCTTCAGTTTTCAACCAAGTTTTCATCCACTATAAGACTGAGTCAGTCCCCTCAAAAGAATGCCATGAGGGTTAGGGCATAACCCAGTGGTAGAGCACCTGCCTAGCCTGCACTTTAGCCTGGACCTAAAGCATCAGTCAAAACAAAATGCTATCAAGATGTAAGAACCAGACTTTAGCTATTCTCTGAAAGCTAAATCCTTCTCTTGTAAAGTCATTGTGCCCCTCTCTTTAGGAAGGTGAGTTGTTTAATCAGCCAAGTATGATTTCTTTTGAAATTGGGCAGTGTTTGCTGAGGACTTATTATGTGCTGGCCCTAAGCTCTAGGGGCATTAAAGATAGCTAAGATGTGCACTGTCTCCGCTGGTGGCCTATAGTAGTGTGCAGTTAACCCCCTAACCACAAAAGCTGCCTGGTAACAGAAGGCTGCCCAGAGAGGTACAAAGAATGTGGGATGGCCTGGCCCTCACTGAGGGGAGCGAGGAGTCTAAGAAACATTTCCACAAGGTATCCCAAATAACAAGGGTCATGTGTGAGGTGCAGAAACCCTGGAAGTTGTAAACAGGACTTAGCAAAATCATCACAGCTCTCTAGGAAGCAAGTAATAGCAGGAAATGAATGTGTTTCCATATGGTAAGCCCTCTAGACATATGCTTTTGAAGAAGTTCTGAATGTCCTGATAGTAGTGTTACCTGTATTAGCGTTAACTAGAAGAACAAAATCAAGATGGGGTGTGTGTGTGTGTGTGTGTGTGTGTGTGTGTGTGTGTGTGTTTAGGGAAAGAGACATAGAGAAACAAACAGGTTTCTGATAAGGAATTGGCTCTCATGCCCGTGGAGGCTGAAAAGTCCCAAGCTCTGCAGTTGGCAAGCTGGAGAGTCGGGAGCACTGATTGTGTTGTTCCAGTCTGAGAGCTGGCAGACCCAGGACTCGAGAAGTGCCAGTGATTCAGTTGAGTCCAAAGTGAGGAAAACACTGATGTCCCAGCTTAACAGTCAGGCAGGAGGAATCTAGGCCTTCAGATGAAGCCCTCCTACTTCAGAAGGGACATCTGCTTTACTCACACTCAATCTACCAAGTGAAATGTTAATCTGATGCAAAACACTCTCCTGATAACACCGAAAATGACATTTAACCAAATACTTGGGCAATACATGACCCAAGCAAGTTGATACGTAAAATTAACTATCATAACTGCCTTAGTCTTTTAAGCATCCAGTGACATTTTGGCAGGCTAATTTCTAAATTGGAGGCTCTGTTTGACTCTTGTTTGTATGTTTTTCTGTTTTTGAAAGTCTCACAATACCAGATAAATTTCTGGCAAGGTTAAGTAATCTGTACCTGAAATATCTAGAACCAGAAGTGTTTTGGATTTTGTATTTTTTTTCAGATTTTGGAAAGTTTTTGTATATATAATGAGATATCTTGGGGCTAGGATCCAAGTCTGCATAAGGAATTCATTCATGTTTATATATTTACCTTATACATATATCTTGAAGATAATTTTACAGCACTTTTTGTGTACCTGCATAATAACTGCAACCCCTCATGTGAAATCATGTTGGTGCTAAGAAAGATTTGGATTTTGAAGCACTTTAGATTTTGGATATTCAGATTAGGGATGTTCAACATATACTACCACCACTTTTCTGTGATAGTTTATTAACAGTATTTTCAGAGTTGGTAAGTAACTCATCAATAAGATTCAGAATATATTGATACTCTCTGTTGGCTAAGTGCATGTACAAAAAGCCAATCTGCTTGGGTTTGAAGCCAAACCATGCCCACAAGCTCTGTGACTGGGAGCATCTGGCTTACCTTCTCTGTGCCTTTTTATCTTCATTTGTAAAATGCAAGTAAATAATAATTCCAAACTTGGGGCTGGGGATTTAGCTTAGTGGCACAGCGCCCGCCTGGCAAGCGTGAGGTTGTGAGTTCAATTCCCGGTACCGGAAAAAAACCCAACCCCCCCCCCTCCAAAAAAAAATTCCAAACTCTTGTTTGTTGAAAAGATTAAATCAGTTAATACATATCAGGTAATGCGTGCAAAGATAATGGTAGCGGGTACCACTATAATAAAAAATACAACGTTTACAGTCACATCCCTTTTACTGTAAAATGCTGTTTCAGCCTCTGCTCAATATTTCTCAAGTATTGGTTCTCAGGAAAAAGCCCTTAGCCAAAGCAGTAACATGAATGTACCCAATTAGCCTACACTTTGGATCAACTAAATCTAAAACTTCAGAGCCTTAGTTGGCTTGAGAACGACACCAGATTTAGAAAATGAGTTAGAGAAGATGAAATAGAAAGTAACACATTTATAGAATATGCACAGGCAGTGGAGTAGTTGATTTACTTTACTGCTTCTGTTCAGTTTAGTTTGTTATAGGCAAAGAATTTGCCCATATTTTAAATGGTTCTTTGGCATCTTAACATTAGAAACATTTGCAAACAAACTAGTGTACTCCAAGAGTGAGTGGGGATGGAGAAATGCACGATGGTGCTCATTGTCAGGGTGGGAGCTGTCAAGAGTAACACTCAGATATTGGAGCCAGGTTGTCTTTGGGTTGAAGCGCCCCTGACCAATGGACTAGTACCCCTGGATCAGTCACTGGAACTCAAGACTCTGAGCCTTTCAGCAAGGCACCTAAAATACCCAGCTCTTGATTTCTAGTTATGGTATTTCTGATTTGCATTAACAACCACATCATTCAATAAGTGAGTCCCTCTTGATTAGACAACTTGTTTGCACATTTATAGGGTGATATGTGAGGGAATCTTGTGTTTTTTCAGTTTAATCCAAAGAGTGTCTGAGTGTCTTTAGGAGCTCTTTACTTTCATAGCTATGTTTATTCAAGGCACCCACTCCTGCTGACCACAGTTTAGAGGTCTTCATACATCTTGAGTGTCTTTACTTAAGCCTAGCAGCTCACAGGCAATGGAATGTGATGTCTATAACACGTTGCTTTTTTTTTTTTTAACCTAAAACTATTTTTATGTTGTTTTTGAGATATATAAAATATATCCATATTACTGTGCACTTGTACCTCTGTGGATAACTGTTCTGTTTTGAAAACTGTTTTTCAGGTATGTGAATCCCAGTACTGTAATCCCAGTACTTTGGGAGGATGAGACAGGAGGGTTGCAAATTTGAGTCTTGCCTAGACCATTTAGGAAGAACCTAGCACAAATGCAAAATAAAAATTTCTGAGAAAATACCTTAGTGTGGAGACTCTAGGTTCAGTCCTCAGTATAGGAAAAGAAAAACCTAATTTGTTACATTTTCAGTTTCTCATGTCTGAAAAGTCATTGAACATATGTTCAGACCTAACTCTTCATGCATTTGCTTATTACCTTGGAAAAAATTATTCCTGTAACTGCAGAAGAATACTTTGTCCATTTATCATGTGACTAAAGACAGGGGAGGATTAAGTCTGAATGGAGTGATTACTGCTTTCAAAAACTGAAATTGTGAAAAGTATTTTGTTGTTATTATTGTTGTGTCTTGGAGAGTTTGATGGTGCTCCTGCAATTGGGCTGCCTCTGTGAATTTCCTCCTTCCCTCTTGTTCCTAACTTGCAAATTGGCAGGTGAATTTCTATGCATTTGTGATACTTACATTAATTCAGTGTCTTGGAAAATTTTCAAAAAGAAAACTTAATCACTGCGCCTGTGTGTTTGTTATTGTGATTCATTGTCATTCTCGTATCCATTCTTAGCCGGTGATAGTGGCACATGCTCTTTTCAAATATTACCATAAAGTGCATTTTTTTAAATCCAAAGACTATTATGGTGAAGCGAATTTCAGTCTATTATGAAAACTCTGAATTTCTTTTTTGAGAGCTAAACTCAGAATGCACTGAGCTGTGCCTTCTTGTATTTCCCATTTTTCTTTTCTTTCCGAAATGGTGCCATTCATTTAATACTTCATTACAACTGAACTGCAATATGTGTACATGGCGTGCAAAATGAGCCATTTTGTTTTAAAACAGATTGCAGATGAAAGGAAACCATTCATTTCTTGCTTGCTTGCTGTAATTACTAGAGCACTAATTACTCCAAATCACTGACATCCCGGGTCAGGAAGAATGACAACAGAAACATCAAAGAAAAGATGTGCCTCGCTTGCTGTGACAGATTTTTCATCTTCTCAGCCACAGTATATTTTATGGCTACTATTTTCCAGTTTGATGATGAAAAGACAGAAAGAAAAAAAGAAGAAAAACACACAGTCAAAATTGCTGAATGTTTACTATTATTTCATTCGCAGTTTGACGGTGAGAACATGTATATGAGCATGACAGAGCCGAGCCAGGACTATGTGCCAGCCAGCCAGGTGGGTTAATTAATCTTCTCTGCCTTGTTTCAAATTGTAATTAAACAAATTCAAAGAGTTGCATTGCAAATGAGTAGCACTATCAGTAACTGCTGCAATCAGGAATAATCATAATTTATAAACAAAGCATTTAAGCCTTGTTTCCAGTTAATGAGATGGAGCTGATAAAATACCAGAGTTGGCATTTGTTGAAAGATACTACCTTGTTTCCTCCCCAGAACGGCAAGCAGCTGTTTTGCCAGCATGATCTTTCCTAAACAGTTGTTTTACCTTTAGGAAATAAAGTCTTTACAGGTGCACATTATTTGTGCTTCTGATTGTAGATGAGTTAATCATTATAAGCTACACATGTCACAAATAGCTTTAATTATCTACTCTTAGGGCAGTTTTCAGCAAGATGTTTTGTTCATTGCTACTATCACACGGATGATGGGCACTGCAAGGCTGCTTTTAGGATCTTCTTGGGGGAGTTTGTGGGGGAATAGTTTCCAGGCCCCAAAGCAGATATGATTAAAACCTTTCAAGGGCACCTTTGTATCCTTTTCCCTGGGAGTGTTTGACAAGGTATTTAATCATGAGAAGTGACAACAAAAGTGCAATGAGAATGGAAATGGTTACATTTACAAAAGTAAATGCTTGCCTAGCTATTTTTAGATACTTAAGACCAGATCCTTTAATCCACAGAGGGCACTTAAAAGAAAATTATAAACTGCCCTAGGGTGCCAGTAAAACATAAAATATAAGAACATTGTAAGCAAAAATAAATAAGTGAATAAATGAGAGTGAAGGAGAGTTCACAAGAGCATTTCGTGGACGAAACACAAATCTCTGTTTTTCGAAAACACACAAATCACAGTACCTGGGAACTTCACTTTTCAGTCACTGTAGTGTGAACTCTAACGTAGCTTTCAGTGCCCATTTAATTTGTTCACATAGATTTGATAGCTGGAAGAGGAGTGGGCAAAAAAGGGGAGTAGTAAACTATTTTTCTTAATGGTAGCTGTCAAAGAATTAAATATGTTATATATATGTTAGGGTACGTTCCACGAACAAAATGCCGGGTGCTTAACTCAAAACAGGCAGACCTGCGTCTCCATGAGCTTGGCATGTATTTAGAAGTCATTATGACTACAGCCTTCTCTGGCAGACATCCTGGACACTCCACTCCACATTATTGCGTGGAAAAGGTCACCCCAAAGTGCAAAGATCCTGACTACATTTCTTTCCATTCAACTGAGTTGATCAGATAAGAATACCTTTGGAAGGTCAGGCTTTGCATTTGGAACTCATACTTAACTAAATTCATTCATCTAAGTAGCCTCCAAGAACCACAGGTAGTTCGGGATAGAACTGTTTGATTAAAAAATGAAAAATGTTACTATTAATTTTCTTCTAACCATCAATCCCAAAACTGTACTGACAAGTTTAGTATTACTATTAGATTAAAGCAAGCCGGTGCCATCTCTTTGGTGCCTTTAGGGTTTTAAAGTGTAAGGGCTAATTGAATTTGTTTGAAACAGTAGAAACACAAACTCAATAAATGATTATCGTTATAAAGCAGCTGCTCTCTTTCAGAGAATCATTATGTCCTTCTTAAAGAGTTTTGGCTAAAGGATTGGAAATTCAGAACATATGCATCGTAACAAGTTGGCTCCTTCGATTTCTAAATTCAAGTACAAAGTATAATGTTAAGCCCTTACTGAAATCACACAATGAGCATTATTTTTCTTAGTATTTTGATCAAGAGTTACTAAGCATGTTGCAAATACCAGTGATAATTTATGTAGAAGGAATAAAGAGCTCAAAATACTTTGGTGATCTTTAAAGATATTGCAGGTTTGTGAGCCAAAAGCAAACTGTTTTTTTTTTTAAATAATGCAGCATATGTATTTGAAAAGTTTTTTAGAATGAAGTATTTTAAAAATTAGTGTAATGTAAGATGGTGTATACCCTGGAGGAGAATGAACTTCACAAATTATGAAAGTTGAATGGCCCTCGCTAAATTTTACACTTAACATTTCTTTTGTTTACTGTAATATACTGTGTTGAAGAACTCATTACCTGGTACTCTTTTAGAAAATTTTAATCAATTTACCCCGTTAGGCAGCTATAAATAAGATTTTAGTCATACCATGGGGAAAAGTAGTTTTGTTCCTTTTTCCTATATAACATCAAACATCTGCATAGTTTAGTAATCCAAGATAACTTGCCTCATAACATCATTCAACAATTATAATTCCTGCTCAATTTTCAAATCAGTTCATGCTTTGGGACTTATAGACCAAGTTGCTAAGTAGCAACATATGGTGCACTACTGTTCCTGTGATGTTGCTGCAAGCATATAGCATAATTCTAAACTTGAAATGATTTTTATAGAAAGCCAGTGCTGGAACTGCTCCAGAAATGAAAATACACTGTAAAAATTAATGATATTCTTTTAGACAGTCCCATAGGGCTTTTTGGCTCTGTTTACTGCATGCATTCTGTACCTTTTAAGCTAGAGTATACAAATCCTTAAAATTTTTTGCATATAACTTTGTAATTGATAGGCAGCTTTAAAATGGAATATATCGGCCTTTAATAAGATTGACAAGTATGTAATAAAAACCCATAACATTTCCACGGCACTCTGGCGCCCTTCCTGGAATATTGACTGCTTTCTCCCGTGCTAACTAGAACTGTACTGGTCACTCAGTACTTTAAATTAAACACCATTTAACTTTTTTCTTTCTCTGGACAGCCGTTGAACAATACAGTGCAGAATTTCTTGGTGGATTTCCCAGCCCTGTCTAAAGAGACCATGTTGCTCTATATTTCATGAACTTGGAGGATCTTTCCCATGTCATTTATGGGATACTGTGAGTGGGCTAAGGACAGGAAAGCCAGAGAAAAAGAAAGACAGTGCTCTAATCCATACCCATGGCTCCTCCTTATTCCATTTTGACTGGTCATGCTTCAGATGCCCGTATGGAGACTAAAAATGTATAAAAAACAAACTATGAATGAACAAGTTTAGCGCACCAGTGTACAACAGAAGACTAATGTTACTAACGTATTTGCTACGAGTAGATTTTGGCTGCTGTTGCCACACAAACACACCAAAAATAGTAACCATGCGAGACCATGGGTGTGTTCATTTGCTTCCCTGAAGTAATCCTTTCACTATCCATATTATTTCATAACCTCTGGTTTTATGTCTTGGATATATACAGCAAAATTTATTTTTAAAAAATATATAACCCTGGTGTGCCAGAGAGCATGACAAGACTGAAGGGAACTGAGCTTCCCACCTGAGCTGCATTCCCACCAAAAGCTTCGCAGTCCACTCAGACACACATGCTTAGGGGAGCCCTCTCCCTAAACAATCGAAGACCTTTTCTCCAACCCCTGCAATCATTATACTGCTTTCTATAATTCCGTATAATGACTCTACCCTGGATATCAATGTCTATCTGGATTAGATGCATCAAAGGAATCAGAAGAGGAGTTTGGTTCTCTTCATTGGAAATTTCTATGGCACCAAGATTATTCAATTTTTACTTCTGTATATTTACCAGTGCTTTTCCTCATTCTTTCTCTTTCTGAGGCAGGTTCCAGAATATCGCCCTCTTCCTCTGCCGTGCATGTTTTACTTACCACTCACACCTGCTCCACTTTGCACAAGTTTCTGGACACAGCAACTCTGTTCTCTGGCTGCCTGCTTCAGGGGCGGCCCTGCCTAACAGTGCAGGGAAGGATGGCTCTTTTATATACAACAAATAATCCCTTGATGGAGGAATGAAAAGAGATTTCTGGTGTCAGGTGATGGAGAAGCTTAGGTTACTTGATTGCACCAGGGTTTTCAATAAATCACTTCCTCCCTAAACTTGGCCTTCACTGTGCTAAACTATTTCCTGCGTTTTGTTTTTTCTCCACCGCCTCCCCTGCTTGCTTGCTGAATTCCCTCTTACCTTCATGCTTTCTTTCCTTCCTTCCTCTTTTTTTCTGTGAATATTTTTCCTTTAAGTTTGAAAGAGTTTTTCTTGTTAATTCTGAGCATCACAGTAAAGGCTACTCAAATTTCTGACCTGAGGCCATATTTTAAGTTACTCTCGGTTTGTGATCAGTTTTCTTTCTGCTTTTCCCCACCTCCAAGCTCCACTGGAATTCTGAGTCTTACCCAGATTTTCAAACCTCAGGTTTAAAACATGGATAAACGCTATGGTTGGGGTGAATGCCCCCATCAAAGGTCTCTGTGTTAATGGCTTGCTCCACAGGGTGGCGCTACTTAGACGTGTGGATCTTTAGGCAGTGGGACCAGGTCCCTAGGTCACAGGGCATGTGCCCTGGACGGGGACTGAGGGACCCTGCCCGCTTCCTCTCTTTTGATTCTTGCCTGTGAGCTGAGCAGTTTGCTCTGCCAGATGCTCCCCACTTTTGCTATTGGACCCGCCTACAAGAGCCAAAAAGCAGTGGGTCTGTTTATTCAGGTTTCAGAACATCTAAACCCATGAACTAAAATGAACTTTTTCTAAGTTAGAGATCTCTCAGGTATTCTCTCATAGTAATGGGAAGCTAACGTAAGAAAATAAGGTAATGTTTATGTTTTTCTGTAATCTTGCGAGTAACATTTCACATACATTTCCTACAGTACATTTTGATTATAAAAGTTGAAATACATATGTACTCATATCTATATCTATATCATCATCTATGTGGATATCATCTATATCTATATCTATCTATATCTGTATCTATCTATCTGGGGGAGCACTCTCAAATGAATTTCAGGTTTGATTTCCAATTCCACTAAGCTTCTGTCCCTAACAACAGCTCAGATTCAACACATCTGTTCATTAAACTGCAATTCTTTGCCTCCAGCCTACTTCTTCACACCCCGAATTTGTTTTGCATGTATTCCCTTCAGTCATAACTGTTAGCACCACCCACCGCATCACCCAAGCTGGAGACATGGGGAGTCTCTCTTATCACTCAAATGTTAGCTAATCCAAGACAGCATAGATTCTACATTTGTACCAAACTTTCGAATTTGCCCCCTTTTCTCCATCTATGCAATTACTGCCTTAGTTCTGGGCTTCACGGGTTTTCATAACTCATTTCGTCTTCTCATTTCCACCTTTCCACTCAGCTCACTGTCACTGAATGGTATGCACCGCAAGGCCTTGCCTATGTGTACACATCCCAGCGTGACGATGCCTACTTGTCTGTGTATAGTGAGTGGTACACTAGAGTCCGCAAAGACGTCCCCATCTTGCCACACCTAGTTGTGAACTCATGAAGGTGGATCTTCTGTTGTTTCCTTCTGTATCTCCGATGCCTGGAATAGTATGTGACATATCAGATTATACAGCTTTATTTGTTGAAAGATAAGTAAATGAATTAAACTGTTTTGGTTCCTTTGCATTGCATTAATTCTCTTAGTCTTCTAATTGCAATGATACGTGGCCCTGCCTCACAGACATTTGGCCAATCTAGCACTTCCTGGTTGATTGCAGTAGCACCCTTTGTCTGATGTGTCAATATTTTTCAACCCACTAACTTAAGGCCACAGTACATCTCCTAAGAGAATCATTTCAAGGATAAGACTCAGAGCTAATGGGATAATAAACTACAAAACAAGAAGCAATTACTGTTGCAAGAATATCATGTTTTTGTTTATAATTAGCAATACGATGGCAGCAGAACCACTAGGGCCCTCCAAGTTCTCTTGTACAGTATTCTCTCAAATCTACTATTAAAATGGTTTTAAAATTTGCAAGCACACCACTAACTCTATTTTGTAATTACATGTTTTCCTAATGAGAAAATTTCCCAGGTCACAGCATCAATAAGGTATGACACAAAGAGCCTAGAAGCTGTAGTATTTTTCAGAGTATTTTTAGAAAAAAAATATCTCTACTATGGACCATAAAATTTCCATGACTGTGACATAAATTTGAACTATAAATTAGACCAATTACTTTTAGATTGATTCCTTTTGGAGAAATTTCAGAAGTAAAGTCAACTTGACTTTTTGACCATTAGCCCAATAAAATGATAAAGCTGCCATGCTTTGAGTAATCTAGTTAGTCCAACAAAGTCTGGCTTCTTAACAAGCCCAGACTAGTTAGTCAAACCAGTCTTCAGTGTAACATTCAAATGATTACTCTGTGAACTCCCAGAGGTATTCATTACAGACAAAATTGCTCTTGTTGCCTTGCATACGAGCTGAGTTTTCAATGGGAAATGAAAGGATGCCTGGAAAAAATAGGCCACCTAATTACGTTAAACTACTCTAGCGTTTGGCTTGACATCTTCATTACTCAAAATTAAAAAGATGCTTCACTTGAGCACACAAGTTACTATTGTTTATGTTGTTTTCTTCCTAAATTGGCTTCTTACATGGAAGTCTGCTTTTCAGCATTATATCTTGAAACAGCTCACATATTCCTTACAGTTTATAAAAATGTCTCAATAGCTGTATGGATACTGAATACAGGCACCATTCAAATATATATTTGGGCTCATGATCATTAAGCACACACGAGCCCTTCTGCATATTTTCTTGATCATTATATGTTGGTGTGGCTGAACTTTGATTCCTTCCCCTTGCTGCCTTTATTTTTATTATTATTATTTTAGTTCAGTATTGACTCTGTTAACGCTAAATGACCATCTACATGAAAACTACGAATTGCTCAAAAATGTAAACAGACCATAAAATTTACACTGAAATGCATTTGTCCAGTAGACATGTTTTATACTAACCTCACCAGCAGAGCTATTTTAGGAACATTTTAAAACATAAACATACGTACAGCTCACCGTCTACTGATTGCCAGTTTCTCCTCATTGACACTAATGAGGCCGCTGACAGGTTAAATGTTGTGTATCATTTACATTTCCAAGCCGTGGGATTTGTGAACATAAGACTCATTTTTTATATCAGGAAGATGAATGTTTGTTGCCTGTTATACTTGAGAATTTTGCAACAATTATCTAATAATATGTTTTTTGAAGGAATAGAGGACTGTATTTCAATGATAAAAATTATGAAAAGATCTGAATGAAATAGAATTTGTGGTAAAAAAATCAAATTCTGGAAATGTCAGGCTCCTTTTGGAACGTGGCTGACTCAGTGGAAAAATGTCAATAGGCGCCAGAACATGTAGGTAAATGCAAGAGGCTGTGGTTCTAGTACATAGCCTGACAGCTGCGCAGTGGCACTTGATACGTTTTGAAAACAGCTCTCTGGCCTGTTCACGATTATATTTTGAGAATTTTTTTCTTTAGCACGTGAACAACTGTGAAAAACTAAATATTCTTTTCTGGTAAGATTTGCAAGTACAATGTGCTATATAGTTTTTTTGTTTTTTTTTTTTTTTCCTGGCACTTACATAAACCTGTTGCTAAAGAATACCCAAAACATAAGTGTGACATTTCAAGTTAAAACTAGTAATATGCTCAGTGATGCTCCCTGTCTGTGCCAACTGTGTTTTGAAGGCTCTTAAAGATTGTTCTAAAGAAGCAGTAAAATTTTTAATATGTCAACATGTCAAGAAGGAGTGATTTTGCCCATCTTTTAGTATAAGAACAGCAAGGCTTAGAAAAGCTAAAGTTTTTCCATTCACTTCTGTCCCTTCTAAAATTTTCTTCTTCATAGCCACCCTCCCCTGCACACAAAACGCCTTTTAAAAGTGTCATGTTTCTCTACAGTTTCATGTCCTCAGTTTGGGAGCAGACCTAGCTAGACTTGTCTGAAACACAAAGAGGGTTTCAAGTTAATTTTTAATCTATTTGTATTGTTGCATGTGTTCTTTCTCATCTATATTATTTCAGAGCTTGGATGTGGAAATATTTAACTGTAACCATAATGATTTGGAATTAAGCAGTGGCTATCTTGGAAAATGTTTTCTACACCGCCATTGCTGCTCATCAGTTATGGTAATTGATCCTGTTCTAGCAAAGCCAAACGAGTGACTTATGAGATATTGCAGCAATTATTCAAACAGAGTAATCTGGTTTAAAAGTCACAGGAGCTCTGGGAGTCATGATTTGAAAACCAATAGTGAGCATCTTCCAGCATTTCCCTAGCGTTTTAGGAGAAGGCCATTCTTCAAGTAGAGCTAAGGCTTCTGGAAGTTATTTTCTGAAGTCACAGCAGAGTGGCCTTACAGGAAGTATAAGTAGAGGGAGGCAATAGGATTGCAATATGGAGCAGGCCCAGAGCTCTATACACGTTGCTCTCAGGGAATCCTGGACTCTTCTGTATACTGGGTACTTAGCTGCTAATCTCTAAAGCCAGACACCATGTTCTCTCACCTGGCTTTGTAGCTCTGTGAGGATACCTTACTGTGTGAATAGCTGTTCAAAGTGTATCTGGGGAGACAGTCGCAAGATGGTGTTTCTACAAGCCATCTTGTTCAACCCACCAGCTATATGTGTTCTGATTTCAATTCAAAATGATGACTAAGTTTTAGTACGAAGCTTCTGCTTGGGTAAAAGTTTAGGTTAGCACATCCTTAAAGCCCAATGCCATGAATAAATTAGATTCATAATAGTAATAATAATAGCTGCTGGTTGTGAGCTACCTATTTCTGGGATGAAGTAAGTAAAGGTTTTGGATACAGTGATTCACTTTTTTAAAAAATTTTATCTTTTTTTATTTTAAAGACAGTAGTAAATGAGAAACAAACAAACAAATATAACAGTAGCAGCATACCAGTATCACAAACATAAACAAATCAAAGCAAGAGCATTCAAGGTGATACAGAGTCTCAAGACAAAATAATACGAATCAACAGTGGTTGTTACATTACATATCGCTATCCTCAACTACATCACTCAGATTACCAGATGTAAGAATGAAAGATTGCTCAAACCATTATAAGGAATAAGAAAATAATTCTTTGTTAAAACAGTAGAGATAATACAGCATTTCACTAGATAAGATGGTAGGAGTTCACCATTGTAATTTCATTGCATATTGTTACTTTCAAATCAGTTGCTCAGATTCACTTAATTCTTAACAATTCAGCAAGGATGAGACAGACTGAGTGACTTGGGAAACAACAGTAAGATAGTAAATTTTCATAGTGAGGATTCTAGCCTTGGAAAGTCTAAGGCCAAAGTCAGGCTTGCTTAGCTAGGGTTATTGTTACTTTAGAAATTTTAAGATCAAAATGTTGACATGCTAACTCCAATTCCTTTCCATATTAAGATAATGACAATGTGTTACTGAAATATTCTGAGAAATTTGGATTCAACCAAATGAAACCATGGATATTTTCACATGTTTAAGCTATAAAATGAACACATTCCTATATGAAAGTTAACATTCCTAAGCTATAAAATCAGTACTTGTTCATATGTGGAAGTTGTGCAATTATAAGGTCTTGCTTACTCTACTTGATTCATTTATTCAGGGTGGTGATTTCTCCCTCCTCCTCTTTACTGGGCTTTTCTATGCTTATTACCACTCTTGCCATCTACTTTGCAGATGAGGAAACTGAGGACCAAAGCAGTTAAAGGATTTGCTTGTATTTATAGAACACTGAATAGAGGGGAAACCCATAGTATCCTTGCATATATGTTTAAATATTTAATAAATGAATAAAATTCATTAGGTTATTTTTAAATACAGGCAGGCTTTGAGCTTTCATATATTTCTACTTTTTAGAAAAACTTGTGTTAAATTGATTTCCTCAGTTCTCCTCTTGAGTATTCTATGATTCTGTTTTTGCATAAATACAGCCCTCTAGAATGTTATTCTTCTTTAAAATATAGATCTGTAATTTCTCTTTTTTTTTTTTTGGTACCATGAATTGAACTCAAGACCTTGCACTTTCCAGGCAGGCACTTATGCCACTGAGATATATCTCTGGCTTAGAATGTTATTCTAAGGATATAAATGGATAAAGTTATTCATCACACTGAATCATAACAGAGAAATTGGAAACAGCCTAAATATTTGAAGAAAAAAAAATGATGGAAAAATTCTAGAACATGAGTAAAATGATAAAATATTGATCCATTTACACAAAGATATAGGTAATATTTATTGACATGGAATATCATTCATGATCCATTTTATGTGATCAGATAATATAATAATATAAAAATAACAATAACGGTGCAGGTGGCATTTATTGATTGCTTCTTATGAG
Organism: Chinchilla lanigera; assembly: GCF_000276665.1. Taxonomy (NCBI): domain Eukaryota; kingdom Metazoa; phylum Chordata; class Mammalia; order Rodentia; family Chinchillidae; genus Chinchilla; species Chinchilla lanigera. The sequence continues at coordinate 19,623,607 of NW_004955444.1, forward strand.
CCAGTGTCTAACCCAAAGTATATACATTTTCTCATTTACCTTTTTTCTTTCTTGGTCTTGTTTTATTTTAAAAATTAAAAAACTGACAAAACAACAATGGGTTTTGCTATGCAGTTCAGGCTGGACTTGAACTTACTCTGTAGCCCAGGCTGGCCTCAAGCTTGCAGCTATCCTTCTTCCTGAACCTTCTCAGTGTTGGGATTACAAGCATGTGCCACCAGGCCTGGCTTTCGTTTACCTTATTTAATTCTGATAAACTCTTAAGGAGCTTATACTATTATCATCCTATTTCACAGATTTGGAAACTGAAGCTTAAAGAAATTAAGGTCATCTACTAAGAGATAACCTAAGATTAGCAGTAGAATTTCTAGCTTGAAAAATCAGACCTGTATGATCTTATTTTGTTATTAAAAACAAAAAATCTCAAAATGAAAGAGAAAGCACACACTGAAAAGAATCTTGAAAAGTATGCACTTCAATATTTGTTTTGTTTTTTCCTAAATGGTTGGATTAAGAGTGATTTTATCCATATATATTTTTAAAATGGTTAACATGGGATATTTCTAAAATAAAGCTCAAAAGTATAAAATTAGACCTCCGAATGTATCACCTCAATGTATTAAAAAATCAAGATAATTTTTAGAAAGTATAGATTACCTTTTGTATAAGATTGTATGCTAAACAATGAAATTAAATCCTTTAATAGTGCCTCTTCAAAGCTGAATATGGAATCACCTATCATTTCCCCATTCCAATATCCTTATTAAATTATGGCAGGAGGATCCTCTGTCTGTTAAGGGCTTTTCTAGAAACCTGGAAATCTGGCACCAGCCACAATAGAGGAACATGAAGCTATCCTGCCCTTTCCCCACTGGTCTGAGTCAAGTGCTTGCCTTCATACCCTGTACCCTCAGAGTTTCAACATGTGATCCATGACCTCAGGACTCAAAGGTCTCCCAGGAAGAGCCAAGGTCCGACATTGTGTGGGGGAGGCTCAAGTCATCCCTATTTTCTGGTCTCATTCAAGCTTTGCACAATAGTTTTATATAAGTGAACTTTACCCTTGTATCCTGGCCCTCGTAGGGGTCTATGTTGAGCCAAATACCCTGGTTTGTTTTGACTGGTGGGACCAATCATAGCCTTGTAGTTATCTTAGAGGTTGAAGAGCAACCTTACTGTTGAGCCTTTCCATGGCTGCCGGCACATCTGTGTAGATTGCCCCACTGGTGGCTATTTGTGGCCCTCTCCAGTCACTTGCCGCATCTGAGCAATAGTACCTCATCTGCAGTTCTGTTATCACTCTAAGACTGCTTATAGCAATCTCTTGATCATGCCAGCCTCAAGTAATTTCCCTTCATTTACATTCTGAGATCATTTTGCATGAAACTTCAAGCATACTGCTTTTACTGGAGCCTCAGTTCCTAGTTTTTCCCTTCACACATATTGTGTGTTCTAGCTCTTTGTATCTCAAATCATACACTGCAGGATGTCTTGAACATAGTAGGAACCCAACAAATGCTTCTATAGTGAATGAGCGCTCGCTGTGTTTTATTTAAAACAGGTTACAAAAATTCATAAACACTGGTAAAATAAATGTTATGCTTTCTACCAAAAATTTTATTTTGATAACTATTGCTAGAAAAATTAGTACATTGTGTGTTTTTAAATGAAGATGATTTATTGCTGTTGTCTAAAATGTGAGGAAAGACAAAAAAATTGCTTGCAGGATCATTGGCTTGAGCACATCAATGGCATTGTTGGACAATTCTTGCTGAGTGTTAAGATGATTTATGTAACACACTGAAGTTTCCACAGTAATACATTACAGTCTCCAGCTATCAACCCTTGTTCATGTGGAGACAAAGGATTATGAAAAATACCTACCTCTGAAGGTCTTCTCAAAAGCAATTAGAAATCATGTTGATGCTGTTTAAACATTTTTAAAGGACATCACTGTAACAATGCTATCTCTTAACTTTTGAAAATGTACAAAGGAAGCTTATTTTCATCTAATACATTTCTCTGCTCATTTTGCTTTCTATTGATTATTCAAATCTTGCAATAAGAATGTTCAATAAGAGAAGATGAAACATCTTTGAACATTGGCATTTTTCTATCTTTGACTTTCCGGAATTATATTACAGATTAACAATGAAGGCATTCTGTATAGGTTTGATGGCAGTGGTATTTATTTATCTTTCAAATAAAGATCTATATGAGAAACATATTTTACAGTGTTATAACCATAGCCATATTTTAGTGTATGCATGATTGCATGAACCCATCACATAATTTAAAGATGTGTACAAGATGTTATCTTTTGAATTCGCCTGAGTTATGGGACTTCTTGTCACCAAAGATGGAATGCTGTGTATAATGATTTCAGTATGTGGACAGAGGCCCACAAATCCAGTTCTCCTCTGATAGAGAATTAGATTTTAAGAAAAGAAGAAAAGGCAAAGTCCAAAAGAGACTCTCAATTATATGTTCCTGTTCAGCGTGTATTGCACTGTGTCTGAACAATATGAAAACATGAATTCTATACACTTAAAAGGCAGTGCAATTAACATTCCACTTGCAGATGCAATGATGTAGAGTATAAAGTAAGCACAGGCTGTAGCAAAGGAAATGTGGATTGCAGAAGGAGAAAATAATGTAAACAGGATACTCATATCATGGAATATTTAAGGTAATATGATTAAGAAGGAGTGTTAGTATATAATTGAATTAAATGAGTTGTTTTTTTTTTTTTCTTTTTTACTGAAATAGGGGCTGGGAAAGGTTAAACATGCAGGACGAATGTGGGTCATATGGCTAGAAAGGCATCCAAGCAGATCAATCCGAGCTCCTCTGAAAGGTCTCCTGTAACTTTTCTATCCCACCTATTGGTTCTGGTCTCAAAAGCAATCCCTTTCGTTAGCAATTTTGCCTCCTTGCTAAGAATCTCACTTTCTAATGACTGAAAAGAGTAACAGCTTTTTGCTGTACTTAGATCAGAAAACTTGGACCCCAAATTCATTTGCCTTTTACTTGAGTCCATAAACATTGAATTTATCAACCTTGGGTTGTGGGCTCCTCAGCAAGGAATGAAGTTGTTGGTCCTCTGTACATTAAATCACTATCAGAACCTTCAGGATATATCTTTGCCTGCACCCTCTTCCCCACTGCGTTCTTATTCTTCAGTTCTATATACACCATTTCATTCCATTAAAATAAATGTAAAACTTTATCCCAGCTATTTATGGGGAGCAATGAAATATATTAAGAATGAATAGAGTCCACTTTCCTTCACTGCGAGGTTTGATCAATAGAAAATAGACTGAAGCCCCTTAGAATATCATTGTAGGGAGCACATCTCAATCACCAGCATGCAGTCTATAGTTGTCTCCTCAGACAGGAGCTGAGCCACTGCATGCATAAAGCCCCTTTAATGGCAGCAACAGGTATGTAAAGCTGCATATTACCAAGAAATTTTTATTTGTAAAACGTAGATTATTGAGCTTTTTACATATGTTTTCATTATCAGTGCTTTGAAGAATACCATGAAGTGAGTTCTGAAAGTGAGACAGACTTACAGGAACAAGAAACTTGCTCAAAATCCAAAGTCATACATGTTTTAAAGAACATGGATACAAGACTTGTCTATTGAATTCCAGAGCCTCAAATCTTTCCAATCATCTCTGTGGCTGTTCTTATTAGTCACTGAAGAAATCATTATTTGTAGTCTTAACCGGTCCAAAATCTATCTCCTCATCAGAGGAAGATGTGGCACTTTATAAACTAAGTGTGCACACACCACCTTTTGAGGTTTTAAGAAAATGGCTTGCAATAGCCATTGACTCTGTTATACAGAACTATAAAAATGCTATCTTGAGGGTGCTATTTTTTTTAAATTACCAATTTAATGCTTCCTACAATCCTTCTCAACCTTGAGTAGTTTGTCTCTCTTCCAGAATTAGCTGAACCTCCTGGTACTACACCCCAGCCTGCACTCCACAGCACTTGGATCCTGCCCCTGGGCGGAGTCAGTCACATTGTGACCACACTATAATGGGGGGGGATCCTCGTAGGTGCTCCAGCACTAGCAGCAGGATGAGTCTTTCCTGTGAGGAGTAAGCCAGTGAGTCCTTACAATCAGGCAGTTTGGTCAGGTAGCACCAATAAAATTTTGAATTTTAAAGCCATCTGGATCATTCAGATTGACTATGGTTTACACCAAATCTCTATATGCACTTGTTTCCAGTTTGCCATTATTTATTACAGCATATATTCAGGTGAAATGAAAATCGATGGCCTGAATTTCACCCCACCATCATTAAATACTTCCGTCTCTGTTTGTATCAGTGGTGGTTGCTGAGTTTCATCAATTGTTGAAGAGGGAGGAAGGAGGGGCCAGGCTGCAGTTTGGATTCTGGCCTCTGGGCACTGGTGGGCAAGGGACCTTAGAGGGAGGTGAAGAAGACTATCCTCCCTTTGAAGGTCCATACTCATGCTGCCCCAGATTCCAGAGAACCCCATCAGACATGGGATTCACGCTTTGGTGACCTCTGATTCTGGTTAAGAGATGTCACACTGTGGTCTCCAGAGGACATAAAGATCCTCCTAGAGAGGATCAAATGATCTTTGTTTCCCAAAGAATTGAAGAAAAATTAAGTGTTTAAACTCCAGGCCACACAGAGGGGGTAAGATAAGCGTTACTCAGGAAAAGACCCGAAGTCAGTGGGCAAGTGCAGCAGGTCCCCTGCATCACCAGGAGGGCTTTAGCATAAGCCTCCTCTGATGGTGCCCTCCTCACATCCCCACTCCATGTCCTGTGTTCCTGACTGTTACCAGAGCACCCTTACATTCCCACTGTGGCCAACAGAACTCTGCTGGTCCATAGCTTCTAAGAGACCTGATGCCCTCCTGCCTTTTGAGGGTATTAGATTGCAACAACTTCTGTAAACCAAGGGCCGCAAATTCTCTTTTACAAATCCTCAGTAATCTGTGTGCCACTATGGCACTATGGTTAAGTACAGGCCACTTTTTAAACCCAAAGCAGCAGACAGACACTAAGTACTCTACCCAGCATTCTTTATGCTGCACAAGCTAGGATTCTTCCAAGATATTTTTGACCCATGGATACACTGTGAAGTATATGTTACACATTGTCTTGTCAGACCAACTAGCCAATGCAGACTCCTGGGAACACAGGAAAATTATTGAAACCCATGGAATAACACTGGTGTCTTCACAAACTTATGCCATTAAAAACTAAATGTGGTATGCATGCATTTGTTTAATGATTACAGTGGACTCTCAAACTAGAACCGACCTCACATATGAACAACTTGGGTTATGACTATAATTTTAGGTTTAATGACCAAAGTCTTGAGCTACAACCAGAATGCTAGCTGCTTGAGCAGTTGTAAACAAAGACTTCTGATGCCAGAAAAACATATATAAGTATACATAAGCATCAACCTGAGCCCAGATGAGCATATTCAAGGATGTGATTTTGGTCAGTGCTTTATATAATTACTATGATTGCTGCTATCAAGATGGCCCCCCAAAACTAGAAAAAAAACCTAAGGAAGGAAGGAAAAGTAAAGAAAGCAATTACAATAGAAAAGAAGAAAATTGTGGAGAAATATGAGCATGACATTCATATGAGAGTGATCAATCTTGCTAATATGTACAGCACGTTGAAACCTACCATCCCAACAATCTTGCAGAGAAAAGATTTGTATAAGAAAGCTAGTGTTTCTAAAGGTGTTACTCAAATTAGTAAGACATGATCAACAGTGTTAGACCAGGTAGAAAGGCTGTTATTGGTATGGGTAAAGGAAAAGCACATGGAAGTTTATAGCCCAAGTCTATCATTTATGAAAAAGCGGGGCTATAAATGCAGATCTCATAAAGGATAATCCACCACAAAGTGATAATGGTAAAATGTTTCGTGCTAGTAAGTGTGTTTTCACAATTTTAAAGTGAGAACTGGCGTTCATAGCATAGTCATGATGAAGCAGCCAGTGCTGATAAAAGAGCTGCTGAGAATTACATACAACACTTCAAAATGATGACACAGAGAAATGGCTTTTGCTCCCATCAAGTTTTCAGCTGTGATAAAACTGGCCTTTTCTAGAAGAAAATGCCTAGGAGAACATACATTACTGAGGAAGAAAAGAAAATGTCAGATCACAAGCTTATGAAGGATAGGCTAACCTTATTACCATGTGCCATTGTAAGTGGTGACCTCAAGATAAAGCCTCTCTTACTTTATCACTCTGAGACCCCTAGAGTGGTGAGAAAACATAAAATCATGAAGAGTAGGCTAGAGGTAATGTGGAGACCTAATACAAAAGCCTGGGTAACAAGAGTACTTTTTCTTGAGTGTATCAGGGAGGTTTTGTGTACTACTGTTAAGAAATACTGACTGGATGGAGATTTGCCACTCAAAGCTCTCCTCATCATAGACAGTGCTTCTGCTCATCCAGGAAATTTGGAAGAATTGGCTGAAGAATTCCTATGGCTCTCAGTCAGGATCCTCTCTCCTAATACAACTCCTCTACTGCCAGCTGTGGACCAGCAGGTTACAGATAACTTTAAGAAGCCGTACACCAAGGAACTCTTCCTGAAGTGCTTCCAGATGGTCTCAGATACAGATTTAACCCTTAAAGACTTCTGAAAGGAACAGTACAACATCTTTTCCTGTGTAGCGTTAATTGATTGAGAAATCCTGGGCCAGTGTTTCTCTCTAAGGTTGCTGACATCTGCCTTGAAGAAAGTGTGGCCTAAAATCATACAGGATAGACACATGGAAGGCTGTGTAGAGGAGCCTGAGCCTTCAACAAACCCTGTGGCTGATGACACTATCCCTATAGCACTGTCCATAGACCTGCAGATAGACAGTGGTGATGCTGAGGAACTGGAGGAGGAACACTCAGAGGAACTGTCTACAGAGGAGCTTCAGCAACTTCTGGCTGAGCCACAGAGAGTGGCAGCTGAAGAGCTTTCTGAAGAGGTGGGGAAGTATCAATAGTCAGTGCAGCAAAGTACTTCTTGTAAAATAAAGGAAATCCTGAAAATATGGACAGAGCTACAAACATTTATAGAGAAGACCCACCCAGACAGAGAAAGAGCCAATCACTGCATTCACTTGCTTAATGACAGTGTCATGTCATACTACAGGGCAGTGTTAAAGAAAAGACAGAAACAGACAACCTTAGGCTAGTTTTTATTCCTGAAAAGGTTGAGACCTAGTGAGCCAGAGGCAGGTTCTAGTGGGCTACAGACTCCCCCAAGGAGAGAAAGGACAGCAGAGAGCCAGATTCCTGATGTTCTTACGGAAGGGAACTCTCCTTCCAAACAATAACCACCTTCCGTTTCATCCTCCCTTCTTGCAAGCCAAAGATGGCAACCAGAATGGTGAGTACAGTATGAAACTGTTGTTTCTGGCACATTTTATAACTTTCCAGTGAATACACTATGAAAACTATTGGTATTTCTGATAAATCAACACACATTACACAACACTTTTATTATGAAAAGGTTAGTTAAGGGGTGCTTTAGGAAGTGCTTCTGAAATGCGTTATGGCTATTTCCATTATTTCTTATGGGAGAAATAATCTTGGCTTACAACTAACTTGAGTTACAACCAGCCTTTGCAAATGAATTGAGTTCATAGTCAAGGGTCCACTGTATTTATTTATTCAGCAAACTTTTAACACCAATTCAACCAAGGAGCTCATGGGGAATAAAACAAAGTATCAAATAGTATCTTGTTCTGTTATATCCTCCAAACTTCAAATTACCTATAATATAAAAGGTAACTATTTAATAAACACATTTTAATGTAATATTCAAGACTCTAAGTAAAGGATGTCATAGAAGTCAAAGTTAGGAAATTAGCTAATTTATTTCCACATTTATTTTTTTTTTATTTTTATTTTTTTTGGTTTTTCTCCGGTACCGGGAACCGAACTCACGACCTTGCGCTTGCCAGGCAGGCGCTTTGCCGCTGAGCTAAATCCCCAGCCCCTTATTTCCACATTTAAAACCATTAGTAATTAGTTTGGCATTGAACTTTTTTACAGTTCTAGGACATTTTGACATTTATACAGTTACTGCAATACTTTATATGGCATCAGTTACACTGTAATATCATCATTTCTGATGTAAAGAACCAAAACTACTAAGAAACCTTAAGTTGTTAAAATTCTTGACCCACATAACTACCCATTACCAGTTAAGTTGTGGAATCTGTGGTTTTGGTGTATAACTGCATGGATTAAATAATGTTAATGTGTAATTACATGAAAATAAACCATATAGCTTAGTTAAATTGCAGTACGTTTGTTATCACTGAATGTAAAGTGATACTAATTAAACCTTCCTCTAAAATACCACAAATTAAGATTTAACAACTGAAGAAACTCTAGAACATAAAGTCATGAAATACTCTGGCTAGAATATCCCTTACTATTTTCAGAGGTCGAATGGTATTTTAAAATGAAGAGCAACTTTTTACTTCCTTTCCATTACTCGTGTCTGATTCAGTAAGATTTCAAATAGGCACTGATTAACTTCTTAAAGTTATAGATCAAAAAATTTAACAGTTGCTATACTGCAGAGATAAACTATGAATTCCTGCATTCATGTAAAGTAGTGAATTCTGGTGGGTGAGTATTGGGGTAGAATTCTATACAAGGAAAAACCTGTTACTGATGCTAATACTAATTCATAAAGTGTGAAATTTTAACAGAAATAGTGGATATTAGCAATTTTGTATCATCCAGCCTAATAAAATAGTAACAATTGTACTGCTCATGTAAATATCCCAGCAACAAAAATGCCTTCTTACAGCTTGACATGGTGGTGCATGCCTATAATCACAGTTCTCTTGAGAGGCCGAGGCAGGAGGACCTCAAATTCCAACCCATCCTGGGCAACTTAGTGATTTAGTGAGACTGTGCCTCAAAATAAACAATGAAAGAGGGCTGCGGATGTAGCTTCTTGCCAAGGCCTTTGGTTCAGTTCCGAGTACTGCCAAAAAACACCTTCTTTCATCATATATCCATCCTTCCTGCCTATGTACTGAGATGGTCATCTACCAGCTAAGTGAAGCTAAACAAGCTGTTTAACTTCTGAGCTTCAATTTCTTTTCAAGAACATAGAGGCAGTGATCGCTACACAAAGGGTTATTATAAGGCTTAAATGAAGGCAGAATAGTCAAAGTACTACCATAAAGTACTTTATATGAAATAGGTATTATCAAATATGCTTTCCCTTTTCCCTCCCCACTGGGCATCTTTTATATTTGCAGAAGAAGTTAAGGGCTTAGAACTGTAGACTCAGGCTCTCAAATATATCAGATGTGTGAGAGTTTGACCAAACTTGTAACTTTTACATAGAGCACTGATACAATTTTCAGACACAAAATATATACTGTTAACAGAAGACTTTGGTAACAGATGACTGAACTTTCAGAGCTGATAATTTTTTTTTTGTACCAGAATGTTAGATATTTAAGAAAAATTATCTGCAGGAGTGAATCAACCCTTCACCCCAGATGCTAACCCACATGTTCCTCTCCATGGCTAAGTCTAAATCCCAGATGATCCAAGGAGCTCTTCATTTAATCTTGTCTTCTGACAGCACCTAAACAAATATATCAAAACTTGTCCAACATTTAGCAAGTAAAACTTGACGATTTTCTTTCTGTTAGACAAATAGACGCCATCTGGAAAAAATAACCCCAGGCACTTGGACACAGGAGCATGAAGCTTATTGGCTGAACACCCAATGAATACCTTGCACTACTTTCTTTGGCTCCTACCCTTTGCCTCCCCATTTCAAATCTTGCACACTTCAGCAGCCGCTGTGCTGTTAGACAAGGGGGTCCTTGTTACCCATGCACACAGACACTGTGAAGGCTCTCTTATTTTGAAAGATAGGCTTGCAAGAATTATCTGGACCAAAATGTTCCCTTTCATATTATGACACCTGTTTTATAAAGGACTGCTAAATATAGCTGTGTATTGATACAAACTGGTAACAATGTTTCTTTATTCAGCTTTTCCTTATATTTTCCAACGTTTACCACATTCTTTAACAGGTGTGTCTTATATAATCTTCTTTCTTCGCTCCCTTCCTTCCTATTTTATCTAAGGTAATTTGTAAAAGCAAAAGGCCCAGGTGTGCTAATAGTATTTATTTTGCTCTTGACTTTTATTCAGAATTAGTATTTTAATAATAGTAGTATTTTGCATTCTATGATGGACTGAAGTAAAATTAAATTTGTACATTGTTATTTATCAGCTTTTAGAGGAAGTCAAACAAATGTTACTAGAAATCGTGAAAGCAATCTCCACTTTGGAGGATAAAATCTGGAAGATAAAATTAGCTTCTAGTGGAATTTGAAGAATATATCAACTCTTCAATGTGTCCACACTTATGTAGCATGTTTAAGTTACTTCTTTACTAATATCTTTTCTTTCATTTATTATGAACAGGTAACTTTTCAAGCTCAAAGGCAACTGCCCCAGACTTGTGTGATTCATTTTTATTACATCCCATAATCCAAGCAGTAGGGAGTCCTGTGAAACATGTTTGATCAAACATTAATTTTATAAATTGCCTCTCTTCCCCACAACTCCCATGAAAAAGGAATTCAGCTAGATTAAAATTCTGGAAAATTTTAATGAGATGTTTGAAATCTGTTTGAGTTCAGCTTCCTGGAAAAATAAAAACCACCTAATGGAAGCAGTCTTTATACTAGAAGTGGATACACTTTGGAGGCAATTTTCTTCTGTGCATAATAGTGAAATAAATGGCAGTAGGGTAATTGGAACATTTGAAACATCTTACTAAACCATAATGCTGCTTGTAATTATCCAAAAGGTGGTGTGTTTGTTCCTGATGAGGAAGAACAAGGGGATGATAACTTGCAACAATGTCACTCTTGTCTTTTCACAGTCCTATCCTGGTCCAAGTCTAGAGAGTGAAGACTTTAACATTCCCCCCATCACGCCTCCTTCCCTCCCCGATCACTCGCTGGTGCACCTGAATGAAGTCGAATCTGGCTACCACTCCCTGTGCCACCCCATGAACCATAATGGCCTGCTACCGTTCCACCCACAAAACATGGACCTACCGGAAATAACTGTCTCCAACATGCTGGGCCAGGACGGAACCCTGCTTTCTAACTCCATGTCTGTGGTAAGAATCTGCTGATCTCTGTGGCAGGGCGTGACATAGAGTGAAGGCAAGGAATAATTTAATGCAAGCACTTTTATGATGATAGCATTCTGAAACTATGAAGAGGTTTTTACCTATGGGAAATAGTCTCCATAAGTCTTTTAGATGTGTAAAGCAATTTTCTACTTTTTACTTAAGTCAGGGCAAAAATCAATTAATTGCATAATCACTCATATTTGAAACCCAAAGTACTAAACACCGCTTGATGCTGAGTGTCCTGTCACACACACTGGCTCAAGAGCTCAGTGATGCCACCTCCCCTCTGTAGGATTCCTCCCCACAAGTAAGACCCCCCAGCGCTTCTGAGCAGGAACTGCTGTCAATCTTGATTTCCCAACTATTTTCCACTCTCAGTTCCACAAATTTATACCTTAGGGAAGCAAGAAGACAGTTTTTACCTCTGTTTTGGAGGTTTAGTTCATGTGATCAAAATTCATCTCTGTTAAGATATTTCAGTCTAATTTTGTATCTCTGAATTGTCTAACAATTGAAACTTCTCAAATTGAGTGGAAATGTTAATCACCCAGAAAAGTAGCAAAGCGTCAACTTCCCAGGCCCTACCCAGAGAGTCTAAGAGGTCTGTATTTTTAATGAGCATTCCATAATTGAGAAAGACTGGCTTATTATAAATGCTTTCCTTTTGATTTTTATGTTACCTTAATTCTTAATAATTTATCTGTCTGTATTTCAAGAGGTGAAAAACATGTATGTCTGTAGTATGTGATCTAGGGCAGAGCTTCTAGCCAAGACATAAAATTCTCCTCCCAGGTTAACAGTGACTTTTAATTAGTGCTCTTTGATTTTCAGTACTCAGTCACTTTAAAGTCAGATTCTCTGGCTATTTTCATCACTGAACAGTGCTGCTGTAATCACAGTGAACAATCACTTGGTCATATGACATTGTTCCTCATTTCTTAAAGAAAGCATTTCATAATATCACTTGTTTAAATCACTTGGAGGTAGAAGTGGTTTCTCAGGAAATCATGAACAGGAGCGGGTGGGGCAGATAGAAGACTGGAAAGAAGCCCTGAAGTAGTTTTTTTGAGACCCACATTTGCAGCACTAGTGGCATGGCAGAACTCACTGTTGCTTCATTTTGTAGACTACATTCTATCTGTATGAATGTGGCATATAAGTATTTATTTTGACTTCATAAAATAGAAGAAGCTTGGGGTTTTTTTCACAGACATGCCAAATGTGTAAGTCTGAAAAATATACTACAGTGTAGACGCCTTGAAAAGCCGTATGCCCTTTCCTCGTTAGAGCTGTGCCTTCACACCAGTTCCCTCCTCTAGTCAGGTTTCCAGTGCTTGCCTTAATGGTTCCCCTGGTCCTGTAAAGGACAGGAAGGAGACAATCAGTGTGGCAAATGTCAGTTTGTCATCTCCTTGTGGAGGAAATGGGAGCTGGGATGTGAGTTTAAGTCCCAAAAGCCTTTTTCCATTATAAAATGGACCTGCTTCCTTCTGGCCTTTGCTCTCCTTCGCATTCCTGGGGAGCTTTTCGGATCAGCTGCCTGTGACAGTTCCTCCACCCTCACTAGCACTTGTGGAATGGGACAGGCCACTTTCTAGGCTCTTCCCCCTTTGAACCCCTTTACCTCCATATCAGGAGCTTCTGCTCATAAAATGTCTTTGTGCTCCTAACCCGCAACTTACTGTCAAAATAAGACTGAGTATGTATTTTTTGTCTCAACATGGTGCTTCTTTTGGAACTTTTAACGCTTTTCAAAACAGAGGGAACACAAATCTCCAACTGAGTCTAAAGCTTAGCCTCTGAGCTAAAGGAATGCAGGTCTAATTTGCCACTTTCGTTGCTGAAGGTGAGTCTGAGGGTTTTTCATAGACTGGCAGGCCTGCTCCATAGCTCTCAAACCAAGCCAACATCTACTTTGCCCACTCACAGTGCAGTTCCTTGCGTTTAATGCAACAAGCGAAAAGCTGCTCTGGCCATTTGCGGTGTTGGTGAGGACGTGGATAAGCTTCATCTTGTCCACAGGATTTTGTGTGGTGCTGGAACTACTCTGTAAGCTGTGCTTTCCAGGAAGTCTCTGGCTATTAAGTGGCATCATTAAAGGCAAATTTTTATTTCATTTAACTTTTAGTACTTGACACATAACTAGTTACTTGACTCTGCTAGATACTACATTGAACAGTATTGGTCTAACTAATGATATTAAATGTAGCGTTAAATCTTATTAGATCTATTTTTTTAGGCCACTATGATCTTGGGGAAAGTACATTTGAAAATTCAACTTGTTCCTGTTTCAAGGTGTGGGTCCCTGGATATACTCTAAAGTTACAATAGAAATCTTACAAAGTTGGGATGAACAGAGGCTGTCTTTGGTCTATCAATGCCTTTGAGACACAAAGAGCTTCTTTAGTTCTTGTTTTGAACTATCAGGTGAGCAGAGTGTCATTCCACAGCATGTATAGCCTTAGCATGTATGTATTATGGCATGTCATTTTAAATTGTTTCATTTTAAAATTTATATTAGTATATTTGTGGCACATAGGGATTATATTAAACTTGGACATTTGAGATACATATCCATATCAAATCCTGATCATTTTTACTTCCCTTGCCCTCCCTTCTCTTCCCCTTCTCATATCTGGAGTAGACCCGCTGTTTCTTATCATAGCACTTTAATTTTGCTTGTTATGTTATTTGTATTTTGTGTCTCTTGTATTATAAGATCATGCAATATTTAATCTTCTGTGACTGACTTAGTTTACTAAGTATCATGGTTTCAAGATCCATCCATTCTCCAACAAATGACTCAAATTTATCCTTCTTTATGGCTAAGTGGTACTGCATTGTCTAAATATATCATATTTTTAATCCATTTATCTGTGGATGAGATTATGGACCACTTCCGTGATTGGCTATTGGTGAGTTGTGCTGCTGTAAACATGGGTATCTTTGTATCAGTGTAGGATGATGACTTTAGTTTTTTGGGTAAGGTACACAGGAGAGGCATAGCGGATCAAATGGAATTTGTATTTTTAGTTTTGTGAAGAATCTGTGCGCTGATTTCCCCAGTGATTGTATGTCCAGTAACAGTGTGGAAGGTGCCATCTCCCCATACCCTCACCAGCATTGGTTGTTTCTTGAGTCTGACAATAGCCATTCTTACCAGATGGAGTAAGACAGAATCTCAGTGTTGTTTTGTTTTGCATTTCTCTAAAAGAAAAGATGTTCATAATATATTTATTGCTATTTGTATTTCTTCTTCTGAGAATTACCCATTAATTTCACTTGCTCGTTTTTTAAATTTTGCTCTTTTATTTTGGAGGATCTAATTTTATTTATTTATATAGTTTGATTATTAGTCCTCTATCTAAGGAGTAGGTGGCAACATTTTTCCCATTCTGTAGGTTGTCTCTTCATCTGCTAGCTGTTTCATTTGTTGTGCAGAAACTTTTTAATTTGATATACTCCCACTGGTTAATTCTTGACATTATTTTCTGGTGCAACTGAGGTTCTGTTCAGAAACTCCTTACCTATGCCTATATCTTAAAGAGTTTTCCCTCGTCTGTCTTCCAGATTTAGTTTTTCTGTTTTTGTATAGGTCTTTCACCCATTTTGATTTGATTTGATTGCAGAATAAGAGATGTGGATCAAGATTCATTCTTGTGCATGTGTATAACTAGTTTTTCTAGTACCTTTTGTTAAAGGATCTTTTTTACAGTGAATATTTTTAGCCACTTTGTCAACAGTCCGAAGGCTGAAAGTCCTTGGAGTTGTTTCTGTATTCTCTATTTTATTTCATTAGCCATATGTCTGGTTTTTGTGCCAGTATCATTCTGCTTTTACTACTGTAGCTTTGCAGTGTAACTTCGAGTCTGGGGTTGTAATGCCTTCTGCCTTACTCTTGTTGCCCAGGTTTGTTTTGATTATTTTGAGTATCCTTTGATTCCATATAAATTTTAAAATTATTTTTTCTAATTCTGTAAAACATGCTGAATGTGATTTTCAGAGATTTCTTTAGATCTGTGTACCATTTTTGCCCATATGGCTATTTTTGCAGATGTTTCAAAACATTTTCTAATGTACTCTTCAGTCTCTTTTTTCAAAACAGTGCAGTGTTAGATATGGAAGTCTTGCACTTCCTTAGGTAGGTTAATTCCTAGATATTCAATTAGTTTTGAAGCTGCTGTCAATGGGACTGTTTCTCTGATTTCTCAGTGAGTTCTTTCTTTCCACATACAAACAATGTTGATTTTTGTGTGTTTATTTTGTATAGGGTTACTTGATGAATTTATTAGTTCTAAGAGTTTTCCAGTGAAGACTGTTCTGGGGATTCTTTAGAGAATTGACCATATCATCTGCAAATGAAGTTATTTTGACTTTTTTCTGTTTAAATTCATTTTGTTGTTCTTGCCCACTTGCACTGGCTAAGGTTTGAGTATTATATTGAAGAGGAATGGTGAGAGTAGCCAGCTTTGTCTTGTTCCTCATTTTAGTGGGAAAGCTTTCATTTTTCCCCATCTAGTATAAGTTCAGCACGGGGTTTGGTAGTGGCTTTTGTGATTTTAAGGCAAGATCCTCTATACCAATTTTCTTCAAGGCTTTTAATCATGAATGGATGTTGGATTTTTTTTCAAAGACTTTCTTTGCATCCATTCAAGTAATATGTGATTTTTATCCATACTTCAGTTTCTATGATGTATAACATTTATTGATTCACAAATGTTGGACTACCCCTGTGTCCCTGGGATGAAACTGACTTGTCTGTGGTATATGATCCTTTTAATGATTTGTTATATTCGGTTTGGGAAGTACTTTGTTGAGGGTTTTTGCATCTGTGTTTATTAAGGAAATTGGTCTATGGTTTTCTTTTTTTTGTTAAATCCTTGTCTTGTTTTGGTATCAGGGCAATGTTAGTTTCAGGAAATGAGTTTTTCAGTGTTCTTTCCCTTTCAGTTTTGAAGAATTTGAGAAGTATTGGCACTAGTTCTTTTCTGAAGTTCTTATAAAATTCAGTGGTGAGTCCATTGGGCCCTGGTTTTTCTTAATTGGCGAGGCTTTTATAACTATCTCAATTTCATTACTTATTACTGGACCATTCAGGCTTTTTATATCTTTTTGGTTCAGTTTTGGTACTTCATTTTTAAGAATCTATCCATTTCTTCTAGACTGTCCAATTTGTTGGAACACAGGTTTTCAAAGTGTAAATAAGACTGAGAGGACACTGCAGTTTTGTGTTCTTGTAACTACCTGGCTTGTTGTTTTTCTCTGCTCTCTTTGTTTCTTTCTTATTTGTTCCTTTCCTTTAGTTCCCTTTCTCCTTTCATCTATTTTTATAGACATTTGAGGTATCTCTATATGCAAAACTGAGAGCAAGAACTAGTGCTCCAGTCAAAATAGTATGTTTCATGGGCAAGTCAGGGCAACCCTCACTAAAATTGTATGTAGAGGATTTAATTTTATTTTATTCATTAATTAATGAATTTTTTACAGCACTGTGAATTGAATCCAGATCCTTGCCCATGCTGGGCAAGCACTCTACCATTAAGGTACACAAGGTACACTCCCTACTTGGCCTGTGTTTTAAAGGGCTCAAATGATTGATGGATTAATATGTGGCTACTGGCCTTTAGGAGATTAAACACTACAGATAAAACATTAATCATTATGAAAATTAGAGAAAAACATGAAGCAATTAGAGACCAAAAGAAGCTATTAATTCACTTGTATTGATCATGACTTTAGTATCAGTTCTTAATTGGAAGCGATTATAGTAACCTCTCTAGTTTGTATATAAAATTTAGTTAAGAATGTCGTATTGCATTCGGAGCTGGAAGGGTAGTTGTGACTTGGATAAACAGAGAAGAAATGGAGAGGATAAGTAGAGAAGAAAAGGCAGGCTGGAAAGCTTTCAGAAATCAGGTTCAGTATATTAAATTGAGAAATTTGATCAAAGGCTTCAAAAACCAATCAAAGTAATGTGGACTTCACAATGACAGACTGTAAGAAATTTTTGGCAAAACTCAAGACACTCAAGGCAAAAGCATTATGAAAGAAGAGTTGTAGAGAAACTCTTCTGGCATTAGGACCTTGAGCAGACATTAGTAGTAAGAAATTGGAAGTGTGGACAACCCCAGGAGCCTGTTGTCCCAACTTAGGTAAGAAGGTTTGAGGAATTATACTAGGTTGATGACAAGAAAATAGACAGATGAGACATTAAGCTGAGGCCACATTATCCTCAAGCATATATGGATCAAAACATGAACAGTGCTTTGTAT
The DNA here is from genome assembly GCF_000276665.1 of Chinchilla lanigera. Lineage (NCBI taxonomy): Eukaryota > Metazoa > Chordata > Mammalia > Rodentia > Chinchillidae > Chinchilla > Chinchilla lanigera. The sequence goes on from NW_004955444.1 coordinate 19,641,093, forward strand.
GTCCATGTTACATATTTAAAATCACTAAGGGATTATTTTCTTTGAAAAAAGATTTTGAGTATACTATTTCTTCATCAAACTGCTTTAAAAAGACTTAATAAAAGTCTTTCCTGGCATCTTTTCTCATGTCTAAGATAATCACAACCAGCTATTGAAAATTTAAAAGTGTGTACCTGTATCAAAATGTCTTATGATATTCCATTAATAAGTACAATATTGTTTCCATTAAAAATAAATTTTCAAAATTTACATAGCCAAACAGTTGGGTAGTTTGCCAGTTTTAAAGCCTTACTATTATTATTACAGTGTTGAGGCTCTAATCTAGCACCTGTACATACTAAGTAGTTGATCTTCCACTAAGCCATACTTCCAGTCTTGGTTTGCCAATTATTGAAATACAGTTATAAATACAAACAGTTTGGGCTATAGGTGTCCATATAGATAGGAAATAATGGATACAGAAATGAGACATTAACACTATTCACCTAAAGATTACACTGTTTCTTCTGAGGTCTTTTTCAAGGTCACCTACAATATGGAACAGCTAATAAATCTAGCAACTGTAGGTTCTACATGAGGAATTTGCTGTTAATTATGAAATCCTATGAGAAGAAAACACACTGGGCAGATTTATATGTAGGATCAACTGTCTCTAATGGTATCTTCCAGCAGCCTTTTGCTGTTAGCATTGTAATTATGTCCTTATTAGTAATTTAAGGTCGCAGAATTTTAGTACTTGAATGACTCAAAGAGATAAAAATATTTTAGCTGTTATTTAGACATTATACATGTTAGATGTTGTTTTAATGTATAACATGTCTATTATTATATGTGTTACTGTTTAGTATGCTATTATACATTATACAACATATACTCTTTAGTGACATTTTATTTTAAAGGTAAATACCTTTGTTTTTTACCCCCACTGGCAACAACTGATAAGAGTTTCACTGATTATAAATGTTTCTTACAAATGTCTAATATGTTAGATATAAAAAAAACCATTTAGTCCATAATTCAAAACCAGTATATGAATGAAATACTAGCATCCCAGTGTTACAAGTGAAAAAATGGAGAGGTTCAACATGGCTAACTGATTACTGAATGACTCAGCCAGTAAATACACAAGCTTTATTATCTGGAAAAATGGGAATAATAACCCTTACTTCACTGGGGTTAAAAGTATTTGAAAACATTCTCAGACCAGTGGAAGTATTATATGAGTGTTGATTAAGGAAAGCTGAAGAAACAAGCCTGTATAACTCTTTTGCAGATATTAAAATTCATGGGAGAGAAGGCTTTTCCAGTTATTTATACTTTAATCCTCAATCTTCACATCTGTCAAAAAAGACAGCAGTAAGTTGGTTATTAACCAATGAGATCTTTACTTTTTATTGAATGTACTCATATACATTTGGGCCAGATATACTCATATATCTTTGGGCCAGACTGCCTTAGTCCAAATCCTGATGCTGCTACTTAACTGCTGTGCCACTTTAAACAACATATGTAACTTTTCTGTGCCTCAGTTTTCTTATCTCTCACATGGCTATAGCTGATTGTGGTGGCACACACACACAGTACCAGCTACTTGGGATGCTGAGGAAGGATATTGCTTGTGCCCAGGAGTTTGAGACAACCCCAGGCAACATAATGAGATAGTCTTTTTAAAAATAAATTAAAATATAATAAAAATTTAATTCCATAGTGTAATAAGTATTGCAGAAGTTAACATCTTTAATGCAATACTTGGCACACAGTAGGTGTTAGTTCTATTCAAAAAGTTTCTGATTTAAAAAAACCCTGCAGACTGAGATACCTATATTGCCTTGTGAAATTTACTGTAGATATACATTGGTTGCAGCATATACCCAAGAGTGAAAGTTCTTCCTCCCCAAATTTCCCAGAAGTTTGCATATTCTTGCCCTTGCTTAGGACTCCTTATGCAGTAGTCAGTTAAGAGTCCAGCAATAAGTTAGATTTCTGGCACTGTAAAAAAATATTCCATTTTCTTAAATTCTTTCTATTTCAAGAAGAAACCATAAACCAGAGTAGAATTTCTATCAGTACGTACTGTTGAATAAGTGCCAATTAGTTCTTATTCTCTGGGTCCAAGTTCAACAGTCATTCATGACCCAATATGCAATGATTCCAATTTCTCAAAATTCTTGAGTTATTTTGACAGTGGGCAATTCATCTGCCTGCACTTTTCTGAGAGTGGAGTCCAGTTAGAAAAGTGCAGGAATAAGAGCATTAGGTAAGCTTATGAGCCCTGGGCCAGTCAGGCGCTCTGTCCATACCAGCGGAGCTGGACTTGCTCAGTGAATCCAAACTTAGGTCGCTTCACATGAGAGAGGGCAGGAATCAGGCACGGCAATGTTACTATTGTGTCTAAGTGTTTTTGCATTTCTTATAAAAGTTCTCTTGAACAAAAGATTCTATCCTTAAAAGGTAGAAAACTGTAAGACTGGCTGATCTTTGCGGTGCCTCCTGGGCATTGTGCTTTCCTGCTAGACCTGTCATGTTAGCTACTTAGCTTTTCTTGCTGTTGCTTTGGCCTTCTCTGTTCTAACTGTCCCCACTCAAAGCCTAATTGGCTATGAAGATATTTGAACTTACTGAATAGATAATTTCTTTTGAAGGGGAAAATGTTATTCCATCATTAAAAAGTAAGTGATATTGCTTTATATGGATGGAAGGGGTTTTCATGTTGTTTAAAAAAAAAAAAAAAAAAAAAACTAGAAAACTATTGGGGAGAAAATGCCCCTATTAAATATTCATGACTTAAGAAAAATCCTTTGATTCCTGCAAACTGAAATCAAGTGCCTCTCTTCTTTTTCTTCCCATTCTGGTACATTCATGGCTGGGTTTAATCATGGATTGGTGGAAGGGAAAATGTAACCTTGTATAAAGTCATCCAAGCCTCTCTGCCTGGCCTATATGTGGCGATTGCTTGTTCTTTGTGCATTCTTTGTGCAGTCAACAGAAGCTCTTTCATACAAAGAAAAACCATGCAAAGTTTTAGAATGGCCTCATAGAAAGGATTCATTTAGAACCTGGGCTTTTTGTAGAGTGTGGTTCCTAATGACACATTATAGAAAATTTACAATGAAGAAAGCAACAAAGGAGATTTCAATTTCTTTGAATGCTTCAAATTTCCAGTTCTGGAGTTTAAAATGGAAAAAAGATGTTAAAAGGCACTAAAATTGGGGGGTTTATTTCCCAAATGCCTTTTTTTCTAAGCAACAAAAGCAAGCATAATGTATATACTCAAATTTATTGTCATTTTTAGCATTCAGTCATGGCACACTTTGCATTCAAAGGCCACTGTACGACTGTTTTGACAACCATCATTTCAGTAGGTGCCACGCAGAACTCATGAAACGGAAGTAGGAGTGTTCCTCCGGGCCCATAGGGAGTGCCCTACATCAAGGAAGTCAGATTAGAACAGCATGAATTTCTAATATATTGCCATTATGGAAAGGACCACTGGCATATTGAATAATGCAGCTTTCAAAGCCAAGCAGAAAATGTGATTACAGACAATTTGATTGCTGTTTTTAAAATAAATATTTTCAAAATCGTGAGCTATTTCATTTCATGTAATGCATACAGTATGCAACCATGGAGGAGAGCTAAAGATCGTTTGGGACACAATGAAGCTGATGGTGCTGGCCCCATTTAGATATGGAATAATAGAAGCATTAGTTTAAAATCAAGTGGATGTCACAGAGGTCTGTTTTATTGTTTAAGAAATAGGGAAAGGGCAATAAAAAGAAGTAATTTTATCTACTTGGTGGAAGAAAAAGGATGAAGAATAATCATTTAGAATTCTCCCATAATTCATCACAGAGCAATTACAGTCTGTTTTTTCTCACAAATTGTCCCATTTTGCATATTGCAGAATATGAGAACAATCTTTAAAACTACTTTGTTACTATTAAAAAACTGGTCAGTTTTTTGGGTTTTTTTTGACCATATATAGTAAATGATTTATTTTTACAAATTCCTAATAAGGGAAAAATTAAGTATTGCTTTTAGTTCATTGTGAAACCTTTTTTTTCCCCCTCAAAACAGATTATTTTGAATGTGGTATTGACACACAGTTTCATGGACTCATGTTAATGATTTAGAGCTATCTTTTAGTACTATAATAAAATTTTATTCCAAACTAGAGTTCCCCTTAACAGTGTTCAAGAAAGGAGCCAATTTAAAAATAACATTTGGGGGCTGAGGATTTAGCTCAGCAGCATATTGCCTGCCTGGCAAGTGCAAGGTCCTGAGTTCGATTCCCGGTACCGGAGAAAAACCAAAACCAAAAAAAAAAAAAATAAATAACATTTGTCCTTTGTATGCCAGTAATCAAACTCAAGATTCACTTGTGTTTAGGACTTGTACTTTTTTCTTCAATTCTAGAGATCATATTAATATGTACTTCACTCATGCAGGGTAGATAGAAGTCATATAAAGGCCGTTTAATCACACAGTATATGCAACTCAGAAATTACTCAACCCAATCTCTTCAGTCTGGGCAGGAGTAAACCTAAACCACTTAAGATATGTGGTTTCCTAAGAGTCAACATTCCATGACTTTCTTTGGTAGCCTGTTTGTGCTTAATTAACCTTGTAACATTAAGTTAAATTGCAATAAGAGATTCAGATTGCTTCCAGAAAGTTCCTCATTAAAGTTAAACCAAAATCTCTTATTGCAATTTCAGCCCACTTTGTCTGCTTTTGAATACTTGGAGAACAGTTAATTTCAAGTATTTGACCTTTATTAAGTCAGTCCTGAAGTTGTTTTACCTGGACCAAATAACCCCAATTCCTTTTGGCTTTCCTCAACAGTCATTATTTTTCAACTTTTAAATCAAATTAGCTTCCTTTACAAAAGTTATAATCTTAAGGAATGCTAACCACAATGGAAGGCAGAATTCCAGAACCTATGATTGCAGATTAATTTCTGAATGTTTCAAATTATGCTCTGCCCCTCCTGGATGTTTTATGATAGGGTCGATAGCATTATTGAATCCTAATAATGTTCGAGTCCTTGATCACTCAGAGTGTGTCTCTTGCAGCATTGGTCTCTAGCCAGAAATTCCTCATCCTGTACTTGAATAACTCATTTCATGTCCTAAAGGCAAACATCTTGGAAGGCCATCGCTGTATTGCTCTTCAAGGAATCTTTTTTTCTGGATGTCAGATAGTCCTTAGCAAATAGAGAGAGGAAAGAAACTAGAGTTATAGACACATAGTTGTCTTTGAACAAATAGATTCTGGGTGTGTACATAAGAAAGAATTCTCAGGTCCTAGAAGTGAACTTTCAGTCATTCCCTGCAACCCTGAAATTGTTAGTAAAATGTATCCTGGAGTGTGGAGGAGAAAGTTTGGGAAAAGCAATACAACCTGGATGAAAAATAGGTGATAGAGAAAGAAATAAATAATATATAAAAATGAAACTCTAGAACTAGTGGTTAGCTAACGGGTAAGGCATGTGCTTAGTAAGTAGAGACCTTAGGCTTAATTCCCAGGACAGTGAGTGATTGAATGAATGAATGAATGAATGAATGAATGAATGAATGAAATAAGCAAAATCCCGCTGAGAACCACAGTCATATACTTGGGGGCCCTGTCTGAGTATGTGCATGCTGTGTCTGGTCTTTACTTCAGTGTCCCCTCTGGAACTGAGCACCACGTTCTTTGTGAATGCATCTCATTTCAGCTGCACCGAATTTCACTCCTCATGCTCCTAAATAATACCAAAGATGTGGTCTGCATGAAGGATTGTTGTCTTTGGGTTTTTTGCCCTTAAGCATTTTCATTCAGGACACAACCTGTGTGTGCAGAGGGAAGTTTCTTGGTCTCTCTTACTCTGCTTCATAAGCTGCTCACAGAAAAGAAACCCTGAGAGCTTCCTTGGTGTTTTAGTTACTCTTCGGGTCACTGGAACAAAATATCTGACACCTGCCACTTAAAGAGAGGTTTATTTTGGCTCACATATGTTGGCTGGCTCCCACGCAGGAAGGCATGGTAGAAGGGTCTGGCAGAGGAAAGCTGCTTACATCGTTGTGTTCAGGAAGCAGAGAGCAAAGAGAGGAGCTGGGGTGCTTATGCCCAGTGACCTGCCTTTTCTGACCAGGCCGCACATTCTAATTGGCATGTCAGCCACAGCAATCCCATGGTCCGGTCCTTGTCCCCAAGCCCTGCCTATGAGTGCATAAAGCCTTCGGGAGACAATTTCAATATGAACCGTAACATTTGGTTTCATCGTGCATACCATCACGGAGTAGGGGTAGCCACTGCCAAGGACAGTGTAGTGTTTTTTACAATAATCAACATTTTAAGAACTGCAGTCACTTTGTATCCATAGTAATATTTGCGAATTTCACACTGTGTGAAATTACTGATAAGAAGTAGTGCACAAGCCATTGTAGGGGCTCCATAACTATTCCTGATCCAATGTTGAATGAACCTATTGGACTCCATTGGAACTTTCAGTGTTTTATTCATACGTCCAAGTGACTATTATTGCTTTATGTGTTGATTTGCCCATATGATGAGATGATGGGAGTTCATTTTCTTCATTATAAAATAATTCTAACTTTGAGTTGCTATTTGCTTCATTTTTTGCAAGTAGATTCATACTAAAATGTTGCATTATAAACTTAGTTTTTCATAGATTAATGGGTGAATTTGTTTAAAATGCCTCTCAGAAGAACACTGAACCAGTCTTATTTCAAAACCTCATTTCCTTCGTTATTCATTACCGCTTCTTATCTAGAGCATAAGGGAAGGTTTCAAGAGCAGGTTTTGGTTTTATATTGCATTTTCTTCTTCCACTTGTTTTTTTGTCTAGTTTGAATATTCCGGGTTTTCTTATATGGATAAACGTTGCCTAGAGGGCAGTGGTAATATTTGTCATTCGTTATTTGCCAATTACACACTTTTGTCTGCCACCAGCATTTCACACTGCGTGGGAGAAAAGGCACAAAGTGCTCCGGAGTTTTTGACCCTTTGCTCAAACCATTAAAATACTAGATTTAATTTCCTGTTTTAGATAATTTAAAATATCACAAATTTCATAATCATCTAGGGAAGAGGGTTTTTTTCTTCACTTGATGAACATACTTAACATTTCAGCTGGGCATGGTGGTTCACACCTGTAATTCCAGCACTCAGGAGGCTGAGCCAGGAGGATCACCACAAGTTCAGGTCCAGCCTGGGCTACATAGCAAGTTCAAAATCAGCCTGAACTACATAGTGAAAATAATTCTAACTTTGAGTTAGAATTCTTGTGTAAAAAGTGAAAATAATTCTAACTTTGAGTTAGAATTCTTGTGTAAAAAGTGAAAATAATTCTAACTTTGAGTTAGAATTCTTGTGTAAAAAGTGAAAATAATTCTAACTTTGAGTTAGAATTCTTGTGTAAAACAAAAAACAAAAAACAAAAAACAAAACATTGCACTGAACATATAATCACAAAATTGAGAATTGGACTTTTCTGAATGTAATGACCTGTAAAAATTTCCCAGGGAAATAAACGTACTATTTGACAGAAAAGATAAATCTCCTTTTTTGAAGTTAGGGAAACATTTCTAGTTTTAACCGGTAAGAAATTTTCTTAAAGCATGTTACATTTAAAAAGCATTATCCTTCAACATTTAGGGAGCATTTTTTTATCACAGTCTTGATTATCTTTAATAAAAAATTACCCAACCCTGAGTTAATATAACACTGGTAAAATTTTTCATATCTTTTATATGCACTGTATACTTCATCATATTCCCTGCTAATGTGCAGAAATAACTAATGCTTTACCAAGTTGAGATAGGACCTTCCTTCACACAGTGTGAAATTCACAACTACTATAGATAAAAAGTGACTGCAGTTCTTAAAATGTTGTTTATTGTAAAAAACACATTGTCAAGCCTATCAAAAGACAAAAATACTAGAAATCTGAATCATTTTTATTCTGATACATACATATGGTGCTTGAAAAATTAATGGGAAAAGAATAGTTTTCCTGAATAGTGACAATGGCTACCGTGCTCAAGTGAGGAGACCCAGAGTGGGACTTTGATTAACAGCTGTTGTGTTATGTGGGGTAGGTTTTTGTCTATCTGGTTGGTTTTCTTTTCTTCACACTCACAGGAGTTCTAGGAACCATTATGTTCACTCTTATTGGATACTTCTGCTAGCCAGGTGTTACAGTTTGGATCTCCTGTGTCTACCGAAGGCCCATTTCTTAAAGGCTTGGTCATGAGCTTCTGGCATCAGGAGTTAATGAAACACTTAGTGGAAGGAAGTTAGGTCATGCGTGGCATGTCCTCGAAGGGGTTACTGGGACCTCTGTCCTTCCTGTGTTTCTCTTTACTCCCTGGCTGCTGTGAAGCGAGCAGCTTTCTGTGCCACATGCTTCCACCATGACCTTCCCACAGGCCGAAACAGCAAGGCCAACTGACCACGGGCTGCAGCCTCTGAAACTGTGAGACAAAGTCAGCCTTTTCTCCTTGAAGTTGATTTATCTCAGGTATTTGTTACAGTGGCAACAAAGCTGAGTAACACTGCAGATGCCAGGCGTTGCACGCCCAGGGCTTCCTCCTTACTCCCTGCAGTCACACCAGGAGCCGGCGGACGGCTCCCACAGGACGAGCTGGTAAACAGTGGACCAGACAGGGAAGACTGCTCATCACCTCCACATTTCTGCTGAGTCAGAGCCTGTGCTTTACACTTGGTAGTAACTTGGGAAGTGTGCCCTGAAAGTGTTGACTGAGCCTTTGTCCTCACCCTCCAGTGCCAAATGAGTGCGATAAACTTGACGCCATGGCTGCTCCGTGTGACCATGCCAACTCAGACAATGCTCACAATTCCGCCTTTTTAAAAAAGTAAACTGACATTGTTTTACATTACTTAAATAATGAGACAGTGAGTAAAGCAGAAGACAGATCCAGTGCTTCATGAGAAAAAATATGCACTTGGAGTTCTGGCTAGATTATTTCGAGAAATCACATAATCTCTCTAAGCCTAAATTTCCTTAACTGTAAAAGAATGGTGGCGGTGGGGGATGACAATTGAAATTTTTACATCACCATGTGATGGTGGGGATTAAATATAAAATCAGCATTTCTAGTATTTAAGAACATAGGTGCTTTCTCTAATTGCCATCTTGAATACATTAACATTACAACTATTGAAAATGTTCTCATACTTATCACATTCCAGGTCTACCTACTCACTGAACAGCTTGTACAGGGTCTGCCCCAGCAGGGCCTCACTGGGGTGGATCTGCCAGAGCACTGAAGTCAACCCAAATGCTTTTATGCATAGTACAAATAGTCTCCACAGCAACAGGGAAGGGAGACATCATTTTTACTGACTCAGAATAGTCAACGCACACCAAAATGGCAGTGCAGGGTGAGGTGGTATTAAACTATGGAAAACGGTCCCTTAAAAATAATATGACATAGAGACACTTCTCAGAGCACAAAATATTCTAAAAGGTATCATTAAAATGCACACATGTTGAAAGCTCAGGAGCATATTCTGTGTAGAATACTGAAATCAAGGATGACTGAGGGTCAGGCATAACATCATAGTTCCAAGTGTCTGCAAATCCCTGGGTGTTGATGGCTTGGGCCCCAGCATATGGTGCTGTTTGGAGGTGGTAGAAGCTGTTGAAGATGAGGTCCAGTGGAAGGAAACTGAGTCATCCTAAGATCTTTTGTCACTGTGATGGAAAGCTGAGTACTATAGTTTCCAAAGTTTCAATGATCATGCAATGATTAGAAACATGGACTGTTCTTAAGTACGGGAGCTGGCACGGGATGCAGCTGTTCCCTTACCTATGACATGGGGAAGCATGGTATTTTCCCTCCTTGTTTTAATAAAAGTGAAAGGAGTAAGTACAAGAAAGGCAACTATCATAGGTTTTTGTACATAGTAATTTATAAACAATAGGTAAATGCTGATTTCTCTTGAACGTACTCTATTTTGATTTATTTATTTTCAGGAGAGGATTTGCAGAACTGATATTTCACTTATATAATTTGCAGAGTAATGCTTTCTTATCCATATCCACTGCAAACTTTGGCTTTTTTAAATGAAAGAGACAATGGATTCAAATTTTCTAAAGTTTAAAGATAGGGTTCCTAAATACAGGGTTTGAAGTACAGATAAATTCTCCTCTAACTCGGCACTGAGAGCTTTGACATGAATGGTGAGAGAGCTGCAGTGACCGAGTGGACCGGTGACATGGGCCATGGCTGTGGAGGAGAGGCTTCTGCATGTAAAACCTAGGGAAAAGCTTCTCAAAAGGAAAAAGAATGGTACAGCAAAAAAGGGGCAGAGCTGCATTATGCCACACAGTTTCTCATGCTCTTCTGTAAGGATCATATAAAAGCACAGTGAAGAATATGGAAATAAACCCAAGGGAAGCAGACAGAAAAGAAATGACTATAATACACATTTTTCCAGTGAGGCCAAGAAAAGACAAGAATTAGGAATTATTCTTTTTTTTTTTTTTTTCTTTTTAGTTTTTCTCCGGTACCGGGAACCGAACTCACGACCTTGCGCCTGCCAGGCAGGCACTTTGCCGCTGAGCTAAATCCCCAGCCCCGAATTAGGAATTATTCTTCCTGGGAAAACTATCAAGATGTTGAGAAAAATATATCACTAATGAGAAAGTAATAAACATCTATTAAGAGACAAAATCATGCAACTCTGAATCATGGATCACAAAAGGATTTCCTTAGGCACCTTGATGACAACCTTAGGATGCATACAATAGTGGCTTCTCCCTATTCCATATTGTTGGATAAGCACCTTCCTGAACCCAGGGCTGCACTACGCAGGGGAAGGAAAGATCTTGGCCAGAGGGCTCCTGGGATGACTTGTGAAGAAGCCACTTAAGCAAAAAATCCTTAAAATGGGAAAGTGATCAGGCTTATGTCCACAAGAAAACAAACACATACATGAACACAGAATAAGCTTGGTTATTTTTTGTTTAAGAATATTTCAATGAATGTGACCATAATCTTGGTGACACTTATCCAAGTTTGATTTCAAACTCTCCCTTTTTCTGCTTATCATAAAATATAGACATGAGGACAACTCTTACAGTTTGGAACTCTCTCCTTTTTTATTTTAAAGAGAATAATAAAAAAGGAACAATAGCAAAATACCAATAGCATAGACAAAAACAAAACAAAGCAAAAACAATAAAAATGATACAGGGTTTCAGAATAGAATGATAGGAATTAGTAGTGGCTGTTATATTACATATTTATCTTCAACAAAGTTGTTCAAATTACCAGATGTAAGAATGCAAGATTGATCAAACCATTAAAGAGAATAAAAAATAAAAACAAAACATTAGAAATGATACAGAGTTTTGCTAGACAAGATGGTAGGAATTCACCAATGACTGTTATATTGCATATTGTTGTCTTCAAATTAGTTGTTCAGATTACTAGATATATACATGCAAAACTGGTGAAAAAGAGAAAAAAAAAAACCGTACTCATAAGTGAAATAAATTGGACCCACATGTGTAAACATCGTATTGTCTCCCTAGTGTAAGAACCTGAAAGAGTAAATAAAAGCCAAAACATACAGTAGATACTATGAAAGGGAAAAATAATGCTCAAAGGAAGGAACAACTAGGATGAGGAAAAGGAGAAAAAGAAGAAAAGGAAGAAGGAAAGGAATATATATATATATATATATATATATATATCTGGGATAACTGTACTGCTGAAGTCTAGTGGTTTATTGAAAGGCACAGTTAATGCCTAATTTTTTTCTCTCTTTGACCAATTTTGCATGCTCTCTCCTTCTTATACCTTGGACATTTCACATACTCATGGAAAATTACAGAATTTACCCAAATATCAAAAATGCATAATTACCTGAAACAGATGTTTGAGATGGAAAGAACTTCCTTAGCTTTGACATTGTTGACATTTCAGTCTGACCTGTGCATTGTTGGGGAGGGAGGTACTGTCTTTTGCCTTGTTGTATGTTAGTCACAGGCCTGGTCTCTACCGCTTAGATATTACTGTGTCTTTGTGACAACTGTAAAATCTCCAGACATTGTCATAAATCTGTGGAGCAAAGATGCCTCTGAATGAAAACCGCTCTTCTAGGTAGATAACTTCAGTCAGTGTAGAATGAGTAGTGATTGGAGATTGCCCCAGCCCTTCTTTTAAACACCCCGTAAGAGTAAATGCTCTTCTCCTGATCTGCAGTATTAGTCCCTCAAGAACTTCAAATACCTGCCACTTATTATTATGCATACCATCTCCTCTTTGTAAACAGAATTTGAATTTCTGTTGTATATAGGTCTTGGCTTTTTGGTTTGGTTATTTATCAAAAGAATTTCACCTTACAGTTTCGTAGAATCTGGAAGATTCCAAAACTGAACCCCACTTTTTTTTTTTTTTTTTGCTGCATTTGTGGACAAGGACTTTGAGTTTTAGAATCATTAAGCATTTGAGCTGAACTATTACTATATACTTACTATTGCTATATAGTAATGTACCATTCAAACCAACAGTTTTGAGAGAGGGTATCTACTCTTACAGTAGTGAATAGATTGGAAATCTACTATAGGTGGGAGCATATTCTTTACATCTGAGAATGACACAGGTGACTAGTAATAGGACTACGGCTAGTACTGTCCCAAGGGAACTGGAACTAAGCCCCTGAAACTAAATGAGAAACACAGTGCATACTGACGGTAGGGATGTGAAAAATGGATATGGGAATAGTTCCTTCCCTTGTGTGTCTCATAAAACAAATGAGGTAGATATTCAAAAGGTCAAGCAACCATTCAAAACATCATACTATGTCAGAGTTATAAAATGATATAAGGAATCATTAATAATGAAGATTCCTAATTAATAGAGATAGTCTTTGAAAAAGATCATAAAAATAGAGTTTGATTATTGACAAGAAATGGAGAAGCTGTTTTTGGAGTGGAGGAGTTTCACAGAGGATTAGGTAAAATGAATCTCCCTCAACTCCAGATGCTCAACTCAGAATCCTAGGATTCATTTTTAGTTCATCTTTTTCCCTCACTCTAATGTCATTCTATGAGCAAGTCTGGACCAAAGTACCCGCCTTCATCACCTCTTTCTTCACTGTTCCGTCATAGTCCAAAGCACCATCTTCCTTTTGGATTAAGGTCATGGCGTCCTAACTGGCCTCCTCTCCCAAATCTCATCCCTCCACCATCCATCCTTCATCCCAGAATCAATGTGAATTTTTAGCACGTGTAACTGGCCATCTCTCATTACACTTAGGGTAAAAGAGAAAAAACCAAATCTTCACTTTTTGGAACATGATATTCAAGCTCTTACATGTTCTCTGATCTTGTTTCACACCATTTTGTGATAACCAAGCCACAGCCACACTGGCTATATTTTTCTTCTCCTCTGCATGAGCTTTGTGCCCACTCTTCGCTCTACAGGGAACACTCACTCACTCAGATCTTCACCTTCAATTCTCAGCTCAAATGTCATTCTCAGAAGCACTGGTCTAAGGTTGCACTCCTCCCCTCCCTCACCACCACTGCTCATCAAGGCACTCTGTTTTATGAAATGGTATGGCACTATAAAGCACACGTGGTGAGAAAAGGCGTGTGCATATTAGCCTTTGGGAGCATTGCTACTCTTTGAAATGCTGTAGTATAGTTAATGAGTTGGCATTTGCCTCCCACTGCTAGAATGGAAGCTTCATGAGAGGAGGGATGTCTCACCTTGCTGGGTCCCATGAAGCTAGAAGAGATGTCACAAAGGTATGGCTGTGATGGTTGTTGAGAACAATCATAGAGTCAGAGATCTGAGCAGAAATTATGTGGCTCACTAAGCAAAACTTTCATTTTATAGCCCAATCAAACCAAGTGCTGGCGATGTTAAGGATTATCTAAGTTTGTACAGTTAGTACAGGCAAGACTAGACCAACCCTCCTCTGTGATAGATTTTTCCCATTATGCTTCACTGCTTCTGGTGGAAGGAGGCATTGGTATTGACAGCACATGCTTAGAATGATGACCTTCACCGCTTTCCTTGGGTAACCACTTTGACAAACACCACTTAAGCCAGTTTCTATGGTTTAGTCAACCAAAGAATGAGGCCAAGTAGACCTCCTGCCACTGCAATTCTGTCCACTCCATTGAACACACTTTCACCTCATTTTCTCCATGTCCTGTCATTCCAATAAGCAGGACATGATTTATATTTTTCTTGAAAAGTGGCTAAAGTGAAAGGTAACTCTGTGCAAACCAGCAATTCCTAAACTCTAACTTAAGTAAATGTAAGTTGTTCCTTTTTTTCAAGCATCTAATAACCCAAGAATAAATGTTTTTGACACTTTTGGATATAGTTTGTTGGAAGCTCTTATCTTTTTTATATTGAAAATAAAAATAACTAATCCTTGACATTTTTATTATACATCTGCTAGCTTCAAGCAAGGGATGATGATTCCTCTGTTTAAAAAATATGAAAATTTATGAAACACATACTAAGGAAGTGATGCATAGATAATAAATAAATAATAGCAATTATTAGAAGATTGCTTAATTTCTAAGCAATTAGTAGAATATCATGACTTTACCATGACACCACAAGTAAAGCAGATGGTGATGAAAAAGAGAAGAGAGAATGGAAAAGAAGAATTTATCAAGAGCACATTGTATGCCAGGTACCTTGCTAGAATGCCCCATGAACACTGTCAGAATCCTGTGATTTGAAATGAGTATGATTTCCCATAGTTACAAAAAATATAGTGAAAATAATACAGGTGAAGGCACATAGGAAGGAAAGTAAAACAAACATGTTTCAATTTCATTGCAGTTAAATGGACCAAGGGAAGAAATAGCACATAAGGTGGGAACAGAGAGCCGAAGCTCACCAAGCTTTGATTCAATGGGTGTGATGAGAGAACAAGATCTGGATTAGGGCCAGTTCACAGAGACCGGTGAATGCAAAGCCAAGGCACTTTGAACTTTAGTTGGGAGTTAGTGAGGACAATGGAGTGTTTATAATCTAAGGAGCTGCACAGTTTATAATTTAGTGGAGTTTTTTTCCATCACATGTGTATTTCATGTATGGATAGAGCACTCTGCCATGAGACCATGACTGAAAGTGCATTGGGAAGGCAGGAAGGCCAGCATATTCCTCATACTCACTGAGTCAAAGAGTAGGGAGTATTCTTTTGGTAATAGTGATGTCATGGTGATGTAGAAAAAGAGAAGCTTTGTATTCCCATGCTGTGGCCCACTAGACCTAGAAACTAAGTTCACTCAGATGCTTCAGGCTGCTGTAAGGCAAAGTGCAGCTCTCAGATGGGCAGTCCCAGTATCGCCTGGAAATTTGCTATACTTTCACTCTTGAGCCCATGTCTGGGACTACTGCATCAGAAATGCTGGTTTTGGGGATCTCCAGGCCATTTGTCTGCACATTGAAGTTCGACAGCCACTGTTCTAGGATAATTTAATGTAACACACAAAAAAATTCTATCTAGGTTAAAAAAAAAGAAGAAACTCTAGTCAGCTTGTCTTAAAAAAGAGTAACTATTGAAAGAGTATATGCAGACAATCATAGGCATAGTTAGATGTAGGCTTAGTTTAAGGTCTGACCTAATCTTAACCAATAAAATTAATTAAATCTTGTGCAGTTAATTTAGCATATTTTCTTATGCTTGTAAAGAGACTAAACCATCTATTTATTGTTTTTTTTATTTTTTTTTTTTATTTTAAGGATAAAAGGAGGGAAACATTAACAGACATACAACATTTTACAACATATCACAAGTACAATACAGACAATA
>NW_004955444.1:19658952-19693987 GCF_000276665.1 Chinchilla lanigera
CATCCTTGTCTTGTTCCCGATTTTAAAGTAAAACCTTTCAGTTTTTGTCCATTGAGAATGATGTTAGCTGTTGGACTGTCATAGATGGCTTTGATCAGAAAACCATCTATTTAAAGCTTGATTTTTAATTCCATAAAAGGACTAAATTGAGGTAGATCGTACTTCTTTGATTTGAAAATATGAAATCATTGAATTTATGAAAAGTTATGACAGGATCTTGCAGAGATAAACAGGATAAAGATTTATAACTAGAAAAAATTATGACAAAATCTAAGTTGACTTCAAAAAAGAAACATGGTGCAGTTCTCAAACACCATTTTCATTTTTGCTGAATCCTGAGTTACACTGAAATGTAACTGAACTTGAGTTTTAAATATATTCTTCCATTTTTCTGCTCAGAGATGACTCGATGATCTTGCACTGAAGTTCAAAATGATCAACCTCAGTAGACATGTCAGCATTTAATCAATTCTGAGCGACACAAAACTACCAATGAAGGCCTATCTGTAATTTAATATTTTATGAAATTATGCAGTTTCTGAATTTGGTGCTGACATTACAATATAGTAAATGTTTAAGGATATAATTATATATATATATACGCATACAAATATATTTATACTATGTAAGAGAATAATATAGAAATAAATAAAAATTTAAAATAGAACTGAGTATTTCTGATTGTATTTCAGTATTCCATTCCAAGTACAGCCTTTGAAGTGTCTGGCAATATAATGACATTGCCAGGTACAGATGCAAGGTATTAAATTAAATACCCTTGTCCCAAACTGAGAGTGACTCACTTAAAACAGCCCCATTCACATTTTCAGAGAGAAGTGTTTCAAATGGGTCATCCTTTATTAAACCATGAAATAAATTCCCAAAGTAATTTGGAAGACATCCAGGAGGTGATACAGTTTGACACTGCAAAGAAAGAAGATCGTGAAATATATTATAAGGAGGAATGTTTCTCTGAAGAAAAAAAGAGTTGGGAAATATTTCATCAACCAATTACATATAGCAGTGGGTATTACTGCACCAATGTGTTGGGCAGTTAGAGCAATTTGAGAGGGTGTAAGCATGTTCTCTGAGGCTGGGGTCAATTTCTCCCATCTCCTTTACTATATCACCTACCAGAAACATGGTCTGTTCCCATGGGCATTTTGAAGACTTGAGATTCAAAAGAATGTAAGGGACATATTAGGTGGTTTTCAAACTTTTATGTTCATGCGGATCATTAAGATCTTGCTAAAATGTACCTTCTGATGCAACAAGGTAGAGCCTCAGAGGTGAAGCCTACATTGCTGGTCTAGGATCCATATTTTGAGTAGCAAAAATCATTCTGTTAACCTTAAGTGGTCTTCAGGAGGCATGATGAACTGGGTATTACCACAAAGCCATTTAACCTAATTGTTTCAACCTGGGGACCAAAGAGTAATGTTTTTCAAAATTATCCAGGTTATTCTAATGCTCACAATAAAGCTATACTTTAAAATCCACAAAGCTGTATGTTTTCTGTACCCCCTAAATGGCCCAATCCCCAAACCTACTAGTTCTTTAAAAAGGAATATAGTCAATGTCATCTTATTAATGAGAAATTCTACGGTGCAAATGGTGGAAATGGACAGAAAGCGATGGGCAGTTTTCAACTTTATATAAGTAAACACATTGTAGAAAATAGAGCTGTCTTTGCCTTGGGAAGGCTGCATTGGTCTAAAGTAATTTTTGTCCCTAGAGACAGACTGAGGCCAGAGAACTTTTCATCACAAACCGGTAGAGGAAATGATCTGATTAATTCATTTAATAAATGCATATTGTCTTCTGTGTTCCAGATGCTAGACATTGGCCTTCCAATGATACTACAGTCCATGCAATGAGTATCAAATAAGATCCCCAAACACGGCATACTATGATCACTGCTTTAGAGGAGACACTGACAAATTATACAAGGAACATAGGAGAAGGTGATCATGAACCTGCTAGCAATGTCTGGGAAAGGCTTTTAAGAGGTGTTCAAAGTTAAGCTTTGCGATATTTCGAGAAAGTGACCCAGTAGCACAAGAAAAGCAAACTTTCAAGGCAGAGGAACAGCGTGAGCAGAGAAAAACACAGTGATAAGAGTAGCATGTCTAGGAAATGAGAGAGAGGTGTGGAAGCATACAATGCATGAGAGAAAGGGCAGGCAGGTGGGCAAAAGTCCCACCTAAGGAGGCTCTGTGCCAGGTGGAGAGTGCTATGCTGTCTGACACATAAAAGTTTGGAAATGATGACCCCTAGGTCTCCACCAAGTTATCACTGCGTATCCTAAGATGAAGAATTTTAGATTATAAACTTGACTGTTATTTGATTTTTCATCTCAAATTATAAGGTCAAATTTTTGCATGTATTTGAAGACTCCTAGAAAATTTGAAAGCCAGCAGGTTGAAGTCAGATTAGTTGATACATATAACCTTTCTTTTTTAAAAAAGGTATCTACTGTTCCTTTTTATTTTAAAGAAAATAAAATTGAAATACAGAATTTGAAAACAAAATAATAGGAAATCAACAACAGTTGTTATATTGCATATTGTTATCTTCAAAGTAGTTGTCAGATTACCATATATAAGCATGCAAAATTGGTAAAAAAATTTTAAGAAGGGGCTGGGGATTTAGCTCAGCAGCAAAAGTGCCTGCCTGGCAAGCGCAAGGTCGTGAGTTCAGTTCCTGGTACAGGAGAAAAACCAAAAAAAAAAAAAAAAAAAAAAAAAAAAATTTTTAAGAAAAAAAATTAAGCATTAAATGTTCCTTTCAATAAACCAACAGAAATTAGTAGTATAATTATCTTAGTTATCTTGTGTGTGTATATATATATATACACACATATATATATATATATTTTCACTTTCTTTTCTCCTTTCCTTCATCCCAGTTCTTCATTCCTTTTGAGCAATTTCTTTCCCTTTCACAATATCTATTGTACTTTCCAAATTTTGTTTACTCTTTCCGGTTCTTACACTTGGGAGACAATGCAATGTTTACACATGCAGGTCTGATTTATTCCACTTATGTGGATGATTTCTAATTGCATCCATTTACCAATAAAAGCCTCAAGTTTATCTTTCTTTATAGCTGAGTAATACTCCATTGTATAAAAATACCACATCTTTTTTTATCCATTCCTCAGCATTTAATTGAAATGTAATTGTACATATTTATGGAATGCAATGTGATCTTTTGATACATATACAACATATGATCAAACAATATGGTGAATGTTTAAATAAAAAATTAGAATAAAAGATGCAGTGCCCTTAATCTGCCTTAAAATACTGCCATTAAGTTTGAGCTTGTTTATCCCATTATTTTTGCCACGTGCTGAAGCACTTCTGGAAGTTCTCATTTGTATCTTTAATTATACTGTCATGGCTGCCTCAATCTCCTAAATTCATTCAGAACATTTACCTTTCATAGTCATTTTTACTTTGGGTAAGAGCCAGAAGTTACATGGTGCCAGACCTGATGAATGAGGTGGATGAAGACATACCAAAATGTTTCTATTTGATGGAAATGGCCATAAATATCTTGAATCAATTCAGGCCACCATGGCAGCACAACTAAAGACACTCAGGAAAGAGGACTTCCAGAACTGCCTCCGAATGTGGCAAGAACAATGGGATAACTGTGTTTAAACAGAGAGGCAGTGCTTTGAGAAGAATTAATGGCAATGTGTCTTTTACTATAACACATTTAAAAAAAATTTAAACATCATTTGTAATGATGATCATACATCATCATATATATTGTATAATAACCAAACCAGGGCATTTAGTATATTCATCATTTTATATATATATCATTTAGTTGTGGCAAGAACATTTAAATTTTCTCTCCTAGATATTTTGAAATATCCAAGGCAATATTGTTAACAGTAGTCACTGCACTCTGCAAGAGAGCAGCGGAACTTACTACCCCTGCCTGATTGTAACTTATTCCCTCACTGAGCAATCTGCCCTCGTCTCTCCCTCCCTGTATTTTCCTTAGCTTCTATAAACAATATTCCACTCTCTACTTCTATAAGATCAACTGTGAGCATCTAGTTTATGTCCTGCAGGAATTGCCCCTGGTTTTAGCCTATGTTGATATTAAATACTCCAACTTGAAATAATCTAATGGTCTTTAGAGAATGTTATTGATGCTGTGCTAAGTGTTCAGGTATCAGAAGTGTCAGTTCAGCTCTGATCCTAAAATATTATGTGTGCTACCTTTGTGGCTAAAAACAATATTCTTGGTGCTCCTTTGAGCTAATTTTCTTGATTTCTAAAACTAAAACCCTGTAATTATAGCACCTCAAATGGGTAGAAAATTAAATATTATCAGCCATGAACATCTCTGCGCAAATACACAGACCAGATTAGCAAGTCTTGCACCTAAATGGACTTTGAATGGACAAGAGGCAAAGCTTGTGTGACTGATTGCATTTTGACTCTTTGGGACATTTCTGTGGGACCTATGGAGAGGTGGACAACCCCAAAAGAATAAAACCACTGAATGCCTTGACAGGAAGTGGGCAAAGAAAATGCAAAAAGTTTTAGGGTAGAAGGATCTCACGGAAAGACCTCCCAGTTGACCAATCTTTCCCTCTTGGGTTCTGGCAGTTTGAAGTAATTAGTATCTGTAGAATTCTAGCCCTTGAATCTCAGAGTAGGATTATGAAAAATGACTTGGATTTTCTTTGCTAAAGACTGAAGGAATTTCCTGATATCCAAAACAATCAGAGACAGTATTCCCAGAGCATCCCCAAACTGTTGGTTTTATTCATAATCTCATGCCAAGAGAGAGAGGGACATAAGCAAATATTTTTGTATTTTGAAAAGGATGTTTTATTTTTTAACATCTTGAAGGAAAGAAAGCAAACAAGCCTGGCTAATGCCTTTTTTAAAGAGAGAATATGTTTTTCCTAGTTAACGACAAAAATTTCACTGAGAGGGAGAAAAAATTGTAGCATTTATAAAAATGTTGATGTAGATATAATTAGATCCATTTTAGGACCAAAAGTTTTATGCAGAAACTGACAGAAGGATACACAATAATTATAGTTTCCTGACAAGCTGAATAGAGTTTTCTTTTTTTATCTTATGGTTTTAGAAAACCAAACTGTAAATAAATATGCAGTTTGACAGATTGTAATTGCGATCAGCAAGGCGTCTTTTCATTTAATCAGATGGTGTTATTAAAATGGGGTTACAATTAAACATTTTATAATGTGACGTAGAACTCCATTAAAATTCTCCAGCAAACAGCAATTTACATCTGATGCTTCAGCAACCCTTTTCTATTTGCAGAAATGTTATTGGCTATGACCTTCTACTAGATGGGTCTCAGTTTTTTTTCTTCTTTGATAAATAATGTTGAACAGCTATTTTTTTCTTTGCACAACTAAGATATTAGTTTTGCATGTTCTTCTTGAGTTATTGTGACCCTTACAGTGAACATACTGGGCCAAATAGAAGATTTGAAAAAACTATGTTTACTTGACAGGAAATTCATTTTCTCTGTTTATATAATAGTCATCCCCATCAACTTCAAATTAATATTGAACTTACAGTTAAATTTGTTTCCAAGGGAGATTAATAGTAAGCTTTTGGAGTGAGTAAATATCAGTTAATATTTTATATTCCTAGAAAAGTACATACTTAAACAAAGGATGAAAAGGTGTGAAATTGAATTTGACAGTAATTAAAAGGAAAATCGGTTCAAAATACTGGCAAGGAGAAATTATGAGGTGTTTTCCTCTTCCTTGTTCGTCTTTGGGTTAATTGTGACCATACATCTCTTGATCTTCCTAAAGAACATTTAGAAATGTGACTAAATGTTGTCCTAGCATCAACATCAGATGATTAGATAACAGAACGTGATGGAGAAGGGAACCCAAATTGTAGTCCTGCACTTTGACAGCACAAAATTAATGCAAGCATGGTGCACACTGTGGACTTGTACTGTGCAATCACTGATAATCTGTCCCCACATACAATATAGGGGGAACTGAAATTGCTTTCTAGAACAAGAAGCAAATTCAGCAGAACCGATGGGAGAAGTCTGTCTCATACTGATCAAAAACTTTCCACCTATACATCTTAGCCAGCCAAGAAGGCAGAGTTCCCTGGTAATGACAATCTAATTATTTTCCATTTTCTAAACAGAGCAAATTTATCTAGTAAATTATAATTAAAGAATTTTTCCAAGCTGAGGATGTAGTTCAATGGGAGAGGACTTGCTTGGCATCACAGTGTCCTAGGTTCAAGCCCAAGCACTGAAAAGAAAAAAAAGATTTTTCTGAAAGACATGTTTCAAATTAGAATGCCTCAAGTGATCAGTGTTGCTTGTCAACAAGAAATCTTTCAACGAAAACTGTTCAGAAAAGTAGTCAATTGATTACTGAATATGATTGTCTTTCTAGGGTAGTGAAATAATTTCAAACTGCTTTATTACCAATTATCTACATTTGTGTAATATAAATATTTTATTTCCCTTTCATCTGCTTCCTGACTTCTGCCTTATGCTTTTCACCATTTCCCATGTTTGTAGGATAAAAACAATTCAGAAGTCCAGATTTTCCATTCTTTCAGAGCTATGAAGTGCCTTGTTGATAATTTCCTCAACTCTCTCCCCATTTTACAAATGGGGACAAGGCACCAGTACTGGGAAGCCAACTGCTTATGCAGCAGAGCCGTGGGCAAACAAGAGTGAGGGCATGTGTTGACACCCAGCCCTGTTCTCGTCCCCCTGCAATGTGAGCCCCCCTCCCATTTATTCAGATATAGTCACTTTATTTTCATTTGTCCATTTAGTAAATGCTTATGGAGCTCCTACTCTGTGTCAGGCATATTGAGGTCATAGTGAGCTTGCTGGAATTTGAGCAGAACATGTTCTTAGCCACCTGCAGTGTGGGAAAAGGAAAAGTGGACAATAGGGTCAATAGCCCTGCTGCCACCACCGAAGAGGGAGAAATAAAAGTGATGTTACCCTGTAGCTGTTGTCTCCGGGCCTGCCAGGAACACTGTGGTAAAGCTTGTTGTTTGGTATCAACAGAACAGCAGTAGATGTGGTTTTCCAAACAGTCATATCTCACCCATAGGTGGAAATGAGTCCCAACCCTCAACAGATTGTGGAAGTACAGAGAAATAATAAGTGATGAGATACTCCTTTGTAAGCTGGAAAACCCCCAGGTCATCTAATAGCAAATATTTATTAGATATCTTATTGGGAATTAGTTTCTGTTTCTTTGTAACAACTACAAAGGTTGATAAAAATATACAATGACCATTTAAATTTTAAAAATGTATCACAACAAAAGACAAATTACCATTAATCCTCCTCAAAATACTCCCCCTCAATTCAAACCACTTACGCTATTGTTCTTGCCACTTTTTAAAACAGTTGGAGAGGGGCTGGGGATTTAGCTCAGCGGCAAAAGCGCCTGCCTGGCAAGCGCAAGGTCGTGAGTTCGGTTCCCGGTACCGGAGAAAAACCAAAAAACAAACAAACAAACAATAAAACAGTTGGAGATGCTCTTTCCTAAGTATCTGTACAAGGTACAATCAAAAGTGCATGGATGCTTCTGCCACATACTGTCCAACAGGAGGACAGACTCCTAAAAACATTGCAGTGTGCCCTCATCTACCTTATTCACTGGACTGGATCTGTTTGACTTCTCACTCTCCCTAAAATCAAAATGGACACGGAAGATAAGTGTTTTGTATCTACTCAGGACATTGAGACAGCCGTGACAGTGCAACTAAGATACTCATGAAAGAGACTTCCAGAATTTCTTCATAAATGGCAAGAGTGATGATATAAAGGTGTTTCAAGAAAGGGGTGGGTATTTTGAGGTCGATTAAAGATTGTATGTTTTTTACTATATTTTTCAAAAACTTGAAACATCACACTTTTTCTAACATACTTGGTGTGTGTGTATGTGCATATGTGTGCATGTAGGGAGGGGCCAAGAGAGACAGAGAAGCAGAAAGAGAGGCTGTAATTATAGACTGTATGGCTGAGCAGAAAAGACAGATATAATTGTATCAAAATATCAAAAATCACATGTGTAATAATTTTAAAGTATTTTATATATTTCTATTCCATTATGTAGCATTTTATAGGTCCAGAATTGTAGTGTGCTTCTTGGCAAAACTATTTAAATCAGTGTCTTTGAGTATTTTTCTTTTTAGACCCAATCATGCATCTTTTTTCTAAAACGCAGTGTCGGCCTAGTTTTTCTTACCTTTTTTGTACTAGAAGCTGAGCCCAGTACTTTCACACTGAACTACATTATCTGCCTCTCCACTCTCTTTGTTATTTTTGAGACAGGATCTTGCTAAGTCACAGAGTTGCCCAGATGGGGCTAGAACTTGTGATCCTCCCCACCCAGCCCCTCAAGTGCCAGGATTACGGGTGTGCACCACCAAGGGCGGCTCTAAATATATAATCTTTCTTAATTGCTTAAGTGCAGTTTTAGTGTTGCTTTGGGGTTCAGATTTTACTCCTTGCTCATCTAACTGTATAGCCAGGAACTAAGGAATTCATTGCATTAGAAACATTTACAGAGAAGAACCACATAGTGACAAGAGCCCTAGTTACTAAGCTGGGGTCCATGTTTGAGAGTTCTGAGTCTACTACTATACATTTCTATGAGTTTGGGCAGTCCACTAATTAAATATCTGTAAATCCACATAATAGGCCCTGGGTATATTTTAACTCATTACCAATTCAGTCTTCTCCCTTGAAAAAAAAATGCAAGATGCTGTGATCCTTAAGGTCACTCCCTGTTCAAGAATTTTCTATTTACTATGCACCCTTGATTCAATGAGACTTTTAGTAATGTAAATATTAGCTAGTATTCAAAAAGCTCCCTTATTAAACTTGGAAAGCAAAGATGTATGTTCCTGGAGTTGGTGGAAAAACCCATCTGAGTCTATTTCTAAATACCATTGGTTGGGCCGGGGCGGAGGGCGGGGAGCAGATAAAGTTGCAGCAGCTGCTCAGTAGTGCAGAGAAAAACTACATCTGAATTTTGGATCAGAAGTGAAAAATACCTTATCCAGTTGAAACTACAGAGGGAATTTAGATAGGATGTAATTACATAGTTGGAATTTGTCCAAAAGCTTTCACTAACCCGCCTCCTTCTACAAGAAGTACATTTACCATGGGATCTTTAATGATGGCATATGATCAAGACCCTCAATTTTAACACCGAATCTAAAACAACAGAGTCCACTACACATTTGTAATATAGTCAATTCCCTCAGCACTCATCTCGGAATATTTGTTTAACACTATGCTTCAGCAGCACCAGTTCTTACAAAATCTTGTCTTTAGTCTCACTCTGACTTAATTCTGCCATTTTTAATTTCTGTGATCAGTGCTTAGAATGGACCATATAAACACTGTTTGCTCAGTTACTGTTTTTCACAAAAAGGTTAAGCTCTATTCAAAGAATTTTTTTAGAAAATGGTAAACTATTATTTTTATTTTGGACAGCTACTTTCATTTTCAGAATTCAGGCTGGGCTGTCAGCCAGCTTTTAATGAGAGAGCAGAGGATAGTATAAAGTCGTTTTAAGGCTTCATAAGAGGGGTGACACCAAGAACTAGTAGAGCTGGCATTTCTAAGCAAGTTGATAGTGAGTAGAGTTCACAGGCGTTCATGAAAAATTTGTTGAATTTTCACACACTTACAGAGGAGATTCAGCCTTTTCTTGAGCATAAGGATGGAATAAGAGAGAAACAAAGAACACACTGCACTGTGAAGTGGTAGATCTAATTCAACCAACTATTGAAAGGAAAAGTGAATTTAAATAATCCAGAAGACCAGAGGACAGGAAGATTTATATCCTTCTTTTGACAAAACAACATGATGAACTAACTTGTCTTTCCCGAAAGCCTATAAAGTTCATGTTTGAAATAAAAGTTCCCTAATGCAAAATAAAAACTAAAGCAATACTCAAATTCCAGATCTAAAATTGCTTTCTCAACTTGAGTTTTATTTCCAAATGGAGTGTTTCCCCTACGGACACCCAAGGGATTCTGATTCAGTAAGTCAGGATGAACCAAATGGTGCTTTTATAGGTTTTCCCTCCAGCTGCTACAATTAATACCTTGAGTTGGAGCAACATGTACGTGATGGACTGAATTGTTCACTTTTCATTCGTGCATGATGGTATAGGCATAATTGTTTTTTTCTCAGCCCAGAAATTGGTGGTGACCAATAAGAAAATCCAATAAGAGTAAACCATAGAGTCTCTCAGATAAAGACTGTTTTGCTTTGAAAGGAATATATACAGTAAATTAAGGAGGAAATGAACATTCATCCTAATAAAGGTCATCCTGTGTTAAAACACTGGATTTATTTTTTATGATGGGATGAATGTGTGTATACACATATATGGGTAATTTATGTGTATTATGTATGTGTGTGAGACTGATGTTTAGAATTTAAAAGCAATATGCCACACAATAGATACAACATTGTATTAATATACAACACATTTCCCACTTGACAACAAACTAGTGAGTGACATTGTATATTCCTATTCTATTCAATAAAACTTGGACACATGAATACCTCTAGCATACCTATACCTATTTTTGAAGTCTTCCCAGGTTATTGTAAGGCTTGCAGTGTATTCTCCCCATTGTTGTATTTTTACATTTTGACTTGTACATGCCATATATTTATAAACCATCCTGATCAAGCTTGAACCAGCCTGATTACTTTTGATTTGTGCTGTAAGGTTTCTTCATTCTTCCTGGAAATTTCAAGACATTTTACTCTAAACATATTCTTTCTTTCTTTAGATTTATTTACTACCTTTAGAAGTAGAAAAGTCCAATTTCAATCATGTTTGAAATAACTCATTTTAGACAAGTGCGTGCTGCTCTGCTTACAAAACATATATGAGTGGAATATGCAATTACTACAACTCAGTTTCCTGCCACAGAAACATTTCAGCATTATAGCATTACAGAAATAGAATGACATGCATAATGAAAGATTTCAAGATTCACCCAAGGCATTTATTCTCTTCACCTTAATGTTCTCAGCAGTAGCAGAGTATCCATTAAAAGGTACTATGAATTATGGTTGCCTAGCAACTGGAAGGAGCTTGTAACAGCACCAAAGAATGAAATGGCTGGTTGATAAAATGAATTTCTCTGAGCATTAGCCTGTTGAAACTGCCTTTTCTTGTGGAACATAAAGTGCATTTATTTGTCTCATGCATTTTTTATTAGAAAATTATTTGAGTTCCAGGGACTTGAATCGTTTTGCTACAGGAGATGTTTGATTTTACTGTGTTGTACTAAAATAAGTAATAAAAGACACTTTCTTCAAAGCAAAGTCACCAAACAAGCCTGTGTGGATTTTTGAAGGAAGAAATAAAATATTTGATTAACTATTCCATTAGTGGTTTCTAATTAAGAATGGCCTCAGAATTAGAATAGAAAAATTTCACTGATGCCATCAAAGTATGAGGTTAAAACAGTGGATTCTGCCTAGTTACATGAGCTATAGAAACATTCTATTGACAATGAAATACAAAAGAAGAATGAATTGTCAAAATCTTACACTTTGGTGTTTATAAAAATTCATTTCAACAAAAGTCTAAATATTTACAGAAACTTTAGCAGTTATACATTGTCTTCATTTTATCTTACTTAATTTATCATAGTATGTTGTCCATATATATTTCCCCCTGTCATTCCTGGACTTTTCTTATTTGCAGTGATTAAATTATGGTCCATATTGTATTGCTTTGCAGGTCGCTTGCCCCAAGAAATATATACTCAGATGACAAGAATAGATGGTGTCAGCAGCTACTAACAGTACATATTTGAAATTATTATATTGTATGAGCATTTTTTCAATTTAAAGTAAATCTTACCTTTGGCTCATAGAAAATGTAAACAATTAAAAATTTTAAAAATGGTTAAAATCAGCTTAAAGGAGAAAGAGTTTAAAAATAATTGATATGTGCACTGAGTTATGATTTTGTCTTGGCTATTCATTTTCTACATTTCAAAATTATCTTTGCATATACATATGGAAATCTTCATATACAATTTTTTCTTTCTAAGGAAAATGTAGCATGTATATATATATATTCATCTATTCATGTGTATATGGAGTTGCATTACCCAATGCAAGCCATCACTTTTTAACACTCATTCTATATATAATATATTATTTCTGAAAGTTCAGAACATGATTTGTTTTTATGCTAATATAACCTCTGGTTTGAAAAAAGAGTTATGGTAAGCCAATGTTTATTCCACTGGGAGAACTGTACATATTTCTTTATCTGGAAGTAAATGAGAACAAGTCATTCTAAGAGAAACGATCAAGTGGGAATGCTGTTGATCACTCCAAATGGAAAGAATTTTATACAGAGTAAATATTCAGGTGGATAGCAACAAAATGACCATCTCTTGAAGTGACAATTGTGGCACTATCTCGTAGTCTAACTGAAAAAGGGGCACTGGGCTATATTTGTTGAACTGTATCAGTGTAGTCAAACAAGCTTATGATTTTCTGTCAACAGTACTCATTGACAATGTTTTCTCTGGTGCTGGAAATTTTCAACTATAGCTGCAGATCTTCACTTTGCTAAGGGGGTCTGGCTTTTCTTGCATCTTCCCCTTAACTAAAATTAGGACAGTGGGTTTTCCCTCTTTGGGAATTACATAACTGACCAAGCTTTCTCATTTTCAGTGTGAAGTTCTCATCTGAGTTTCTATCACAATTGTGTGTGAGATTCAGGTAACATTTTGCTTGAGTGAGTCATTTATCAAAAATGATAGAATTTATATCTTTTATTTTTTTATTTTAAGAAATAGAAGAAAAACATTAACAAACAGACATCCTTTTACAAAATAGCATAAGAACAATACAAACAAAACAGAGTTACAGACAAAGTTGTAGGAAATTAACAATGGTTGTTGTATTACTTATTGATATCTTCAAAGTGGTTTCCCAAAAAAACAGAGATACACGAGATTGATCAAACAAATAATCACTAACTGTTCCTTTCTGTAGAGCAATAGAAGACAGTAGTACAACTATGTTAGCTATCCTGCACATACATACTTACACAGAATTTATATCTTTTAAAAAGACTGATGTTTACAACCCACACTCTACTTGAAAAATGAAAGTTTCTGCCTATGTTGATGATTAGCGTTTCTTGTACAATGATTATTGGAAAGGCTGGGTTTTCCTTGGTGAAGAATAAAAGTTTGTGCTATTGTTAACCAGTTAGTGTGAAAGATGGGAAGATGAGAAGTGATCATGCTACCATAGCTTTACTTCTCTTTAGAGCTCACAAAAAGCTTTCGTGTACGTGATTGCATTTGATTTTTACTACTACCCTCTGATGTAAGGAAGACAGGAGACATCATTAAAAAAGGAGAATTTCCAGAGAAGAACACTAGAAGTGACAAGACACTTGAAGTGACAAGACAAGGTCAAGGCTGTAGCTTTACTGTGTCTGTTCAACCATGTCACTGGACCTTTCAGAGCCTCTATTTCCTTTAAAGGGAATGACATTGCATCTCTCAGGGAGTAAACCCTAAGTTTAAACGTGTAATCCTGTATATAATCTTAGCATGTAATACTGTAGATACTCAATAAACAGGAATAGAATCTAAACTGAAATAATCAGTTTGCAACATTGAACCTTGGAGCAGGTAATGGGCTTTCAAGGTGAGCCATCAATAAAGATACAGAAGGGGTTGAACACCTCTAAATCCTACTGAGGGTGCTGGCAGGCATCCGCCACTAGAGTTTCTTTTTTTTTTTTGTTTTTGTTTTTGTTTTTGTTTTTCTCGGTTTTTCTCCGGTACTGGGAACCAAACTCACGACCTTGTGCTTGCCAGGCAGGTGCTTTGCCGCTGAGCTAAATCCCCAGCCCCTAGAGTTTCCATTACAAAGGAGTCACAGGATGCTCTTCTTCTGAGAACAGAAGCTGGATTGGAAAGGGAAGGTACAACTGGGGCTCTAGCAAAATTATGAGCAAAAGTAATCATATTACTTACTGGTGTGAGCCCCAACACTCCCATGCCAGAAACTTTTCTCTTGGGCACCCAGTATACATATCCTGAAGCTTAGCGTATCATTCTCTTTGGCACTTCAAAACTCTTTCAAACATAGAAAATATAGGTTGCTTTCTCAAAA
Organism: Chinchilla lanigera; assembly: GCF_000276665.1. Lineage (NCBI taxonomy): Eukaryota > Metazoa > Chordata > Mammalia > Rodentia > Chinchillidae > Chinchilla > Chinchilla lanigera. The sequence continues at coordinate 19,673,158 of NW_004955444.1, forward strand.
CCAGAAGTTCCGCAGAGTAAATTGGTTTGCTCTTTAATGCCTTAACAGTTATATTATTAAATTAATTGTAACCTGTCAGGACTAAACAGTATAGATTTCAAGCATGACTAAAGATAAAAGAAGACAGTTTGGAGAGGTGAGAGCCATCTTTTGGCTTATATGAATAAGCAAAGATATAAATAAATTAAACATTAGTGACTGTCAATATTTTGCAGAGGTATAAATTGAAATCCCATGCAGCAGAATCCTACCTGAACATAAAACTACTACACTCATAATAATCCTATTTTGCTACAGAGGGAGCCAAATTGAAAGCTTCTAATATTTGCATAGAATTATGAAATACAACCTGCATGTGTTTACCATGTGCTTACTGGCTAAAGGAGTTTTAATAGAGAAAGGTGCCTATCAATACTTTGATGATTTTATTAAATTTATTCTCAAAATGTTGTGATACAGCTATTGTTTAGGACCCTATCATTAGATTATCTTAGATTGTCTAGTGATTATGGAAAAATGAATATTATACTCAAAATAACTGTTTTCTTTTAATATGAAAGATTTTAATTAAAAATATTTTCTACCTAGAAACAATCATGAGCTGGCCAATCTTTTGGCGGATTGCCAAGCCACTGGAATTAAAAAAAACATAGAGAAATATTCAAGATAAAGGGAAAATAGGATTTGTCATTCATGGAGATTGCATTCATGGTTCAACCACAATTGTTACTGACTCGTGTATGTAGGATGTGTTTTTTTAAAAGACTTCTATTTAAATGAAATCCCACTTCTACAGCCATCTATGAAAATGTGACAGAATCTAACATTTTAGTCTTGGAATGACTATAGTCTCATGAATATTCCATCACTGACAGTTGCCAAAATCTTCATATAAGCAACAACATAAGGTCAAAACGAAGTAGAGAACACATTACTGAGTTTTAGTTGATGTTGCAGTTTGATTCTGAGAGAGATATTTCTCCATACAATGAGTTCCTATCATGCCTGTACTTGACATCACCTGTGATGTATGACTTGTGCCCTCCTGAATGTGTCCTAAAAACTTGGGTTTTACAGCATATTATTTTTCTGACACATTAATTCATGCTGTAGTACTCAAGAATTCTACATCCAATTCCTGAAATTTTCCATCCAGATAAAAATGTTGTAGGAAAAGTAAACTAAGTATTCCATTAAATAAAATAAACATGTTTAAGGAGTAAAATATAAGTGATATTGAAATGGTGGTCATAATTTAAGAAAAGCAGGACAATTTCTTATATGTAAATCTGCTTCTAGAAATTCTACCTTTAGGAAAAGATTGTCTACTCCAGGGTATAATTACACTGAGTTTTCAAACCACCTATGGTGTATACTAGAAGGTGAATGCAGTTGTTAGGAATGTTTCATTATCTCCAATGGTAACGTTCTAAGAATTACCAATATTCAGAGTATAGTCTAGCAGAAGAAATGAAACAATCTGACAAATAAAAGTTGATTTTGTCTTCATTGTTGTTTTGATAGTTTTTTTTTAATTAAAAAAAAGACTAAAGAAGTATCACACATGCCTATATGCTGTTTGAGACAGAATACGTGTTCTTCCTAATTCAGGAATATGTTGCTAAAATAAATCCCAGCAATTCTTTGTGTCTGATGCAGAAGAATGGGTAAGTAAATGATTAGCATCTACCTATTCTTATTCAAGTTATCATGTGGGCCATGCTGGGTAATAGTACTAAGCCCAGCATGTAGATAAAAAACAAACAAACTAAAAAACACTCTGCAATGACATTTCTCACTGATTAAAAAAAAGATGCGAAAAGAAGAGGGAGAAGGAAAGCTAGAGTAATACGGTATTCTGAGGCCAGTTTAAGGAGTTTCACACACATTGACTATTATTAGAGCTCTTCAGCACAGCTACTGTCCATAGTAGGAGTGATATCCCTTCTTGCCAAATTATCTGCATCCTAATGTGGCCAGGGCTCTGTCACTCATGTCTCAACACAGCTGTGGCCTGAATAGTCTCCTACGTCATGGTAGGAAAGGTTTTTTTCTGTATTTGACATAGCCAAACATAGGAAGCAGACACTCGAATCTTACTAGTATTGATAGGGGAGGCTAAGAGAGGGGAAACAAAAGCCTAACATTTATTAAGGATTCTACAAGTCTGTTTTGCAATATTCTGTATGTATTTCAGATCACTCTTAAATAATTTATGAATAACTTAGTAAGGGTCAGGCTCGGCTCTGGAAGCTTTACAGTGGTACTATGGCATTTAATTTTTACAGCATCCTTCTGAGGTAGGTATTGTAGTCTTCATTTTTGCAGGCAGAGAAACTAAGGCTGAGGGAAATTAAAGCAACCATGAAAAGCGATCTTTCCCTCTGGTGATCTTTTCCAGCCAAAACAATTTGCTATGTTATGCAGACATAAAAAAAAGGAAGCACAACATCTTTTTGCTCAGGACACTTGCTGAAGAGAAGCCTTTTAGTGTGACACACAATGCAAAAAAAGACTAGCATCTTCAAGTCAGGAAAATGCAGTCAAGTCAGATTTTGTTTAAAAGAAACTAGAACCAAAGGCTCTGCTAGACTGCATATTCAATGTTACCGACAGCACACAATAGGACTTACAAATCTCCAAAGATTGTTCATCTTCTACAGTTTGGTTCATGCCTAATTTTTATATTTTATGTAACATTATATAAACTGGGTGATTGATAAATGCTGTATTGCATAGTTACAATACTTACATACTACACTATCATGCATAAAGAACTAGAGTCTTTTTGTTTATTCAAATAGACTGAGTATTTTTGAAAGTTTTCTGGACTAGCTTAGAAAGGTTATTAAACTATTTAATAATATTCCAAATAATCAGAACCCCAAAATAACAGAATTGTTAATAATATATATGCTAAAAAAAAACAAATAGCAAACAACTAATATCAGTTATTCTTTTAAGAATACATCATTCAGATCCCCAGCACTGCAAAAAAAGAATATATCAAAATGAATACCATTGAAATGAATATGAATTTAGCTTTTTTCTTACTCCTTTAAAATGAATAAAAAAGGGATAAGCCCCAGGCATAAAGTTAGAACACCCCTGTCTTTAAGTGCAGTTCAACTTCTTTGTAAGTTTAGATGACAGTTAACCTCAGAGAGCCTCATCTGTAAGGCGGGTTAATAGAGGAGCCCCACAGGAGCTGTAGCTAGATGTAAATGACACCGTGCTTGTCAGGTGCCAGCACCGAGTGCTGTAGCAGGTGTGCAGAGATTTGCTGAGTCCCAGTCTGACTCATGGTCTCATAGCTTCACAAGGTTTTCACCTTTCAAAAAACCTGACAATAGTGTTTGTACTATTATTTCCAAACCCATGAATGCAATTTGGTAAGATTTTCAACATAATTAAAAACAAAGGGTAAATTCATACAAGTCAAGTTTCCAATAAGCTAAAGAGCATCCCATTTTACTCTGAATTGTTTTATGATTTTTCTGGTCTGAAAGTGATCCTTATTCTTGACTTACATAATAGTAGTGCACACAGCTGTAGATGGAAAAGGAATGCCTCCCTATCTGCTGCCTAGGCAGTGCTCAGTTTTACCTACTCAGCAACAAGCAGGTGCACTTGGAATACACACACTTACGATTCACTGTTTTTATTTTTATTCCTGTAGCCTTCACACTTTCACCTAAGACAATTCTGAAGTTGAGGTCAATGTTCAGTTATATCTTAAAGTGAAATATTTGAAAGCTTTTCGTACTTTCTTCTATGTAAAATCAAGTTAGTCTTAAAAAGCACTTTGTTGTTATTTATAGGGTAAAGAAAATCCACCACAGGGACCTAAGGAATTAATTCCAAAAAGAGGGGTGTTGATTTTTTTATTAGAGAGCTAATAATTATCTCACCCCCCCAAAAGATAATAATTCACTGAACTTGTGGCAAATTAGACTTTTTTAGGAACATGACCTAAAAGGGGTTGTGTGCTATAATTTTAAATTATATGCTCAGTTTTGAAAAGAGTTTGGAATTACTGTCACAATGAAATATGTATTACCCAGATAGCACTGCAAGCAGGGATCACTCAGAAATGGGTAGTGTTCAGAATGGGTAATAGTTTCAGATGATAAAGACAAACAGTGCCTTTGGAGGAAAAGAAAAAAAACTATTTTCTTATAGCCAGGTAAACATGAGAATAAATTAAGAACTTGACTTTTTTCCCAATATCTGTGTGTGTGTGTGTGTGTGTGTGTGTGTGTGTGTGAGAGAGAGAGAGAGAGAGAGAGAGAGAAAGAGAGAGAGAAGGAAATTTGGGACAGTATGAAGAATTACAACTTTACATGATTAGCGTACATACAAGGCACATATATTGCTCTGTTAACTGGAACTGGAACAAAATAAATAACCCAGTAATGTAGCACAAAAGAAAAACAGTTTATTTGCACTAATTGCTTTTATTTGACCTAATGTATATGATGTTGGACCAACAAGTCTATCTGCTGCTGGGTATTTGTAAAACTAGGTAATTACATAGTTTTGTATTACATAATTTTGTATTATTTTATATTGTCTTGCTCACAGCTTGTATTTCTATGCATAGACACCACAATTGCTCTTCTAATTCTCTTGAGCAATAAGGGGCTTCATCTTTTTTTAATTTTAAAGAGGCTAAAAAAAAAAAAAGAACAATAGCGAAGTACCAACAATGTAGACAGAAACAAAACAAAGCAAAAACAATAAAAATGATTCAGGGTTTCAGAACAAAATGGTAGGAATTAACAGAAGTTGCTATATTACATATTGTTATCTTCAACCAAGTTGCTCAGATTACCAGATGTAAGAATTCAAGATTGATCAAACCATTAAAGAGAATAAAAATAAAAAAAAAAAAAAAACAACTTAGAAACTATATAGAGTTTCACTAGACAAGATGGTGGGAATTCACCAATGTTTGTTATATTGCATATTGTTGTCTTCAAATTAGTGGTTCAGGAGCTTCACCTTATAGCTAAGTAAATCAAGGATAAGTGACTTATCCTTGGTCCTAACCAATGTGGAGTATGAAAAAAGGGACTATAAACAATGAGATATTGATTCCAACTGTCACACTTCTCCAAAAGAAATCTCATGGGAACAACACAGTCCTTAGATTTAGACAAGATAATGATATATGCAATCTGTATGGGAATCAGATTTAATCAGTACATGTGATTTTATCTCTCTACAGTTAATGAAATACTTCTAATCATGTGTAGGCAGAGTTCTGGTGACTGTGGGATCCTTTTAAGGGAGCCCAAAGCCACATGCATTCCTTTGTTATATGTTATACAATATAGGTACCATGCTTCATGCAATTATAGTCAGGATGGATTTCAATCCAGTATCAGGAGAGAACAAGTTTATGTTTGTTCCACTTAATTACTACAGTAAAAATGCAACAGACAGTCACCAGGAAAAGCAATATTATTCTAAACGGAGAAGAAAATTGTCCCTTATTGATTTGATACAACCCTTCCCCACATGCACATACACACATACACCCACCTTCCAGTCATATCTACCTCACTTAGAACTTTGTACCTTCTGGAAATAAATTCACCTTTGCTTTTTTACTAACACATGCCATAAAATGAAGAAATGCTGAGAACCAAATGTTCTATTCTCAGAAAGTGGAGCAACTATCACAATGGCACATTGTTACAATTGTTGAAAAGCTTGACGTTTAAGGCCTTTAAAATTGTTTCCTCCCGGAAATGAGGACCTGTTTATCCTGCTGTCACAGTATCAGTCTCATTGTCTGCTTTCATCTGTAGCGTGCTGTGAACAAGAATGGTTTAGAAAACTAAGAAGTAGCAGACACTAGGTGACATGAACAGGAGAGCAACATGTGTAAATAAAAACTCTGATAGTCCTTACTCTCTACGAAGCACTATTTGCCAGAAACACAGAGCTTAGACCCTACCCTGGGCAAAGTCTAAAGATAGGGTAAATATCACATGAAAAAGTAGAGTGGCTTCCTAAACTTAAAATCATGTTCAAGTTCAGGGTTTCACATCTCTCTGTTCTGAGCTTCTCAGTTCCACAGTGGAGCTTAACTTTCATTTCATGAGGAAATCATAGTGGTCTCACAAAAACTCTTTCAGCTTTCCTATTGTTGCTCTGTACTTTCACCTGTTTGTCTTTCTACTTAGGCAGTATAGTGGTGTGATTTAGGGCAGCGGAATGAATTAGGAGGTAGGGCGGCCAACTACTTGAAGTGAGACATTGTCCCTCCTTTTTTAGCTTCTCAACTCTCCTTACCTCAGTCTTCTCAAATTGCCTACACACAGGGCTGAATATTATAGCACACCACATCAGTCTTCTTACTATTCTTTTCCTTTGACTTCTGATAAAGAGCTTTCCTTTATTTTTTCTCTTTCTTTAGATTATCATATCTATTTGTACACGTGACCCTCTCATATTTCTTTTTAATCTAATTAACTTTCCTCTCACTTTGAGCTCACTTCATTCTAGCTACAAATGTGTTTAGGTCTCATATTTTCTTACAAGGCAGCTAATGATTATTCCTAATCATTGCTATTTTCTCAAGTATTTGTTCCATCTCCTCCTTCTTCTCCATAACCTGCAAAGATGGCTTTCTTCTCTGAATCCTTGGAGACCCTTGGTCTTGCTTTATTCGTGTGGTGTCCTCAATTTGTTCACCAGTAAAATACAGGGAAGAGAGAAGAGGAAGGGAAGGCCTTAGAGATAAGTGTGTTTGATCCAGTGAACACAGTGATCTCTAAGATCTTTTCCTGCTGGAAATGATTCCTGCCTGTCCTGAATGTGAACACTCTTCCCCAAAACTCTATAACCTCAAGATCCCAACTGGAGCTGCAGTTTTAACCATTGCCTCACTTAGAGGACCAACATCCTTGCCTCCTGGAGGATTCTCATTTTCAGCTTTGAAATTCCATAACTTCTAAATAACTAGAAAACATCCCCTTTGGGATTTTCTTCTAGCACCGCAAACTTATGATTTCCTCACTACTTCAAGTTCCTCTTTCTGCCTTCATCACTGTTATTACTACTTTCATAGTTGCCAACATCTAACACCCTACTGTCATCATTTTCTGCTGGTGGGTCTCCAAGTTCTCTAGCTATACTGTGTCTTTTACATGACTGCTTCTTATCCATTCCAAGCACAGTATCCCAGTGAAGGAGATGTTTACCAATTTCAAACAACAGAAAGTGAGTGATTGTCTCTTATCTGGAGCAATGTTCAGATGTTAAAGTATTTATTCTCCTTCTATTGTTTTGTATGCAAATCCCCAGAACAATTCTTTTAAAATATAGTGTTATTATATCATCTCAATGCTCAGAAATCTTTTCCAAGTCCTCATTGCCCTTTCAGTTGAAGATACAATCCTTTCAGTAGAAGATACAATCTGTCGGAAGAGTTGTCACTAGGTAGGGTTAGAACTCTTGAAGTGTATGATCCAGTGGCCTGTGCTCCCTATCGTCCCTACAGTGCCTACTTCCCACGTCTGATCATAGCCTTATTTCTCTGTGCTTCTCAACTTGTTTCTTATATATCCAGTAGAAATGTCAATAAAAGTAATTACTTCAGCATTTTATGAATACTTCCTATGCATTTCTGCCTGTATGAAATTTTGTCTTGGAATTTTCTTCTTTCCTTTCCTATAGTTAGTAAAATTTAACAGCTGTGGCCATTAATCCTGATATGTCAACTTCATTGCATTAAAAAATACCTAGCAGATTAGTAAAGCTTCTGGGTATGTAGGGGAGGGTCTCAGAGGCACTGTCTTGGGTAATATGTATGATCCCTCACCTACCTCTCTCTAGTGCTGTTCCCCTGGTCTGCTTCCCAATTGCCATAACCTTTTGCTCTACTCTACTCTTCCACAAAGATGTTTCTTACTTGAAGACAGCTCACTGTGGACAGAATGCCAAAAACTATGAGCTAAATTAAGACTCTGCACCTTACAGTTGTGTGTGGGATATTGTTCCTCAGTGATGGAAAAGCTGGTTACGGCACCCTTTAAATTCAGTTCAAAGTGCGCTCAAGTGAATGTGGGATGTGTCCTCACATCATGCATTTCTCCCTCTCCAGTTCTTTATGACAGTCTCTTTCACTGTTGGTGAAAGTCCTGTGTCCTCTTCTATATTGTAAACATGCTCAATCTGATAGCTACACTGGCTTCCTCTTTGAATCCCCACCAATGTGAAATACTAACTGTAGTTTGTGCATAAAAGCTTTCACTTGCTGAATGTCAGTATTATCAACTATATCTTGTTAATAACAAAAAAGTTTATCAAAATTATGGATAAAATGTACTTTGTAAAATGTGCAGGGTGACTGCATCCCATTTTCCTGATTTTTCAACAACATAATCATTTAAAAATATTTTTTCAGTGTTCACACCCAGTCTTTGTGAATAATACATATCCATCTGGAAACTGTGAGTCATAAGTCATAACATATACACCTTTAAGGTTTTAATTGGAAACTTTATTTTTGTAATGACAAGAGATCACTTCAGTCATAATTTGCATCTTGAACTCTTCTTGTACCTTTCATTGATGAAAAACAAATTATCAGTGTTGAAGTAATTATAAGATACATGATCCATGAAATTTTGCTGGGTCTAATCTTTTGGTCACGGTCATTTACTTGTTAGACCATGGCCTCCTTTGAATAAGCTCCATGCTAAGACATGAGATCTTCTTTGAAGACACATATGGGAAAGACATCTATTACTATTGGACTTTTTCACAATATAAATGTCATTTCATGTTATCAAACTTTCCCTTTAAAATAGTATTGCTTCAATAAGTAATATGTTTATATAATTCAAAACCAGAAATTACTCCTTCTTATGGCTTTAACTTTCCATTTCTACTCCTCTTGGCCAAACAAGGGAAGCACTGACTGTATGTCTTCTCCCTCCCTGCAAAGCATATAGATTCTTGTTTCATCTCCCACTCTCCACATTTTCTTTCACAAAAGTTGATGTACTGCTTGCCCCCTGTCCTTTTCTTTTTCACTTGAGAACTTCCACATGACAGCTGCTGCTTCATCCTTTTTTCTTGTTCCATAGTGTTCCATTGTGTGAATTCCTCATAATTCAGTGATCAAATTTGCTATTAAAAGGTATTCTGTTTTTAATTTGTTTATAATTGTGAAAAATACTGTAATGAAGAGCCATGTATATTATGGTATATGAGGGCAAGTACAATGGTGGAATTTCTGGATTAAATGTGGACATGTGTCGGCAACTTTAATGTCTGTATTGGTAAGTGTTTGTGATACATAAGAAATACATTCATTGTGGGACACTGGTAGATAAATACATGGCATCTTGATACTTCTTGATACTTTTTATTTCCCTTTCCCCTCTTCCTGCCATGTCATCCGTTCTAACAGATATGCCACGTGCACTCCGTATGTGCTGCACTAATTTACATTGTCTTTATCTGGATAAGCTGTCTGCTTCCCTTACCCTTATCAAACTTTTGAATTTTGGTCAACCTAACACATGAAAAATATGTAAATATATTTTTTCATAATGTCAATGACAATGCTATATTCTGTTTTTAGAAGTAAATTTGCTGTTAGAATTTATCCTGTATTATGTGGGAGAACTTAGCCTATTACTAAGTAAGAGATATGGATATATATTTTTTTTTCATTTACTCACCAGTTACCTCAGTGGTGTGCATTGAGCAATCCTTCCTTAATTCCCGTTTAGATTTAGTGGATTATATGATCCATTATTATAAGTAAATGTAAATATACATTTTAGTCTATTTCACATTTTATGTTCTTTCTATTCCTGTACCAATCCTCTATTGTTTTGATTTTTCAGGGGTTTGAAGGTATTTTACTATGTGTTATTCTTAATCCTTCTTTATTGTTATTTTCTATGTCTTATAGTTTTTCTATTTGTGCTTTAGGACAATTGCCTAACCCTATACAACCAAACAGAAACAATTTTAGTAGTCTTCTACTGGTGTTGTGCCACATTTATACACTAAGAAAACTGGCATCTTACTGATATTGAATCCTTTTCTTTAGTACCTGGTACATATTTCCATTTTTTCAGTCTTTGCCATCAGCAATATTTTAAGCAGGTTGTCTTTATACATCCTCTATATATTTCGTTAAATTTCTTAGTATACATCACTATTATAAATGGTGTATTTTTTTCTTACATTTTCTATCTATTTGGAGACTTTCTCAAAAATAAGGGAATAATCAATTGGGCATTAACTGTTTCTTTCAATAAACCAATAGAAATTAGTAGTACAATTATCTTAGCTACCTTGTGTATATATATATTTTTCACTTTCTTTTGTTTCTTTCTTTGTTTCTTTGTTTCTTCCTTCCTTCCTTCCTTCCTTCCTTCCTTCCTTCCTTCCTTCTTTCCTTCCTGCCTGCATGCCTGCCTGCCTGCCTGCCTGCCTGCCTGCCTTATTTTTCTCCTTTCCCACATTCCAGTTGTTCTTTCCTTTTGAGCAGTTTCTTACATCTGCTTTGAAGATAACAATATGCAATATAACAATCATTATTAATTTCCTATCATCTTATTTTGAAATTTGTACTGTTTTTATCCTCTTTAAAATAGAAAATAAGAAAATGAAATATGTCATTTAAGAACATGTAAAGTACAGCTAATATCCTATCTATCAGAAAATTTGTAGCCTCAACTTATGTGAGTAAATACATTTTATAAAAAGGAAATTAAAATAAATGCATTTTAGACAAATTTTTGTGGTGCCCATGTTGTAGTCCTGATTGGGTTTCATCAGGGAAGGAATGCATTTTCTCCTCTGATACAGCTGTGGTATCAACAATTTAAACTGATGTCATTTACAGCAAAAATAATAGATTGAAGTAATTGGATAAAATAAGTACAGTTAAGTTTCACTTTGAAATAAAACTTTATGGCACTCATATCTATTATTGCAGCTTAATAGTCATTCCTTTCATGAGAGTATTAGGTATTAGGGACATGGGGTGGCAGGTCAGAGATTCCCACATTCTGTATGAGTTTTGTTAGGAATATTGAGACAAGAGCACACCCAGGTAAGCAGGTTGTTCTCTTCTGAAATATCCTAGAGCCTGTTCCCCTTCACACTCTGCTGTAGCAATCATTTGATAGAGTGCACTTTGAGTGATCATCAGGAATAAATGGTGACAAGTGTACAAGTGTTTGGAGACACTGAACCTTCAACCTGCAATTATCTTCAAAGTTCCAATCGCAAGCATATGTTGTAGATGATATTATGATTTGATATCCCCAAAGACCAATATGGTTCTACTCTAGGAATAACTTTATGTTTGAGGGTATATTGTATCTACATTAGTGAAATACCAGCCAAATTTTATAGGTCTTTCAGTCCTGCCTGAAAAACAAGCGTTAGGGATTGATACATGCAATCAACCTCCAAAAATCAACACTAAAGTGCATCAGACTAACCTGTAGCACTTCAAGGAAGAATAGCTTTTGCTAACCATGGACTCTTGCAGTCTTTGTCCTGAAGTCACAACAGTGAGTCACAGAAACATTAGCCAAGGACAGGCAATAAGTGAATCTGAGCTGCAAATTGATTATTGGTGATGTTTGCATTGACAGGGCATTTTGTTCCCCCAATACAGTAAAACACTTTTGATATTAAAGGAATTGTTATTCCCATTGAAACAATATCATATGGTGAGAACAAGTTCAACAACCAGCATAATGAGAAAAAGCGAAAGGTGGGATTTAACAGATAGCTAAAGCTATCCAGTAAAAACACTTCAGAAATAAGCATACCTGTTTCAATTTTTAGTTTAGAAGTAAACATTTCTATGTTTAGAAGTAAACATTTCAGTTCATGTTCAGGTTTGAATCACTTCATTATAATTTTAGCACAGAATGTTAAGTGCTTGGGAATGTATTTACTCTGCATATTATCAGACATGCAAATAATCTTAAGGGAGTCATTGCAACTAGAAATAGCTAAATGAAGTTTAGGAAGGACTACAGTTGCACCTGTGTAGAATAAATGATGAAAAAAGAATTTTTAAAGTCTTTGTAAAGGCATAGTAATTCAAGGCAGGATTAAAGATGTGATATATTAAAATTTGGTTTTTAAATAGATAAGTGATAAGCATAATTATAGTAAATATCATTGTGTTGGTGGTGGTGCCTAACCATGCTAACTTATCACAGTTTGGGTAGAGGCACCGGAAAGACCCTTCTTATGCCTGTGAGGCTCTTTGACAGTCTATTGTAATGAATTTCAACCAACTTATAAATCATTTTGCAGGGACTAATGATTTATTACTGCTGTAATGAACTTCACAGGCATCAATACATTAGTATCCACTTTGAAAAGAATCTTGTCAGGTCCCATTGGAAGGATGATCAGTTTACTATTGTTATTAATAACCCTGATCAGCTCTTTGGATCTATTAATAATCCTTTTAAATGACAAAGAATTTCCATTTGGGGGATTGATGCATATGTAAAATAAAAGTATATACCGTTCTTTATATCTTTATCAATGTCAAGGATTACTGTCAGTTTTCAAAGTTTAAAGCTTTAATATTATTTTCAAATTTATGTAATCTAAACCTATTAAAATGCTAGTGAATACATCTCAAAGGATATTGTTGTTGCAATTGCTTGTCTCTCTTACTAAACTATGGTGTTTTATTTCTTCTTGAAGCCTCAGCTGGACTCTGTTGGTTTGACTAAAATAGAAATTACCATGTTAGGTCCTCTTCTTTCTTGTTTCTTTTTGAATGTTTAGTGATGTCAGACATTTGACCTGTGAGGCTTTTAAACCTGACCTTGGTGCTTCTTTCCATTCATTAAACTACAACCTTTGCTCTCTTGTCATAAAAGATAAATGGAGATTTGCACAATCTTTGTTTAAGAGAAGATTTATTGTTTACATTAATGTAGATTAAGTGGAAAGATACCAATTATTTTTAAGTCAATCAATTGTCTTCTTTGAGGTTTCAATTTGCAAGATTCTTATGATCATAATTTTTGTGTATTTAGTGGCACTTTTTGAAAAAATATTCAAATGAATAATTTTCACAGAAATCTTATATGCCATACTTTGTCTACTTATCCAAGTAAAGTTCTCAGATATGATGTTTTTGGTAAATATTAAAATTGGTTTTTAAAATCATAGTTTTTATTTTACAAGGCTGTCATGGGATTAATTCCAATATAAGAGTAAAGCGTTGAAAAATGTTTTGTAAGCAGGTGATTATTTGTAAATGCAGAAAATGATCAGGAATGGAAGCAATATGAACTTGTATTAAAATACAGCACTCTAAGCATTTTGATCATTATTTATACTCAAAATAGCAAAATCAGTCATTTTAAATATATTTTTGAGGTTTTGATGGGCTATAGAATGGAATAATGAAATTAATATTAAAAGATGTTTGATCTATAAAAGCCAAAAAGATCCTATAGTTGTAGTCCTTTATTTTACTGATAGGAAAACCAAGGCCAGAGTTTAAGGCACAACCTCCTGTCTGAGACTCACGGCTGACTGGTGACAGAGGGCCTAGGTGCTAGATAGTCATGTGGTAAACAGGCAGTATGAATCTTAGATGGGGACTTTAAACTTCGTAGTTATAGCCTCAGAGCCTAACATTGAACCTGGGCTCTGCACAGGTTCTTAATGACTGCGGAAAACATGATGAGGATCACTAAGTAGATGGAATGAAAATGAAAAACGCATTTCAGGTGGCTTCTAACCTGTGATCATCTGCTTCTTTTTCTCTCATTTAAGCACTTTTGTTTTAATCTAATTGTTTATCTTTATCTAATGATTTTACTTGGAAAAGGATGTTGCAAGTGATGTATAGTTTCCTATGCTTTGAAAAGTGGACTTTCTGACTTAGGTGGATATGTATCTTGTGCATTCTGAATCCCATTCATAAATAAAGCTTGGTTGAAACAGTTGGATCTGAGACTCTGAGATAATAGTGAAGTCCTCCAGTTAGCTCCTTCTCCATGAAATTTTAGTCTGTGCTGCCAAAGCAAGTGCCTCCATGGAGCAGTACATCCTGCAACGTCTCCCCATGTATTGGGCTCCCCATGCATCACTGTTCTCAGTGATGGAAGTTGACTTCTTTTTGTAACAAATCATTCTAATTCCCATAGTCCACTAGCAGCTCTTCCTTATATTGAGCTTGAACCTGCCTTTTTAATTTTTTTCAAAAATAATGATATTGCCTGATTGTTTTAGAGAAAATGAATCATTGACTATTATATGACTGGGTGAGTACAGGTGCCCTTGAATTTACCTAATTCCAGAGCAAGCTGGCCTCTGAAGATCTCATTTTGTCACATTTTCCTAAGTAACTCAGAGCTCCTGTGAAATTATAGTGGCATCTAAGGAAGTTTTGAACAAATTTGAAGCACCAAGAAATGCTCTCAAACACCGTTTAAAATTTTATTTTCTTATTATTTTCTGATATGACAATAGCTGCGTGTCCAACGGAAGTAAAGCCAGTGTGAAGGAAGGCATAGAATGTTTCAGGAGATTCATGAAACCAAGATTTTTCAAACAAGACATATGTGTTAGAGCCATCATCTTATTCTATACTTATGCCATCCTAATGGCATTACAGTGGGACTACTAGCTGCAAAATAAAAGTAATTATGCTCTCTATAAATATTTTTTTACCAGACATGAACTATAGTATCTGGAAATCACCACTGTAGTGGAAGAAGACACAAATTTCAGTTAAAATTACACACTGACATGAACCTCAAGCAAAGTATTGCAACTCTCTGAGTATCAGTTTCTTTCTCTGAGGTGCAAGACTTTCCTATCCAACTTGCAGGGTGCCATAAGGAATAAGATGTATAGTTAAAGTCTATGACAGTGATAGCAATAACCTTCAGATGCACCTGTTCTGTTGCTTAATGTTCACATCATTTTCCTTGAAATGGACTGTAAGCCCTTGCCCTCCACATCATGGTTCATATGTGCCCATGTAGGTATGGTATGAGGTCAATCCTAAAGTTCTTACTGCTCCCCTACAAACATAAGGAAACTGGATGAGCAGTTTTTCTCGTTAAGCAAAGACTATTTTTTTTTAGAAGACAGTACTTTATTCAGAGATAGTCTTCTAATTTCACTAGTGTCAAAATATATTATTTCTCTTATGTAATGGTGATGCTGAGATAGTCATCACATTTGCTAGATACTCATTTATTGGCATGAAAAGTTGGTAGGTTGTCGTTTTCATCACTTTGCAAACCCTTTGTTGGTGGTGAAGCCCTACAGTGTGGGTATCCATTGTTCTGAATCTTTACAGCTTCCATTTTCCTACCTCCTCCCCTCAGTATAATCCACCCTGCTCACAGTTCCAGCCCAAGGTCTTCTATGAGACCTGCAATAATTATTCGTTGAATAAACTGATCAGCTGATGATGTGCTTTCTTCAGAGGCCAGCTGATGTATTACTCGCACTTTATTGTAGCTAGTCAAGAAGGCTTCACTGTATGCAACTAAGTGGATAAAATGTGAGGCTTTCCTTTCTACATGCCCAATAAATCCAGTTGCTTCTCTCAAGTAATGTTATCTCAAGGTATCAATAACTTGCATAGCAGAGAAATAATAGTTTTAATAATATTCAATGCTGATCTTGGGTACAGGTAAGTACATTTTTCAGCTCTTCATCCTCATCACCATTGCTGGCACATTCACAACACTTTCTCATTTTGCTTTGGCATGTTTAGATTTTAGAGTCAGACTAGCAGAAAAGAAGAGCATTGCTTTCCCTCTTGTTTAATAACTCATCTGTAATCTACTAAATGGACACTCAGTAACTACCATTCTGATCTTTTCCCATGATTATTCCCTCCAGACATAAAAGTAAAGTTTTAAGTACATTAAAATGCTCTCCAGCTAATGGCTATAATAATAGTAGTCAACATTTTATAAAATCCTAATGCTTGCTGAGTATTTTTGCATATACTGCAGTCATGCACACAATTACAACAACATTTCCATCAACCGTGAATCACATACATCATGGTAGGCCCATAAGATTCTAAAGGAGCTCAAAAATTCTCATCACCTTGTGATATTACTGTGCAATGTATTATGTGTCTGTGGTGACATTGTTTTAAATAAGCCTACTGGGATGCTGGTCATAAATGTATGGCATAGACAATTATGTACAACATATAATACCTAGTAATGATAATAAATGACTGTTTCTGGTTTATGTGTTTACTATAGTATACCTTCCATCACTCTTCTAAAGTATTTTTCTACTTCAACCAAGTTTATTATGAAAGCATACGTGGTGTTACATCAGCAGCAGCCTCAAATATCTGGCATTTATTGGATGTTTAGCTACACCAAAAGGCCATACTGAGTGGTTGATTCAAGCCATACAGAGCTGTGTAAGTGCATTCTCTGGTGTTTGCTTGTTTCACACCACAATATCTCTAGCATCACAGTTCTGAGAAACTGTCTTCAGTGTTAAAGTGACACATTATTGTATTTAATTTTTATATCTCTGTGACCGACCTGAGTTTTATTATCCCATGTTACATGGGAATTTGGGCTCTAAGATATTAAGTGAATTTTTTATACCTTTCCTCATAGTCGTTGCTTCCCTTTTTGCTGTCTTTGGCTTTGCCTGGTAGAACTCTGACTTCAGCATTCTGCTGTGTCTCCTCTATCCCAGGATCCCTGTACCTGCCTCAAAAGTCTCCTGGTGCCAGGAATGATTTGGTTTGAAACCAGTAGCTGTGTAAGATGCTCTGGGTTTATTCAGAAATCAGTTTCCTGAAAGACTAGTCTTACTTTTTGAATGTTCCAAAATAAAGCCAAACTGTTTCAAAAGACACTGAGGATAATCTAGTAATCATGTATTCAGTAACATTTCTTTTAATGAACATAAGTACAGAAGTATGAGAAGTGGGTTTCCCAGTACCTAGATGACATAAGATGAGTGGGTGGTACTATAGGAAATAAAATTTTAATTCATAGTATTGAAATAATTAAAATGGATTTCCTAATATTTATGACAGAAAATCTATTCAAGAAAGTCCCCTATGTGGTGCAATTTAGTCAGATACAAACCCCAGGTTTTGTTTTGCTTCATTTAGTCTTGTTTTTAAGAAATGCTTTGCTTGCTACAAGCCAATTCCTTGATTTTTATACACAACATAATGTGGCATTTCCCAAAGAACTAGTCAACCACAGTAAAGAATTTATTAGATGGCTAGATTACATGGTTGAACACTATTGGGGCATTTTTTTCATGTATAATAAAGTTTGTTTGATATAATAGCTATGACTAAAAATATGTTGCTTCTTACAGTCTCCAAGTCACAAAATTAGGTGATTCCTTTTGGTCTTTAAATAGAAATTAAGGATCTTTTCCTGAAATGTGGTAATGTTCCTTTGGAGAAAATTAATTTTTATTCTGTTGGGAGAACATCTGATTTTTACTTAAAATTCTGGAAGGCTCGAATGTAATTTCTAAATTATATGCACTAATTGACATTTCATTTTAACCATCATGGCAAAACTCTCTAAAATAAATTACCATAGAAATACAGAAATTCTTAGCTGTCATTACAACATTCTAGTATAGTTTCTGTAAAAAATATCAAAGCATCATTAATTCTGTAGAATTCTAATTGGAGGCCTTTATACGTGAATGCAGCCCTTAATGCAAATGAGATTATTTTCATTTTCCTTCTGTTGATTTTACCCAAACACTATTCTTAAGTGAGATCTGTCTGCTGGCAATGAATTTAATAATTTTTAAATATTGCCTTTACAAAAGTTTATTTTATTTTCATCTATGAGAGAACTGGAAGATAAAGAAAGGCCCTGGAGATGCTATAACACTCAAGAAAAGGTCCAGAAAAATAGATTTCTTATAAAATAGAAACCAAGCTGACCACATTTGGCAAAACATACATTGTTGTGGTATTGTTGTGAAATAAAATTTGATTGATGATTTCTCTGTTCTCAAATGATATGATTTAACCCTATATTCACCTAAGGATTATGAAATTATTTCAGAACAAATTTTAACAAAAGAAAACATGGTCAGCCTCACTAACATTAAGAGTGACTGAGAAGAAAGATAATAAATCCAATTTCTAAAATTTCTTTGACATGCCAAAAATGTCACGTGGAATTTTAGTAAAGACTACGCTAGAAGCACACTCTCTAAAGACCGTAGCTTGGACATGGCCTTCAGTGCTGCCCCATGCTTTCTGATACTGATTTGAACCTAGTGAAGACAAGGGAGATTCTAGACATACGCTTCCTCTAATAGCCTCCTAACTTTGTGTCAGTGCCTTTCCCAACTTCCTACAAAGAAAGTAAAAGAACTGTGACTCAAGATGGGATGTCTGAAAGTGCATTGTAAAGTTTTAGAGCATAGGTCCAATGCCTATGTGCATCATGGTTGTTGGGACTCTTTGGATACCTGACACTCAAAGTTTAATTCTACCATTCTGCTCCCCAGTCAGAGTAACATAATGCAACCCCCCCATTACCCTGAACAATGAGAACAGTATGCTAAGAGCAGGCAAAATCAATTAGACAGGCTTTTTAAAAATGTATAGTCTTTCTCCAAATATTCTTTCACTTCAACAATGAAACAGGAAGGTGATAGAAGCTGTAGCGGGGCCAGGGGTGTTGCTAATGAACATGATGTGGTAAAAGTCATACTGAGGTTTTAAGTGACACAGTGTAGTGCATCTATTGATAATATCTCTCCTTTTAAAAAGAATTCATAACAGAAGACAGTGCAGAGGTACTAGAGCAGGCTGGCCATGAACTGCTAGCACCATGGTTGGTGTCTGGGCTTTACTTGCACCCTGACCTCCTGGAGGTCACAGACACAGGTGGTCTGTGATCACCACCAGTGCAGCCCACCTCTAGCCCCTGTGCACACCCTGAGCTGCCTGGAGACAGGGAATCAGATGGTCCACAAACTGTTGACCCTGCAATTTGTATCTGGGTTCTACCTGTGCCCTGAATTGCCTGGGGACACAGGACCACTGATCTGTGATTGCATCACCAGTGCAACCCATTTCTGGGTCATACCTGTGCCCTGAATTGCAAGGGGTCACTGGATCAGACAGTCTGCCATCCGGTGTCACCACAGTTCACATCTGAGACCTGGGAGAACTAGGTACACTTCACCATCTGCCTGGAAGACCCCAGACTAAGCAGTGCATCTCAGTGAACACTAAGGGGGAAACCTGACCACCAGGAAAACTAGCAACATTAGCAACTGTTGCTAAGCTGCCAGGGAAGAGGGAGACTGAGCATTCTGCTTCTAGCATCAAACATGACAAGACAAAGAACGAAAATGCAATCTCTGAACTCCACCCCACTCAGAACAAGTCCAGAAGACATCCACGTAGGAGAACTTGGTAAACACACACCTGAAATTGCTGAAATGATTGCAATGGAAGTAAAGAAACAAGTCCCTCAGGTCATAGAAGAGATCAGATCAGAAATAATCTCTCAGACACAAAATGAAATGACAATAATAATAAAGGAATTGCTCAACACATCTAGAGAAGAAATAAATTAAAAAAAAGATGAACATAGGCAATGGATGGATATGTTACATTAACAATATAGGAATGAAGTAGAATGCATGAAAAAGATTCAGAGACATCCAGGAAATCAAAGCTTCCATTGAAAGCTGTCAAAAAAGCTTGAATGAAGCCAAAGATAGAATTTCAGATCTTGAAGATCTTGAAGCATAGCAGCTAGTAATCCTGAAAGAAAGGATCTCTTAAATCAACAAGGAACCAGGAAAATTCAATTCACCAGCTGCAAGATGAGGCAAAAAGGAATAATGTAACACTAATAGGAGTCAGTGAAACAGCAGGAGGCAACACAAATAACATAAAAAGAGTTTTTGTAGAAGTAATAGCAGAAAATTTCCCAAGCATAGAAACAGAATCTGGTACATAGTTAATGAGGCATACAGAGCTCCTACTATTCATAACAAAAATAAAACTACACCCAGACATATAATGATCAAGAGGTCAGATCTCCAACAATAACAGAATCTTAAAAGCTGCTAGAGAAAAGAAACAGGTCACCTATAAAGGAAAGCCCATCAGAATCACAGCAGACTTCTCATCACAAAGCATCCAATCAAGAAGAACTTGCAGCGAAGTACTACAGGTCCTGAGACAAAACAGCTTCCAACCAAGACTGATGCATCCTACCAAATTATTCTTCAAATTCAATGGAGAAATACAATATTTCCACAACAAAGAAAAACTGAAGAACTTCATGAGTGCCAAACCATCCTTACAAAGAGTACTGAAAGATATTCCAGACAGAGAAAAAAATGACTGCAATTTCAAGAACAACTATAGATGGGAACCCTCAAGCAGAGCAAGCAATTCAACAGGTAGAAAAAGTAGGAAACCAACAGCAAGTAAATGACATAACAATAATAAGCCAACACCTATCAGTTATAACCATAAATGTAAATGGCCTCAATTCACCAATCAAAAGAAACAGACTGGCAGAGTGGATTAAGAAACAAAATCCAACAATATGCTGTATACAGGAAACATTTTACTCAAAAGGAAATCCATAAACTGAAAGACAAAGGATGGAAAACAATCTTCCAACAGGAACCCAGAGAAAAGCAGGTGTATCTTTTATGTTTGCAGACAATGTAAACTTTAACAGAGAAGAATCAAAGGCTATAAGAAGGTCACTACATACTTGTTAGAGGAAAACTGCAAGAGGAAGAGATAACAATCATAAACATGTATGCACCAAATATC
>NW_004955444.1:19696185-19700811 GCF_000276665.1 Chinchilla lanigera
ACCTAATCTTTGATAAAGGGGCCAAACAAACTCACTGGAAGAACGATAGCCTCTTTAATAAATGGTGCTGGAAAAATTGGCTTGACACCTGCCAAAGACTGAAAATAGACCCAAGTCTATCACTGTGCACTAGTCTCAAATCAAAATGGATCACAGATCTCAATATTAACTCAGAAACACTAAATTTATTGGAAGAGAAAGTAGGTAAAAATTTTGAAGATGTATGGGTAAGCAGAGAGTTCATGAACAAAAACCAAACCACACAGGAAATAGTTCAAATAATCAACAAGTGGGATCTCATCCCACTGACAAGTTTCTACACATCTAAAGAAATCTCCAGTAGAGTAAAAAGAAAACCCACAAATTGGGAAAGAATTTTAGCTATCTCTGAGACAAAGGTCTTCTATCTAGAACATATAAAGAATTAAAAATATCAGCCCACCCCCACATTCAAAGACCCAATCCAAAAATGGGTATCTGAGGTGAACACAACCTTCTCAGATAAAGAAATACAAATGGCAAATAAATGCATGAGAAAATGTTCAACATCATTAGTCATTCGAGAAATGCAAATTAAAACAACATTGAGATTCCACCTTACCCTAGTAAGAATGTCTAGCATTAAGACATCAACCAATTACAAATGTTGGTGAGGCTGTGGAGAAATAGGAACACTTCTCCACTGCTGGTGGAAATGCAGACTGGTGAAACCACTGTGGAAATCAGTTTGGAGATTCCTCAGCAAATTAGGCCTAGAGGTCCCATTCAACCCAGCTATTCCCCTTGTGGATATTTTCCCAGAAGATCTGAAAACATCATATCACAGCAATGTATGTGCCCCCATGTTTAAAGCAGCGCAATTTGTAAATGCTAAATTGTGGAATCCACCCAAATGTCCATCAACTGAGAATTGGATTAAAAAATTGTGGTACTTCTATATAATGGAATATTACTCAGCTATAAAGAAAGATAAACTCAAGGCTTTTACAGGTAAATGGTCACATCTAGAGACCATACGCATAAGTGAAATAAGCCAGACCTCCATGTGTAAGCAATATATTTTCTCACTAGTGTAAGAACCTGAAAGAATGAATAAAAATTAGAACGTATGAAGACATTGAGAAATGAAAGGAAAATGCTCAAAAGTAAAGAACAAGTGCTGCGAGGGGACAGAGAAAACAAAGAAGGGGAAATTATGTATGTGTGTACAGGATAGCTAACATAGATGTACTATTGACTTCTATCTCTTTACTGATTAATTATTGATCAATGATTAATTATTTGATGATTAATTATTTGATCAATCTTATATGTCTCTATTTGTTTTCCTGAGAAACCACTTTGAAGATACCAATACATAATACAATAACCATTGTTAATTTCCTACCTCTTTGTCTGTAACTCTGTATTGCTTGTATTTTTCTTATGCTATTTTGTAAATGGATGTGTGTTTGTGTGTTTGTTAATGTATTTTCCTTCTTTATTTTTAAAATAAATTTTTAAAAAACAGTGCAACAGACTGTTGATGAGACTGGAATGTGTTCAATAGGCCTGCACATTTTAGTACACTGCCTGACTTTGTGTTTGCTTTGAATGACAGACATATATTTTCTTTCTGCCATAACAGTCTCTTTGTTTTCCGATGTACATGTTGAAAGAGATTGAATCTACCACAAAAGATATTCTTTCAGATCTTTAATTACATGTGTCTTTGATGCTGTGAGCTTTATTTGATTATGTGCAATGATGTGATTCCACTAAATGTGTGTGCAAACTGCAGGCAAGGGGGGAACGCTATTTAGAGGGCTTCTTGATTCTCTATTTCATAGAACTGAGAAAGGGAATACATTCATTATAACCAAAGAGTGCCAAAGCAAAATTAAGAAATTTGAAGGAGAGTTATGTGTCCACATATTCCTCCTCACATTACTGTAACTAGCAAAATTTGAGCTTTTATATTTTCTTGGGATTGAGAGTATATCTCAGTGGTGCAGCAGTTGCTTAGGATGAATAAGGCTTTGAGTTCAACTCCCACAACTGCCAAATATGTGTACACTTGTGTGTGTGTGGTCTTGCTTGATGCAGTTATGGTACAGTGCATGTCATTGTTCCATTGCTGTCTTTCTTATAGATCTTCATGTTTATAAAGAAATTATTTAGAAATCATCTAGTCACATCATTGTAGTAATTAATGAAAAAGATGCCATATGGAAAATCTTTGTATGGTAAAAAACACAATTTTAAAATTTAGTTCCAGCTTTTGCTGCCTTTGTGAACTGAGATCTTGGGAACCAGGACATAAGTTATCCTATAAATGCAATCCTTTAATCAAAATAGTCTTCATAAATATTTTAGCAGTATTTGTGATGCTTTTAATTCTACACCATTTCACTTTAATTTACTTCAAAGCTAAATTATTAACATGTCTTGTCCTAAAAGTTCAAAGTACAATACACTGAAGTGACTAGGAATTCAGAACATTCTTTGAATGTGTAAATATATATTGTTCATGTTTACTTGCATTTCTAGGAGAAAATATAGAACTAGTCTAAAATTGTCATTATTTCCTTCCACCTGGCAGAATGCAGGCCACATAATGGGTACTTCATGAGTTGTAGAATGAAATTTCTCAAACAAACGAATTGCATTCTAGTCTTTGAAGTGCTTTTCTTTTTTTCTCCTAAAACACCTAAATCTCTTTGCTACCTACTGGCTGCACATAACCGGGATCTGTCTTTTGTGCCTCCTCATAAAGGGTTCATATCTTCTGTCCTCAAAACCACAATAGGATTGTAGTGATCCACGTGAATGACTGTAGCTGGCTTCATATATGTACTGTTGCTCTTTCTGCCATTATTTAAAGAGAAGTATGTTGATCCAAATCAATTAATACCTGCCTACAGAGATGCATTTTACCCAAGATATAAATCATAGCACATTCTGTTGCCCCCTATGATCACACTGAGTTAACCTTATTCTTATGATAAAATTCAGGCTGAGAAAAATATATGTTTAAATTTTCTAAAATAGAAATATATAATACAAACACATTACAGATATTCACAACATTTAAAGGTAAATGACACATTTAGGCACATTTTAATGGTCTTAATACATGATCCAACAAATAGAGCTTATACTAACATATATTTCGTAGAAGTGTTTATGTTTTGAACTATCCGTTTCTAGACCTAGTTTATTATTGAAGTATTAAACCCTAAGAAGAAAAGTCATGCTTGGAAACTTTATTAAATAGTTTTCGTTAAGTACACAAAGAAAACCAGCATAGAATTTGGGAGCCATTTATGTCATTTTTAGGCCAGAGTTACAACTTGATCATATTGATGTACTGCTGTTCATTTATTCATCTGTATTCATACAGTACATGTTTCTGAAGTATATACTACCAGAACAGGAGATTAGAAATCATCTGATCTCATCCAATATTTTAAAGAAGAAAAGCTGAGGCATAAATTCTGTTTGTGATTGCCACTTTGGTGAATCTAGTGTAACCCAGTTCAGTGCTTCTGATCTTTCCAGAACTTTTACCAGAGCATCACCCAGCCTTGTGCTCACTCCTTTTCTCTCGCTGTGTACAATGCCAGTTACCAAGGAACGTCACCAAAACCATCAAAGAAGTTTAACCAGAAGAATCTTTGCTTAAATTATCCTAGTGCACCACTAGGAAATAGTAAATCGTAATAAATCATATCCTTTTTGATATACTATATTTCACTTTTTAGGATGTTTTGCTATTCTAAGAAGGAATCACTTTTCTGAGTCTTGGCTATGGTAGAGCCCACCCTGAAAAACAAAAAAGAAATCCACAAACCCACAAAATCATCCTGGACATTTAATTGCACTGAGAAGATACTTACTAAGTTTTACCATCTACTAGTGCATTCCTTTCTTGATGGATAATCAGTATATTACTTGAATCCTTAAGGTCTTTAAGTGATTTAAAAGAGTTTCTATGAGGAAGATTAATTCATGAAAAAGGAGTCCATATAACATGTATGTGCTCATGTTAGAAGCCACTACCTTGGCTATAACAACAACAACAAAAAAAAATAGAATTAAAGAAATATCTGGGGAAAGCTTTCCATAGTTCAGAAACATCTTGAACTTGGCTCCAGACACTAGCACATACTATTGAAATGCATCATGAACTGTGGATTTCACTCAAAGGTCTCTGTATGTTCCCCCACTAGGACAAACAAAATGTAGAATCCTTGTCTCCAGCACTTAGATCTAGCCTGCAAGGCCAAAAAGATAAAGATGTTTACAAGCTACAAAGCTCTCGCTGATGACGGGAGTTCCTAGTCTTTCAGTGTTGGACAGCCTACATGTTTTTGCCTCCTTTTGTAACATTGCTTTCTACTTTAAAATATTTCTGTAGCATACTGTCTGAATTTTAAATTAAGCTGGTGGAAATTAATTTTGCCTTCATTTTGAAACATCAGTTGCAATTTTTAGATATCCTTCTTTGGGAGTTGGGTCCAATACAAATAGATTTCCCTCTGAAGAATAAATGATGTCCGATTCTCATCTTTGGCTCTGTTTTCAAATTTTGGCTCAGAAATGACTCAAGTAGGGGCTGGGGATTTAGCTCAGCGGCAAAGCGCC
>NW_004955444.1:19700911-19702050 GCF_000276665.1 Chinchilla lanigera
AGAATCAAAGGCTATAAGAAGGTCACTACATACTTGTTAGAGGAAAACTGCAAGAGGAAGAGATAACAATCATAAACATGTATGCACCAAATATCAGAGCACCAAACTATGTAAGACAAATCATAACAGACATGAAAATCCAAATAATTAATAAAGCTATTGTAAAAGGGGACCGCAACACTCCTTTGACACAAAGAGATACGTCAACTGGACAAAAAAAATCAGCAAACAGCAGATCTGAACCAAATCTGTGAACAAATGGTCGTAGTAGATATATACAGAGTATTCCACCCCACAACATCAGAATACACATTTTTCTCAGCTGCACATGGGACTTCCTCTAAAATAGACCACATTCTAGCCCATAGAGCATACCAACCTAAATGCAAAAGAATTAAAATTGTCTCATGCATATTATCTGACCATAGTGCAGTGAAATTGGAAATTAATGACAAAAGGAACTCCAAAAACTCCATAAACACTTGGAAATTAAACAACAACCTCCTGAACAACCAATGGGTCAAAGAAGAAATTAAAAAATACCTGCAAACACAGGAAAATATAGATACAACTTACTGTAATCAGTGGGATGCAAAGAAAACAGTCCTCAGAAGAAATTTATAGTGGTTAAGTCACAGATAAAGAAAACAGGAAGAGAACAAATAAATAGCCTAGTGCTATACCTCAAACTTTTAGAAAAAGAAGAACAAGTGAAGCACAAAGCCCAAAGAACGGAGGAGATTATAAAGATCAGGGCAAAAATTAATGCAACTTAGATGAAGAAAACCCTACAAAAGTAAATGAATCAAAGAGTTGGCTCTTTGAAAGAATAAATAAATTGATTAACCCCTAGCCAACCTTATTGAAAAGAGAAAGGAAAAACTCATATTCTTGCAATAAGGAATGAAAAGAATGAAATCACTATATATCCTATGGAAATTCAGAAGATCATTAAATCCTATTTTTAAAATCTTTACCTTGATAGGATAGAAAACCCAGAAGAAATGGACAGATTCCTAGATATGTACAAATTACCAAAGTTGAATCAAGGAGGTATAAAAATCCTGAACAACCCAATATCAATTAATGAGACTGAAAATGTGATTAAAAACTTACTGGCAAAGAACAGCACAGGCCCT
>NW_004955444.1:19708444-19710770 GCF_000276665.1 Chinchilla lanigera
AAATTACTCAAATAGGCGAATACAGAAGTCAGCGTTAAATCTTAGTGCTCACAAAGTCTTAGGAAGCCAGAATGTTCTTGGGGACACATACATTCCTTCCACTCCTACCCACATATATTCAAAACATTCCTTCACTTTTCTTCCACAAAACAGTAAAAACTTAATCATTCTGAAAAGGCACTCTTGTATTTCTGTGGAAACTAAGAAATTACTAAGACTTCCTAAAATTATAGTATGAAAGTTTTAAAAAAAAATCCACCAAAGGGTTCAGGTTGGGTAGGAAGAAAAAACAGATTAGCCAGTTAACACACTTCCAGGAGTTACAACTCTGGTAGGATAGCTGACAGGCATCGATGGGTGGAGCACCTTATAGGAGAATCCATAGGTAAAAGGAGCACTGGAAGTTTGTTTGCTTTCCACATGATTAATGATAGCACACAGCTTTCTGTCATGTCTCACCAGCAGTATACCCTCTTCCTCCAATGGAGAACAAAGCTTTCTGGCATTCAGGTTATATATATCTTTCAGATAGGAGAAGTTGCTCAGGAAATCTCTGGTCATTGCCAATAAACAGATTATGAGGAAAAATATCCAATATTCGTGGAACGTCTAGAAGTTAATCAGAATCTCTCATAAGCAAATAATAAAAGTAGTCAGATATTCTGGTAAATATAACCTGCCAATGTTTAATAGAAGTTTAACTCCTTCTTTTTTGAAATATTCTGTCAAATTCCAACAAGGTGAACAATGAGAAGTAACAAAAAAAATCTTTCGCTTTTGAGTTATGTAAAGTATGTGAAATTTAGAACATGGAGATAACTTCTTTCTACATAAAATTAAAAGTTTTGGAATATAGCAGGAAAACCAGGAGACAGTAGTTACTTGGTCAAAAAGACAGTTATGCATATAAAGATCCAGTCATTTGGGGGCAAGACCTAGGCATTGTCTTGGTGCTTGGTTCCACATTTGCATATCTATTTGGTAGTATGAACAATTTCCAGAAGTCTATGTCTATGAAAAAATTTCCACTATATTCCTTTACAGTGGTTCAAGAAACTGAAGATTCTTATGAGACAGTTTAAAGCTTCTTTGTGGATTTTTACACTATTTTTATAGACTTCTATGGTATCATGCTATAATTAAGCAGCAAATTTTAGAGCAACATATCTTTATTCAGTCTTTCAGAGTTAATGTATTTAGGAACAATCTTCTTTGTGTACATTCTGATATAATCAGTTTAAATATTTGGATAAATATAATCACACTAACAAGTACAATGGAAACTCATGTAGGTGATTCTTTGTGAGTTGACCATTCAAATTTTGAAAAGTAAAATTAGAGTCTGTTTCTTTTAAATATATATTTTATTTCTGAAAAGTGTTTTATTATGAAATTTTTGTGAATTTACAAATACCTCAGACTTACTTTCTCGTGTTTTAACACCTTACATTACTAAGATATGTGTCACAATTAGGAAGCAAATATTGATATTTTACTATTACCTAAAGTGGATACTCTCAGCTTTTCGCTAGTGTCCCTTTTTTGTTCCAGGATTCCATCCAAGATATAACATTATGTTTACTCATCATGTCTCCTTAGACTCCACCCAATAATGACAATTTCTACCCTTTTCTTGTCATTGATGGCCTTGATAGTTTTGAGGAGCTCTGATAGGAATATTATAGATTATTGCTCCATTGGGATGTGTCAAATGCTTCCTCATGATTTGAATGGTGTAATATATCTGTTAGCTGAGGATGCCATTCTGATCACTTCTTTTCAGGGGTTACTATTATTACTATGAGTTACCACTGCTGATGTCAGCCTTGATCACTTACCTAATATTCTGTTTGACAAATTTATACCCTGCAAAGTTACTCTTTTTTTCTGTTCCCTTTCCCTGCAGTTCTCTATGGGAGAAAATCATTATGTACAGCTGAGCATGGTGGCAATAACCCCAGCACTCAGGAGGCTGAGGCGAGAAGATTGCCACAAATTCAAGGTCAGCTTAGGCTACATAGTGAGTACAAGGCCAACTGGGACTACAGAGCAAGACCTGGTCTCAAAAAAACCAAAAAAAAAATTCTTTTTTGGAGAGTAACAATGTTTAATACATTGCATATTGTTATCTTTAAATTAGTAATGCAGAGTACAAGATATAGGCACTTAGTTGTCCAAACAATATTAACACAAACCCTTCTTTTCAATGAACTAAGAGAAATTAGTTGTATAAATATTTTAACTTATATATATATAAGTTAATATATATATTATGTGCCCACATATCTCCTCCTTGAAGGTGAATGTCTAGGAGAAATATTTTAAA
>NW_004955444.1:19710870-19713179 GCF_000276665.1 Chinchilla lanigera
AGTTAATATATATATTATGTGCCCACATATCTCCTCCTTGAAGGTGAATGTCTAGGAGAAATATTTTAAATTCCTCTGCAGACTTGGCTAGTCTTTCCCATCATTATATTTATTTATTAAATTATTTAATTTTATCATTATGAATTTATGAGTATTTTTATACTTTGGGTTATGATTCAACAATTATCTTTTCTTTTTTTCTTCTGAAATTGTTTCAGCTTTCACCAGTAGGAGCTCTTTCAATTTTCTTATATCACTGGAGCAACCATATCTTTCCCTGTGTTGTTGTTGGTTGTTTTTATATTTTGAACACATTCTAACTCTCTACCACTACAAATGGCTTCAGGTTCAGCTTGTTTACTTTCTGCTTCTCTATATTTCAACTCTTACTGTGTGTCCTCCTTCTCTTGCTTTCCTTGCTGTAACAACATACCACAGATCAAGAAATCTGGTCCACACCACCCCTATCAGTTTACATCACTAATCTGTTCCATAGTACTTATACAGCAATATCAGAATTATAAACCCATATCCCCACAGGAAACAACTTTGTCAACTATGGTACAGTGCTTATAGTCCATCCTTTTACCTTTACTCATGGATTTCACTCCTTTCTACACTTAATAACATCAATATTTTATTATCCCACTCCCTTTAATGAGATGGTTTCATATATTTTCAATAAGTTAATATCCTTTTGTCACATTATACATTTTATCCTAGGATTTCCCCAACCTCCCATTTGTTTTAAATGCTTACTATCTTAGAGTCAACATCACAGTGTCATACAGAATAGTTTGACCACCATAAAAAAAATCCCCTTCACTTTACCTGTTTACTACCTCCACTCTTAGAATCAGTGATTACCATTTCTCTAGTTTTTCCTTTTTCACAATGTCATATAAACCCGGGATGTAGCTCAATGTTGCAGGACATGCCTGGCAAGCACAAGGTCCTGAGTTCGATCCCCAGTAAAAAAAAAAAAAAAAAAAAAAAAAAAGAAAGAAACCTAGAAGGTAATATAATTAGAAACATATAATACATAGTTTTGTCTGACTCACTTCCTTCACATAACAGTATGAATTAAAATTTTCTCCATATCTTTTCATGCCTTGATAGTTCATATTTCATAGTTTATGTATCCGATCACTTATTGTAGGTCTTTTTTGGTAATTGTGACTAAATGTCCTATAAATATTTGTGTGCAAGTTTTGATGTGAACATGTCATGAAATTAGTTATATAATTGCCCAGGACAGTGACTGCTAGTTGTATATTTAATTTTGTAAGAACTGTCTATCTGTCTCCCACAGTGGCTGTACCATTAGCACTCCAACCAGTACTGACCAAGAGAAACTGTTTAGCTTACTTTTCTTGGCATAAAGATTTCTAATTGTTCCTGCACTGTTTGTTGAAAAGACTTGGATTTTTCAATTGGCTTGCCTCTCTTCTTTTACAAAAATGAGTAATATATTTTGGGATCTACTTCTGCATTTTCTGTTCTGTTCCAATGATTTATGTCTTTCAACAATACATTCTGCCTTCTACCTGTACAGTAACTTATGAAGCTTACCAGTATGACTTTTCCAACTTAGTTCTTTAGATCTTATTGCCTGTTCTGGGTCTTTTGCCTCTCCATAAAAGTTTGGGGATGATTTTGTAAATGTTTCTGTAATAGATTGCTTAGATTTCATTGAATCTGTAGATAAAGTTGAGAAGAGCTTGGCATCTTGACAATGTTCAGTCTTCCAATACATAAACATAGAATATCTCTCCACTTATTAAAATCCCAATTCATGTTTTTCATCAAAGTTTTGCAATTTTCTGAACATAGGGTGTACCTGTTTTGTTAGATTTATACTTAGGTATTTCATACTTTGGAGTGCTATTGTAAATGGTACTTCTAATTTTCAAATTCCAGTTTTTCACTAGTGGTATACAGGAAAACATTGTACCCTACATAGTTATTGTATTCACTTATTAATTTCAAGAATTTAAATTTCTATTTTTAAAAGATTTTCTACATATACAGTCACATCATCTGCTTCACTTCTTCTTTAATGAACTAAAAAGCCTCTTATTTTCTTCTGTTACATTAGGTCAGACATTTAATACAATGCTGAACAGGAGTAGTAAGTGAGGACATTCTGATCCTAGAGGGGATATTTCAGTTTCTTAACACTAAGTATATCCATTGTAGGATTTCTTTTTTTAAATTTTAAAACTAAAAGGAGGAAAACATTATCAGACAGACAACCTTTTTAAAAATAGCAAAAGAACAGTACAGACAATACAGAGTTACAAACAAAG
>NW_004955444.1:19723997-19724856 GCF_000276665.1 Chinchilla lanigera
CATTACATCCCATAGAGTCCAGTAAGTTTTATTTATATTATCATTTGTTTGTAGGTATTTTTTAATTTCATCTTTAATTTCTTCTGTGAGCAATTCATTGTTTTGAGGTTGTTGTTTAATTTCCAAGTGTTTATGGAGTTTTTGGAGTTCCTTTTGTTGTTAATTTCCAATTGTATTGCACTGTGGTCAGATAATATGCACATAATAATTTCACTTATTTTGCATTTCGGTAGGTATGCTCTATGGGCTAAGATGTGGTCTATTTTAGAGCACCGTGCTCTGAAGAAAGACCCATGTGCAGCTGTGAAAAATGTGTATTCTGATACTGTGTGGTGGAACACTCTGTTTATATCTACAAAGTCCATTTGTTTGCAGATTTGGTTCAGATCTGTTATTTCCTTGCTGATTTTTTGTCCAGTTGACCTATCTCTTTGTATCAGTGGGGTGTTCAGGTCCTCTGTTACAATGCTGTTATTAATTTTTTTGGTTTCCATGCCTGTTAAGATTTGACTTATATAGTTTGGTGCTCTGATAATTGGTGCATACATGTTTATAATTGTTGTCTCATCCTCTTGCAGTTTTCCCCTAACAAGTATGTAGTGACCTCTTTATCTCCTTTGATTGTTGTCAGTTTGAAGTTTACATTGTCTGCAAACAGAATAGCTACACCTGCTTTTTTCTGTGTTACTGTTTCATGGAGGATTCTTTTCCATCCTTTAACTTTTAATCTATGGATTTCCTTTTGACTAAAATGTGTTTCCTGTACACAGCATATCATTGGATTTTGTTTTTTAATCCACTCTGCCAGTCTGTTTCTTTTGACTGGAGAATTGAGGCCATTTACATTTATAGTTATAAC
>NW_004955444.1:19725515-19748011 GCF_000276665.1 Chinchilla lanigera
TATTCTTCTTTGCCTAGTCTTGCAGCTGTTGATGACTTTTCTTGGATCCTTGTTGATTTTATGAGATCCTTTCTTTCATGGTCACTAGCTGCCATGCTGTCTTCAAAGTCTGAGATTCTATCTTCAGCTTCATTCAAGTGGTTTTGGCAGCTTTCAGTGGAAGCTTTGTCTTCCTGGAAGTCTCTTTGAATCTAGTTCATGCATTCTAACTCCTTTCTATTTTTTTTTATTTTACACTTCTGTCCATTGCCTTTGTTCTTCTATTTTCATATATGTTTCTTCTTCAGACATTTTGAGCAGTTCTTTCACTATTATTGTCACTTCATTTTTTTGCCTGAGAGATTATTTGTGATCTCATCTCTTCTATGGCCTTATGGAGTTGTTTCTTTACTTCCATTGCAATCATTTCAACTATTTCAGGCATGTGGTTACCAAGTTCTCCTATGTGGATGTCTCTTTGTCTTGTTCTGAGTGGAGTGGAGTAGTTCTGGGATTGTGTTTTAGTACTTTGTTTAGTCATGTTTAATACCAGATGCAGAAACCTCAGTTTCCCTCTTCAGAGGCTACACAGCAAAGGCTGCTAGTGTCCCTAGTTTTCCTGTTGGTCAGGTTTGCCCATCAGTGTCTTCTGAGAAGCTCTACTTAGCGTGGGGTTTTCTGGCAGTTGTTGATTTATGTCTAGTCATCCCAGATCTCAGACATGGGCTTTGGTGTCAGCTGATGGCAGACTGTGTGGTCCTGCATCCTCTTACAATTCAGGGCACGTGCATGGCCCAAACTTGGGTTGCACTGGTGTGACAATTCTGTTTCAGTGGACCTATGTCCCCAGGCCATTTAGAGTACAGGCAAAACCCAGACACCAACTGCAGGGTCGACAGATTGTGAACCACATGATTCTGTGTCACCAGTCATTTCAGAACACATATAGGAATCAGATGGGGCCCAAGACCACAGCAATCACAGATTGCCTGTACCTGCAACCCCCCATACCCGGGCTCAAGTAAAGCACAGACTCGATCCACAGTATCAGCAGCTGTTGGAGCACTTGCTCATTCAGCGCAGGGCCCATGCAAGGAGTGCCCACACATGAACTCCAGTGAGAGCAGTCCCTGTGCCTTCTGAGTGAGGAATTCTTGTCTGCCCCAGGTGCACAGAGAGCAGAGACTCAGACTGTAATGGTGGTGGGGTCCTGGGTCACCTGCTCTGCCCCCAGGAAGTAGATGGGAAATACCTGGCTCTCTCTGCAAGTTTCAGCTGGGAACCGTGGTGGTCGGAGTAAAGCACCGACTCGATCCCCAGGGCCAGCAGCTCTTGGAGCACTCTCTCAATTGGTGCAGGGCCCATGCAGGGAGGGCCCACACACGAATCCGGTGAGAGGAGTTCCCAGGGCTTCTGAGTAGGGATTTGTAGGATTTTTTTTAAAAATTAGATTGAGAAAATTCCTTCCTATTCCTACTTTCCTGAAAGCTTCTACTATAAAAAATATTATACTTTGTCACATGCTTTTTTTCTGCTCTGTGGATATGATCATATGATTTTTGTTCTTTAGCTTGTTTATGGATTGGATTGCTTTGAAAATTTTTCTAACATTGGACTCTACTTGCATATCTGGAGTAAATTCCACTTGGTTTGCTGTATGGTTGTATTATACATTGTTAGGTTATATTTGTGGATATTTTACTAAATTTTTAAATTTGTGCTCATGAGAGTTATTGCATTACAATTTTACTTTCTTAGGTTTTTATCTGGTTTGAGTATTAGGGTAAGTCTACACTGTCTGAGTCATGAAGTCTTCTATCTCCAATTTTAAAGATATTATGGAGAATCAGTATAATTATTTCTATAACTACTTTATAGAAATTACCTGGGATTGGTGATTTCTTTTTGGAACATTGCTAATTATTGACAATGTATTTAACAGATATAGAATTATTTGAGTTATGTATTTCTCTTTGTGTGGGTTTTAGTTGTTTTTGAATTTCAAGATATTATTACAATTCATGTAAATTATCAAATTTGTGTGAATAAAGTTATTCATTTTATTTTACTGGGGGGACGTCTTGTCTTTGGGATCAGTAATGATGATACTTCTTTTACTTCTGGAATTATTAATTTGAGTTCTCTTCTTTTGTTTGGTTAGTGTCTTAGTTACTTTTCTCTCATTACTGATAGAAAATATCCAGCACCCAAAATGAGGGAAGGAAAGGTTTATTTAGCTTGCAGTTTGTTGAGGTTTCAGTCCATACTTGGCTGGCTCCGAGGCAGAGTGGCACATGGCAGAGGGCAAATGTTTATGGCAGCAGAACACAGCAAAAACAACCAGAGCAAGAGGGAGGAATGGCAGCAAGCAGCCTCTTTCTCTCCCTTACATTGTAAACAGGCTACCCCCACCTAGGGGGCACGCAGCTCTCACATAATCTCCATGCCCTCCTCTTGCACATGCTCAGGATGAATATAAAGTAAGCACCCTGGCTCCCTGCTAAGTTATATAGTTAATCTTCTAAACTTCCTACAATGACACAATGAACAACATCCTAGAGCAGGAAGGGCATGTCCTTTGCAATCCAGGAGGTAGAACTGCTGAGTCACTTAACCAAACCTCTAGACTCCCCAAGTTGACACAATGTATCAACCATAACAATTAGCCTATTTAAAATTCTGTCAGTTTTATTCATGTTTTGGAGAACCAGTTTTTGATATGTTGATTTTTTTTCCAGTTGTTTGTCTATTCTCAGTTTCATTGATTCTTCTTCTAATTTTTATTTAATTCCTTCTGCTTAGTTTATGCTTAAATTGCTCTTCTGCCTATACTTTCCTAAATTAAAAGCTTAGGGTATTGATTTTAAAGCTATCTTTCTTCTAATTTATTTAGTAGTTATGTATATCACTGCAAGCACTGGTTTTAGTGCATGTCACAAATTTATTGTTATGCTTTTATTTCCAGTAAGTTAATTCTTAAGTTATTAATGTGTCAAGCACTTCTAAGTAATTTTTAAAGTACCATGGGAATTTTTCACTAGACTTTGAAATATTTTGAAGGCCAAAAGTCATGATTTGATTCCTACAGTATTCAGTGAACTTTCATATTTGGTGGATAGAAATATCTCCCTTCACCGTGTCCATTAGTAAAAAATACCCTGGGATTGCAAGTGTACCATGTGCACTAGCAATAGCACCAATGAATAATAGACAATCCCCTTGTGCACTCCTGAAGCTCCACCTAATGGTGTTGCTGTTCTGTAGCTTCAGGCTGAAGATCCTCTCTGAACATACTTCTTCAGTGGGCCTCAGTTTAACACTAAGAACTAAACAATAAATAAACTTGTAAAAGATCCTATGCACTGAATTTAGATTCTGGTCAGGGATGGCCAATAATCAGGAAAGACACCACCTTGTAGCTGCGTAAACCTGAGATCATATACCAGCTACATTGGCATCACCTTGAAATTTGTCATAAATGCAGTGTCCATACCTCTCCTTAGATTTCCTGAATCAAAAAAACATTTTGAAAATATCTCTAGGAAGTTCATGTTCATGTAAAAGTTTACAGAGCCCTGCCTGGAATAATTGCAGATGGTGATTCTGCCATGAAAACGATGCCTGTTATAGGAAGGATGGACCTTTTGGTAGGCTTATCAAGAAAAATCTCTCTAATATCACCCTTGCATGCAAAGGAAAGATACAAAATTATCTCAAAGTCTTCTTTTTAGTTCCTCCAGCCCTTACCCCCAAATCTGGCCCAAGAAATGTGTGTGTCACCCATAGTCAGCAACCAAAGAGAATTTGCGGGTAGAGGAGGTCCTTTAACTAAAGTACCCTGGCCTATGAAAGAGGAAAGAAAATATAATGCAGCTCTTCAAAAAGTTCTGACTTTCATCTTTTCCAAGAACGTTTATTGTTTTAAACAAAATAAATCGTTACTGGAAAATACTATTAGCTTTTATAAGTGTAGATACAGAAAAATGATAAGATAGTTTAAATTTAAAAACTGCCTGAGAGGTATTCTTTCTCATTCCCGTATAATAGACTCTAAACTTTAATGGTATGAGTTCCTCTCTTTTCTTCCATTTGATCAGTGTAACTAAGAATTTTCCCATTTATTGCAGCTGGCATCTTGTGGCCAGATAATTACGCTAGAGGTGTTAAATGTTTTAGACACAAAATTGTATATATAAAGGAACTAAGAACTTATTTCCATATCATTAAACCACATTTTATCCATGAGCAAAGTACATTTTTCATAACTTGCAAGAAATGTCTTGCCTTTTAGTAGTACGCATTTTTAGCATTCTTTTAAAAGCCACTCAATTTGACAATGGAATTTGTATCATTTTATTATCAAATAATAAGGGGACCTCAGAGTTGCAAGTACCAGTATATACATGGCCAGTTAGCAAGATTTTAATCCTGCTCTAAACAGCCAAATAACATTTTTTCATAACAAAGCTTTTCATTTTGGAAAAACTAACCCACATTAAGATTACTTCATGATGTTGCTTAAGCAAAGAATGAAAAGCATTAATGTTTTACCCAAACTCTAATAGAACAGGAGTTCCTATCAGTTACTTTATTGCAATTAATATTTAATAATAATAATACTGCTATTTTTTTCCCACAGCATTGAAATGCTTGGGGTTTAGCAGTATCGCAATTATACAAATCTTTTTTTCATACATATCTTAAAATAATTTTCAGTGTCAACCCTGCACCCTGTTGAACTTTCCAGTTGGACTAGTGTTTAATGATTGTCTCACAAGCACACGTTCTCATTCAGCGATCTCTGTGTGACCAAATGCAAGGACACTCTTCTACAGGACAGGATTTTATTGTTGAAGTAGTTCTCTTAGTATAGAATGTAAATGAGCCTCAAATAGGCATGAGGTTTTATCTAAGGTGACAGGCAGTAAGTCCTTTTTGTTGCTGGAAAAAAGATAATAAAATAATAGAGTGACTATTGCTTCTCATTTTAAAAACTCCATGTAAATTAAAATATTTATTAAAAGTCCAACCAAATAAACTTTTAGTTGAAATAGTTTTATATTTTTTTCTTTTCTTGTCACATGGTATTTTATAAACCAGAACTGCATTCAATAAGAAGGACATGTCCACAGATCAGCATACACATAAGTCAAATCTGTTCCACATTCCATAGCCATAAAACTGCAAAATGATGATTGAGAGAAAAGTATACTCTTGAAATCTTTCAAGATACATGAAAATTGATGTGTATATAAATCTATTTACATTTAGGCATTTACTGGGACAGAAAAGTGGGCAGAGGCATTCTAGAAAAGTTTCCCAAGAAGAATAAAAACAAACAAACAAACGAAATCCTAGGATGCTAATGTCAGTATAAATTAAATTGGGAAGGACATCCTTTTTCCTGGGAAGAGTTGGGTATCTTACTGAAATTGTGGTATCCAGATTCTTGGCAAGGATATTCAAAGCTAGCTGTAGCTTGAATGTTTATTCTGAGATAGCTTCACTGTCATGGGGCCACATTCAAAAGTCATACTCCACATGGGTATTTGTCCCTCTCCTGTGGCTAGACATCTTTTAGGTCATTTTAAAAGCTTACAGTGGCATAGAAATGGGTCCTGCAGGTTGCCGTGTCTAAGGTCAGCAGTTCCCCAGGGTCTCCTCCATCACCTTCCATAGTAGATAAGATCAGACGGAAGGATGATACCTAGTGATAAAATCTAAAGAACTGTCTTCATCTAAAATTGAATGTAATGTATAGAGAAAGGTTTCTATTTTTAAAGTGCCTGATGCCAGCTCTCATAAACCTCCGGAGCATCCATTTAGTCTTTCACTATTACAGAGAAGTAAAACTTATTATTTTAAACAAACCACACTGACATAATGTTTAGCTTCACAATGAATGTTTTCAACTATTTTTCCTTTCTCTTTTTGTGTCAGAGTCCATGAATTTTCACACAATAAATCCATGAACCCAGTGTGAAGCCACAGTAAGATTTGTGTGCTCTACTTTTGTACTGTCTTTCTTTCTTTCTTTCTTTCTTTCTTTCTTTCTTTCTTTCTTTCTTTCTTTTTTGTTTCTTTTTCTTTCTTTTTCTCCTTCTTTCTTGCTTTCTTTCTTTCTCTTTCTACCTTTCTTTCTTTCTCTTTCTTTTTCTATCACTCCTTCTTTCTTTCTTTCTTTCTTTCTTTCTTTCTTTCTTTCTTTCTTTCTTCCCCTTCTTTCCTTGGTATCACATACTGTCCAGCAAATGGATGTCTTAGATTGGCAAAGGGCCTCATATAAAGAAAGGTCTTGATCAAAATGTTTGAGTTAGTCATTCTCTGAAAGCTTAATTCACGTGGCCACATTTTTTGCTAATGAAATATGTGTTGTAACCATCCAGATAAACATGATAACTATTGCTGTGGCCATAAGTGTTTTTTGGACCCAGTGAAAAGCTCATATTATTTTTGAAATATTAGGCCCATATTGAGGGACTGGTCAAGTGGTCCTTGTGCTAAGATGGCATCAAATATTAATGTGTTTTGTATTTTTTAGCTTATTTTACTTAGAACAACTTTCAAATGTGGTATTAAAACCAGAAATGAAGAAAATTTAAAAGATATAACAGTTAATGATCAAATTGCTAATTCTCTACCAGAAAACACATTATCAAATTGCTCTTAGTCATATTTTTAAAAAATATATGATTATATATTGAATTTTTAAGGTATAAAGTTATACTTCACTTGAAGATAATTTTTTTTGTGTTTTTGAGACAAGGATTCACTATGCAGTCCAGGCCTTGAACTCATTTTGTAGTCCAGGCTGGCCCGGAACTCTCAGCGATCCTTCTGCCTCAGCCTGCCAAGTGCTGGGAATATAGGCATGCACCACGACACCAGCCCTTGAAGATCATTCCTAACTGTTCACCCTTTAGATGAAAAGCTGTGTGCTGTTTTATTTTTGTTCCATGTTATTTCACTTTATCTTAGAAGAGTCATTACTTTTATGAAGCTATAGCAGAAATGTGCTGACCTTCAACAGAGTGTGCCTTGTGTCAAGTAGTGCATTGGTCCAGAGTTGAATCTACTTATTTCCATTCTTCATTTGTCTTCCTGTGTTAAAATGCATTCTTAATTCTAAGTGATTTGCGATGATCTGCAGAGAGACCCTTGTTGAAGCAGCATTTTCTGCAATTTTATAGTGGCATAGATTTGGTTACAATTAATCCCCTTCGATGATGTGTGTTACGTTATGTTTGCCCACCCGTGAGGTCTGTGGCCACAGGAGTTTTCTCTGTCTTTATTTCCCCTTGTGACTCTCCTAGTACCAGGGACAGATTAAGTGTCAGTAAAAAAAAATTTAACTTGAATTTCCTACCCAAAGAATCAGTGCATCAAATTCAGTCATTGTAGGTTCTAGCTTTGTCTTAACCAGCCATCTCTTCTGCTATCTTTCACTAAAAAGAATGAATGAAAAACATGAGGCCATACACCAGGTTAATGGTATAGGTGTCATGGTTTTGGTACAGGATGTGAGATGGTGTGCAGTCTGTGACAAATTCTGGTGATTCTGTTCTCTGTCTGAGCCTTTGATCCCTCATGGGGAAGATGGCATTAATGATTGGAATGGTCTCACGTGGTTATATGAGGGCTCAATACGACAGTGCGTGTAAGCACTATGACTGAGATGTAAAGTGGGGCAAATAAGTATTAAACATTATTACTAAAAATTTAAAATGTGGGATAACCAAAAGCTGGGAGTGAGCAGCTGAGGAGAGTGAGCTGTGGACAGTAGCCTGCTTGTCGGGTATGCAACAGTTTAAAGTGGTTGTCTTATGTAGTTTGCTGGAGAAATAGGTTTTATATGTGAAAGACATATATGCTATTTTTAAAGTAATTTATAACAAATGTATTTTATGCTACCTGCCACACAGAATTTATCATCATATAGATTATGATTTTTAACACATTAGACCAAAATTATCTAATTGCAGTATATATTTTGTAGGATTTAAACTTCTAAATGTTGGATAATTTAAATTATTAACATTGATATCTTAAAATTAGCTACTATTAAAACATAATTATTAGTTGAGAAAGTGTGTGTTACTGGACACAGAAAGCCTCCCCAAAAAATATTGAAGATTTTTGTCCAAGTCAAAATTAGAGCATGCAACTCATGTATTCTAAATGAACATGTGTGCCTCTCTAATAATAATTTTATTATCACCAAGTTGCAGGATAGAGTTTTAATTATGACCTTTATATCAGTAGAAGCCATGTATTTAGGATTAAAACCTACTGCTTTAACTAGTCTTGTTAAAGACAGTGGCTTATACATGCTGGGTTCCAACTTTCATGAAAACCAGAAAACACTTCTAATAACACTTTTCTAATTTCATGGTTCAATGCACATCCAGTAAAGATTTAAATAATTCAGAAAGAAATCCCATTCTCTTTTCTTTATTAGAAGTTTGAGTCAGGCAAATTCTTTGACATTTAATAGGTTTTTAACCCTTTTAATAACTTTTTATAATGAAAATTATTGGCGGTTGTTTTAAAGAAAGGGTTATTATATTAACATGAATAGCAGTCCGTAGTTTTTATGATTAGTTTTGAGAGCTTGACCTTATGTGACTCAAAGTATATAAAAGCATAAATGAGTGAGTAGTGTTAACATTACCTAAATTAGATATACTCAGAAACATACAGATTGTATATAACTGTGCTCATTCTATTCTCTACCAGACTATAAAATTTTGGCAGACAAATATTTGAATCTTTTAATTGTTTTAAAGGAGCTTAAGGTCACTTACAGAGTCAGACACTTTAAAGGAACTGAAAGACACTGTAATTTTCCCAGACTGATTTTTCCAAATTATTAATACTATGCTCAACAAGACATGATTTCTAGACTTTTCCTATCTTAGTTTCATGTTATTTTAATATCTCATATCGTTAAAAGGATTATTGTATGACTTCCATAACAACATACTAATTTAAAACTGTACTTTTCTGCAAGTCCTCAATAAGTTGGGAGCACACAAATATTCTGAATGGAGAAGCTACCTAGTGCAAAGTAAATATAAGGTTTTAATTTTGCTTCTCGAGATGTACTTTGAAGCTGAATGTCGTGTGTGTCTAGTGATTTACGAGCCTCAAATGAACTTGAATGTCACTGTTCTCAACTGATGTGAAGGAGTTAATGTTCCCCTTGATATCTCCATTCTTACTAGTGCCCCATTAACATTCCAGTGGAAAGTATGAGAAAGCAAATTAAATTCTCAGGTTTAAATATAGTATGAAGAACCATTTTGGCTGACTTGTTCTGCTGTAAATACACAGAGCTAGTTTAATAGGTAAACCACAACTCCCAGAGGCCATGTCTCAGAGTACTTCTTTCTGTTTCAATGTGCATAGTCCTTTGAAAGTATTCTAAAAGGAAGGTCCATTTTTTAGGTCCTTCATGGACACATCAAAGTGAAGCAAATGGGAACAAACATTAGTATGTTTAGATACAATTAATATAAAATGATTTTCCATATGAGCAAAACACAACCCAGGCTTTGTGTACAAGTAAAAAACACTTAAAGGATCCATTCATTCCAGTCATAGGGAGACCCAAAGCAGATGCATAGACTTCTATTGCTAAGGATATAAAATTTTGTAGGAACTGGTAATTCAGATACTTTGGAGATGACAACATGAGCTACATTGTCCTGCAAACCCTTTTAGACAAGGTAGAGATTTTAATCTATAAATTCTTCTTTTCCTGCCATTAATTTGAGTTAGGAGGGACTTTTCTCATCAATTAAACCTGAACTTTGACCTTTGTTCATTTATACATTTCCCCTGTATACACTGGGCAAAGGAGCCCTTTGGAAGGCACAGTGTGTCAGGTGTGATAATTTTGACATTGATAGTTGACAAGTTATATCAGGAGATAAAATAGTGTTATCAGAAACGATGTTATCAGAAATGGGATAGCTACCCTGGGTCAAAGCCATCCTCACAAATGTGCAGTTAAAAGGCATTACCATGTCTCATAACCTCCTGGTCATAGTAATAATCCAAAGTGGAATTATATGTACAGAATTTATGAAAAAGTGCTATACTATGAACTGAAAGATCTGTTATACAATAAAAAATTTTTGAACCTTGTATCTTCCAGTTAGCCTATTAGCCTGATCAGGGAACTATTAAAATCTGGGTTATAAGGTCAGATTTTATCAAGGCTGCTCACTTTCTGTGAGTGAAACCCTCTACTTTTATGGCCATTAACTGCCTGCTCATCTCAGGGAAAGTCCCCACAGATGCAAGATTTTGGTAACAAGTATGTCAGTAGCTCCCATAAAGTAGAACTAATCAGGGAAAGAAAGTCCAGGATAATAACAAATGCCACAATCACAAAAATAAGTTTGTCTGTTTGTTTGTTTTCTACCAGGAATGAATTGCAGGGGTACTCTACCACTGAGCTACATTCCTAGTGCTTTTAAATTTTATTTTGAGATAGCGTTTTGCTATGGTATAGTCTTGAACTTGCGATCCTCCTGCCTCAGCCCTATAAGTAGCTGGGATTAAAAGCATGTATCACTGCACCTGGCTAAATTTATTTTTGAGAAAAGTCCTTCATAGTTTTTATTTTAGTTCATCCTAGCAATATTATAAAATCAATATACTGTCTCCTGTTTGTCTTTTTAAAGTTCATCACTATGAATGAAATAACATATGATGCTTATTTATTGTATTGTCGGTTTCCCCAGCCAAAAACTAAGCAGCATAAGGAGAGAGATTTTGGTCATCTTGGCCAGTGCTTTTTATCCACTACCTGACACACAGTGGACACTATAAGTATTTATTGTGGAGTGATTCCCCCATTTTTAAAAGGTAGAGCATCAAATTTAAGAACAAGTGAAAGTAAGATAGTTCATTAGAAACAGGGGCAGCCTAATGTCATAAGCAGGGTTACTCCCACAAAACCACACCACCTCCCAGAAAAAAAGAAAGAAAAAGAAACCACATAAACGGAGGAAGGCCACTTCGTTCTCTGGGATGCCTGGATGTGACAGAAATAGAAGCTGAGGTCTGAAGAGAACCAGACCCAGGCAATGACACTGAGGACAATACTGAGGGTCCTCTATCCTTCTGGTGTTTCCCACTCTTCAGTGTCTGATATTTAGCTCGTCTCTGGAAGAAGATTAAAAACAAAATTGATGAAATGGTCTTTAGCCCTTGAGATTTTAGCCATCCCTTTTAAATCTCTTAGGGATGTTTATCTGTCAAATCCCTTGAGTAATCCATCTCCCATTCATAGAGAGGACATGAGGGAGGAGGGACAATGGTCTAAAGGAGGATGCATATCAGGTATCACTGAAACTCATGTGGGCAATTGTGTTTTGTTTCTTGAGTTGGCTTTAATCTTCCCCAAGTGTGGTTCTAGAAAGAGCCGTTAGTCCCTGTGACAAATATCTAATGAATTGTGCTCCAGGGTTTTTGCTTTCTTATAATCACCTTCTAACAACTACTTTACCCACCTAAACTACAAATATTCCACTTTAGCGTACTGTAAAGAAATCTGTTACCTAATGGTTCTTGTCTTTTAAAAAAAAGTGAAGACTCAGAATGTTAAATTCAAAAGCAATTTTGTTTGCAGAAATTTAGAGTAGAAATTAAGTTATTCTGTCTTAAAATACTGAAGATAAAAATATATTTTCTTAAAAATGACCTACTTTCTTTTGAGCCTTACATTTCTTAATCTTTGAAACTACATCTTGGGCTATGCATAGGTGTTTTCCCAGATTTTTCCCTCTTTTGACAATAATTTCTAGTATTCAATGTCAAAGCCTAATAGCAAAAATATTAAATTTACTTAAAAGTACACATTTCTAAATAATAAATAGATCACACAAGGAAATCACATAAAGACTATTTATTTAATTTGTTTGAACAAGAAGTAATTAAGCTCTCTTTTGGAAATACTTTAGGAAAATAATAAATAAAATTTGATTATTAAATTTATCCACATATTTGTTCTGGTGTATACATTTACATATTAACTGAATCCCAGGCAAAAATATGTAATCAAATTGGGGGCTTAAGTAATATCAACATTTATATTCTCCTCATAGACACTTAGAGTGCTTGATTCCTAAGAAAAAAATAAAACTGCTTTGCTTTTCTGCTTTAATTAATCATGCAAGGCAGCGTGGACAACCTGGAGCAAGGCTCAGAAGTTTTGCTTTAAATGCTAAGGACGGGTATGTGTTTGATAGTGTGTATAAAAGGGACAGAGAGCAAACACTTGTCAGCCAGAGCCACAGAGTCTCCTCCTCACCCTGAGGAAAGCACTCCACAGTGAGGGGTGTCAAATGCTGACAGTCAGGGGTAAGCAACAGCTTCAGAGATTCTTCTCATTCTCTTGCTCCTGCAGCATCTGGCAAACTCCCAGGCAGTGCCTGCACAGACCACAGAGAGCAGCAGCTGGTGAGCTCCATTAGCAAATAAGGCCTTAGGGCTACCCCTCTTCCAGTGCTCTGTTCACCAACTGCTGTTCACTCACACAGCTGGATTGGAGCAAGAGAGCCAAGGCATCGTTAGACTTTTATGTGTACAACTGTTTTGATGTAGATTGTCTGCTAGAGGCAGAGGTAGCGATAGCTTTCATGCCTTGCTTGCTGGACTGGGAAGGATGCTGAGAGTCAAAAGAACTGCACAGATGCGAGAACTGTGAAACACACCCAGCTTTAAACACTGATAGGCAGGTCCTTGGTTG
This sequence comes from Chinchilla lanigera, assembly GCF_000276665.1. Lineage (NCBI taxonomy): Eukaryota > Metazoa > Chordata > Mammalia > Rodentia > Chinchillidae > Chinchilla > Chinchilla lanigera. The sequence continues at coordinate 19,738,255 of NW_004955444.1, forward strand.
TCTTGTGCCATGCAAAGTTATGTTTAACACCACCAAGTTACTGATACAATGAACAGTATTGCAAGGGTAGTTTTTGAAACACAGTGGAGTATTCCAGTTACACCAAACTCATTTTTAAAAATGATAATCTGAGGTGAGCAACATGAAAACTTTTCTTTTCCTTCTGAAGAAAAATACAGCATAAACACACTGACATATATGCCAAATATGGTGCCTGAAGTTTGCCCCTTGAGCTTCGGTCTGGCACCCCTAAGGGACAGGCATGGGCAACGGTGAAAGGAATGTAACATTCACATCACACCTGAGTGACAAGACAGGTAATAATGGGGGAATAGAGGATATCTGTTTTGTTTTTGAAGTTCATTTTAATGGAACTTTGGGTTTTCAATAGAAAAAAGTTGTGAAGAAACTCAGTTGAAATGTCCTTCATTTTATCATAATACCCCCACCTCTATATTAATTGACATTTTTAACTCCCATAAATATAAAATAATATTGGTCCTCAGAAGCCATCTGGGAAATTTGAGGAAACAGGTCTAATTTTCAAAAAAGTGAAATCTACCACCAATTTTTGAGTGGACTGAATTTCCCAAATGGAGAGATTACTATTAAGAGCAATTTAAAATTAAAATACTAATGAAGTGCAGGACTTTTGGACAAAAGGACAAAATGAAGTTTGTTTGGCTTGAAGATAAACAAAATAATAAATACACACATTAGAAAATACTTTGAGACATTTGAGCCTAGCGTTTAGCAAAAGAAGACCCCAGAAGGTCAAGGTCTTACAACTGCTATTTCTATGAAGCTAGCATCTTCCTGATTGTACCAGGCCACAATAGCTCTTCAATGTTCACATTTTGAATTTGTGGATTTTTGTCACATTTCACACAAGAAATATGTGTGAATACCTTCAACATGCTAATATAAGTGCTATAAGAATCTAGGGCTAAAATAGTGAAGAAAATAGATTTTTATCCCTGCTTTTCTCAGATCATAATCTATTAAAGTGCATTATTTATAATTATATTCAGTTACATATAATAAAACCACAATAATAACAATTGTATAAAGACAGTCTCATTAAAGATTTCCATAGAAAGAAGGTTGACCAGGCTCCATGAAAATCAGACCCTCCAGCATTATTCTTTGTAGTCTTTCAACATTCTTAGAGTGCTGCCTCTTGGGCTAAGACATTTTCCCAAGCTCTAATCATTGCCCCTGCATTTTTGCCAGCAAGAATGAGAAAAGAAAGGAAGGTGAGTGCTTCCCTTTAAGGAGACTTCTTAGAAGTACTGTAAAACCCTTTCACTTGCATTTCAGGGTGAGGTGGCCATACCCAGCCGCAAGGAACGCTACATATGCCATCCTTTGCCAGCTGTATGGACTGGTAGTTAAATATTGAAGGCTGTTCCTCAACCTAAATGGCTAGTAAATGTCAGACGATACGGCTTAAAATTTCTGCCACAAATGGAAACATGATAATCAAAGATTTTCAACTTATGACTAATACTAGATGAAAGTCAAAGAAAAAAATCATTAAACTTTTAAAAGTCAGTTTGTCCCAATAGTATTTGTTTCTTCCATTGTAATCTCACACAGCAAATATTTTTTGAGTGCTTGGAATGCCGCTGAACTAAAGAGAGATTAAAAAATGCCTTTATCATGGCCTGATCTTGGCAAAGACTGTCAAGGATGTGCATGTATGTCAGACAGAAATTTAAAAGCAATAGCCCATAAAGAAAATGCTTTGGCAGTTCAGCATAAGAAGGTTCTTGGAGCTGTGTGAAGGAGCTGACTTTTGAACTTGACTTCAAAGTATATAGAGAGTTTTTGCATATGCCAAGATAGTTATGGCTTCATGAAATGGTAAAATAAAAGCATATACTTGTAAAATAAGCATATTAGATGTGCACTTCAATCTTAGTCACTGGAGATATGAGAGAGCATTTAATCTTTCCTCTCCTCACAGGCTTGTGTGAAACAGCTACCTGCATGGCTATGTCAAAGGAGAATTGCAGGCTCAATAAGTAAAAATATTGAACAATCACAATTGCTTAGGAAAGTATGAGGTATTTCCTCTTTTAGAAATTTCAGGCTACAAATGCTCAGAAAATAGTTATTGAGTAATGAAAGACAAGCACAAGAAAGACACATAATCAAAGGTGAGAGACAGGCAAAGAAGAGTAATTAATTTGGTTTGGTTGAACAACAGCATGCATAAACAGTTATAAAGAAGAAGGTTTATTTGGAAACTTTATTATCATTCTGAAGAGTTCAGATTCAATTTGGTAGCCAGATATCATTGGAAAGGTTTTGAGTCCATGGCTTATGAAGAGGAATTTTGTGAAAGTCTTCAGAGTAGATGTGTAACAGTTTTTCAATAAGCAGCTATTGGAAGGTAAGAGATCATGTAGGTTTGAAATAAGAGTGACAGGTGCAAAAGTGGACTCAGTTGAACTAGCAAGAGTTGGGTAGAAAAGCAAAGAATAAAAAATGGAACATTTTGAGTAGAGATGACAAGGAGGCTGTAGGTGTCATCAACACAAATTGATGCTGTAGAAAAAAAAAAAAAAGAGTTGAAAATAAAAACTTGGTTTATATTTCCAGCAGGACTGAGGTCCAAGTAGTAATGTTTAACTGCTGAGGAATTAAGCCTTGAGTTTGAGCCAGAATTGTACATTTTCCTTTAGTGCACACCCCATTAATAAGTCCACAGTGAATCTTAACTGGGTGAAAGAAAGGTAACTGAAAACAAAGTGTGAGGAATCCTTCAGTGTGGAAATTTACAGAAGGAAGAAGTAATCAGAAACAACAACTATTGCCACAAAGCATAACTTAAGTAATTTATTAACAACACACTTAAAATATTGGAGGTAATAGGAAATAATATCTTGCAAATTCAAATTTTATGTTTGACATTAGGGAGCTATAGTCAATCAGTACCTTTCTAGAAAGAAACCAGTAATCATAACATTAGCTTACTTACATGAATAATTATTCTTATTTTCAGTAAGGAGACTCTCTTTTAATTTTGCCCATGTTAAGTATTAAGCATGCTAAAGAGGCTTCTATGTAAGCATGGTCAAATGCAAATACCTCAGATTTGGAAGTGTCAGCAGGGGTGTGAAGATCTAACCTTGTAAAATACCTGAGGGCTGAAGAGTTGGAAGTGCTCTCTATCTTTGCCAAGTGCCCTTTGTGCTTGCCACACTCCCCAGGAAAATTGTCCTTTGATGTGCTGTTAAAGTTACTATCTGCCTCGCCTAACACCACTTGTGATACAATGCTTTGAATGAATGATGAGTCTGTAGAAAGCACGTCTAGCCCTGAGCACATTGCCATCCTTCACTACATTGATTCTTCTCTCCTGCACAGCCACACCCACCTCCTTCAGTACAAGGGCAGGAGTACAGATTTTAGTCCTTAGAGATCCACCCCCTACATAAATTAACACAAGGAAACCATTTAAAGGATTGCAAAACAGTGGAAGAAACAGGTGCTATAAAATGAGATTGCTTTAAGCCTTCGGAAGGAACACTCTTTGTTGCAATCAATCTGGAAACTATATGAAAATCGATTTGGAAATCATGCTTCATCATATCATGTTAAAATTATGAGATTTCTGAGAGGATGAGACAAAGTGGGCTCAAAACAGATATGTGACAGACTGTTCATGCTTTGTAACTTGAGATTTATCTGAAGGAGAAATTAAGATATCAAGTAGTAAATATTTTAGAAAGATAACTTGGTTAACATATGATTTTGCTGGTAGATACTTTTAATTTACAAGGGTATGAAATGTATTCTATAAATATATCAATTTAAATGTGAACATGAATTCTTTACTTGATGCTGGGCTAGGAGAGAGGTGCTGCAGGATAGTGTTCACTTGTAGGCTGCCATTTATTCTGTGTCAGTAATAAAAGCTATTCTACCTGATAATAATCTAAGAAAAAAATATAGTGGTTTACAACATTAAGAGTAAGCCTGGAAAAATACGTACTGTATCTTGCCTCTTTTGTGTGCTTTAAAATGTCAGTCCTGATTTGTGTGTGTGTGTGTGTGTGTGTGTGCGTGCGTGTGTGTGTGTGATTGAGAACCAAACACAGGGCCTTTGCACTGAGTGACATCCCTAGCCCCCTTTTTTATTTTTAAAGATAAAACAATGGAAACATATTAACTAACACAGAGACATAAACAAAACAACACAAATACAATAAAAGCAATACAGAATTTCAGACAAGGTGATAGGGAATTAACAATGGTTGTTGTATTACATGTTGTTATCTTCAGTTTGGTTACTAAGATAAATATAGGTGTGCAAGATTGATCAAACAATTAAACATTAACTGTTCCTTTCAATAAAGCAATAGGATTTAGTAGTACATTTATCTTAGCTATCTTGTATATACATATACACATCTTTTCCCTTCTTTCTTTCTTTTCTCTTTTCCCTCATCCCAGTTCTTTTCTTTTGAGCAGTTTCTTTCCCTCTCACAATATGTATTGTACCTTTTACATTTTATTACTCTTTCAGCTTCTTACACTAGTGAAACAATATGATGTTTACACATGCAGGTCTGATTTATTTCACCTATGAGTATGATCTCTAGTTGCATCCATTTACTTGTAAAAGCCTTGAGTTTATCTTTCTTTATAGCTGCGTAATATTCCATTATATAAAAATACCATATCTTTTTATCCATTCCTCAGTTGATGGGTATTTGGGTTGATTCCAATATTTAGCTATTACACATTGCACTGTTATAAACATGGGTGCACACATATCACTGTGGTATGATGTTTTTAATTCTTCTGGAAAAATATCCTGTAGAGAAATAGCTGGGTTGAATGGGACCTCTAACCCTAGTTTGTTGAGGAATCTCCAGACTGATCTCCACAGAAGTTACACCAGTCTATAGTGGCACCAACAGCAGAGAAGAGTTCCTTTTTCCCCACAGCCCCTCCAGTCTTTGTTATTGGCTGATTTCTTGATGATAGCCATTCTTTCTGGTGTGGATGAAATCTCAGTGCTGTTTTAATTTGCATTTCTTGAATGATTAATGATGTTGAACATTTTTTCATGTATTTATTTGCTATTTGTATTTCTTTTTTAATTTTAAAAATTAAAAAAAAACCTTTTTTTTAAATGAAAAACAAAAGTTATATGTATATGTAAGGGTAGCTGTATAGTGTATAGTGTATAGCTGTATAGGTGTATAGCTGATGTCTGTGGTTTATTGAAAGGAATAGTCAGTGCTTAAAATTTTCTTTTTTTCTTCACCAATTTTGCATGCTTGAATCTGGTAATCAGAATGACTGAACTGAAAACAACAACATGCAACATAAGAACCATTGTTGAACTCCTACCATCTTGTATGGTGAAACTTTTCATCATTTCCAATGTCTTTTTTTTACTGTTACAGCCTTTGATTGTTTGATCAATCTTACATTTTTATGTCTGGTGCTATGAGCAACTTTGTTGTAGTTCTTTATCTGAGAAATGTGCATTCACCTCAGATGCCCATTTTTGGATTGGGTCTTTGAATTTGGGGAGACTGATTTTTTTTTTTTAATTCTTTGTGTGTTATCAACAGAAGTCCTTTGTCTGAGGGACAGTTGGCTAACATTTTTTCTCAATTTGTGGGTTTTCTTTTTACTCTGCTGGTGATTTCTTTAGATGTGCAAAGCTTTTCAATAAGATGAGATCCCAGTTGTTGATTCTCTGAAGTATTTCCCGTGCAGTTTGGTGTTTGTTCATGACTACTGCCTACCCCTATGTCTTCAAGATTTTTACCTACCTTCTCTTCCAGTAGATTTAGTGTTTCTGTTTTAAAAATTTGGAACACTTCACCAATTTGCGTGTCATCCTTGCACAGAGGCCATGCTAATCTCTGTATTGTTCCAATTTTAGTATATGTGCTGCCGAAGTGAGCACACATTTTCTATTTTCTATTTTGAGATGGAGTCTTACTGCCCAGGCTCTAAATTGTTATCTTCTTGCCTCGACCTCCCAGATTGCCGGGATTCTGATATTGATGGTACCCTATGTCAATGGCAAAATTTTCAAACCTACAAAACTATGTCATAATGAAGATCAAATTTGTACAAGTTATGTGAACCTCTAAGGAGAAATGAAAACTCTTCTAGTAAATATGAATGGAGGCAATATGAATGGACTAGAAGCAAAAGCAATGGTTGAATTTAGTAGGCAACATTTGAAAAAATTTCAATAATCTTTGATTGACTATAACCATCTCTATGGGATACATAAAATTTTGAATCAGCTGTTTAATACGGTGAGAAGTACCAAAGACTGGAAAATATGTAGATTTTAACCCCAACTCTTAGATCAAGTGATTTAACCTCTCTGGACTTTAATCTTTTATTCATTCATTTATATTTTATTGATTTTATTGAACAAACATTCAGAAGTCTTACTTTATACTCCCTCCTATTGAGTTTCCTCTCCCCCATAACCTGAGTGTCCCTAAGAATCCTTAAAGCTATAAAATATGTCATTAGAAAGTAAAAACTGCCTAACTAGGGACTTCATGGAAAGGGGGATTTTGAACTACTTTTGAAGGATTAGAGGAACACAATTTGAATTACTGAAAAAAAATCTTGGTTTGGGATGGGAAAGCAACATATACAACTGTCAAGTTGTATCTGGTCAAAACTCCTCCAACAAGAGCCAGAAATCTAGGACACCTAGAACATTCTGAAGATGGAGCAACCACAAGAGTGAGGGGAGGGACAAAGGATGAAGGCGGGAAACCTCCTACAGAGAGTGAATACAGGGCAGACCCTGTGCCCTGAACAGCCACAATTTCAGTTTGGATTTTAGTATTGATGAAATGACTGGCAGAGCATTTGCAGAGAATAATTTTATTATAATGTGAAAAAAATTATTTGACTAGGATACTTAACCTTCACACTATTTCCGCATCACAATTACATTTGCCTTAAGGTAATTACTAAGCATCTCACAGTATGTGGGGCTTTTTTAATGAAACAGTAAGATAACATTATTTATTTGATCTTTCAGTTCCATCATGTAAGTTTAACAGTGTTTTCCTTTGCTGCCCATTCTTTTACTACTTTCCTTCTCTCTGTCTCTGTCTCTATTTCTCTCTCTCTCTCTCTCTTTCTTTCTTGCTCTCTCTCTCTCTCTCTCTCTCTCTCTCTCCCTCATTTTACTCATTCTCTACCTAACTACCCTAAGCCCCCTCAGTGTGAAAAAACTGAGCTGGATAAGCACCACAAAATAGTCCCCATTATTTTAAGTTTGAAAGTACTGGAGAAATGTTAAGTGAAATTCACCATACTCCTCTTACACAAGGCATTTGACCTTTAGATAACGCTAAGCACTTCATCCTCCAATGCTTTTAATTCTAATCCTTGCTGAGACAAAATTCATTGCTTGAATTACAAGAGTGAGTCTCATTAAGGCTAAAAAGCAGTGACCCAGATAGCATAATGGATTAATATGGTGACCTTGCAGTTTCAGAGCTTTACTTTCAAATCTGACTGTCCAGTCCAAATCATTTCAATAGTCAATTAATCAATTGGTTTCTACCAGTCGATAAGCATTCTGAGTCTAGTGGTTTTGAGATCATTTTGTTCAGCAGTATCCTACAAATAATTAGATTTGAAAACAATAGTTCACTTATTAACTACCCAAACCTTTCTTAAATGATCAGAATAAAAGTAGGGTTTAGTGTAATGGTTGTAATCACTACTAAATGTATAATTTAGTCTATCTAACAAACGATATTTTGAAACTGAAAATATGTAAATATACTATGATATGATATATAAATATATATATTAAAATATGTGTATAAGTCATTTGTACAGAAATACAGTAAAAATAATAAATTAGTATTTAACAATGTGATGTTGACTAGGTCCTTATGCATCCCAAGAAAACACCCTACCACTGAACTACATTGCTGTCCCCATCTTTTGTTATTCTTTAAGGTAATATATGTTGTTAGGATGATTATACCCAAGTAAAAATTAATGTGTGTATAGATAGCTCTTTAGAACATGCTAGGGTCTGCAGAATTTTTTCCCAGAAACATGTTTCCAAAAATTTGTTTGTGTATTTATTTATTGCAGATGCAAGATATTCGGAACCCAGAAGGAACTCAGTATAGCTCCCACCCTCAGATGGCAGCCCTGAGACCCCGGGGCCAGCCTGCAGACATCAGACAGCAGGCAGGGATGCTGCAGCATGGCCAGCTGACCACCATCAACCAGTCCCAGCTGAGTGCCCAGCTGGGCTTGAATATGGGAGGAAGCAATGTGCCCCACAACTCCCCCTCACCCCCTGGGAGCAAGTCTGCAACTCCTTCACCATCCAGTTCAGTTCATGAAGATGAAGGCGATGAAACTTCTAAGGTATGACTAGGTTATTTTTCAAACACGTATTTATCACCTTCCTTTACCTACTATAGGGTAGGGAGTACAAGTTTGTCCTCCAAATGAGAAACATTGATGAGGAACATAAACTTGGCTCATGAAGGAAACATAAGATTAGAAATTGAATAGTTGGCTAGTCATACCTTTAAGTTCTACTATATCCTTTCAATAGAGTTGTAGTAACTATAAAAGTCATTTGCATCCACAAGATGAATGTTCTACATACAGAGAGGCAGAATAAATCCTGTAGGACTCAACTTCCAAAATCAAGCCTAATTTACACCCATTCAAAAACATCTATATGAGTCTGCCATTGCTCTTTGAGTGCCCTGGGTCTGGCTCCTGTGCACGTCCTGAACTGACTAAGAAGCAGAACAGGAGGGCTGTGACCTGCTCCCACCACCATGGTTCCCAGCTGAAACTCGCAGAGAGAGCCAGGTATTTCCGAGCTATTTCCTGGGAGCAGAGCAGGCAACCCAGGGCCCCCGCTGCCATTACAGCCTGAGTCTCTGCCCCCTGGGCACTCGCAGCACACAGAAATTCCTCACTCAGAAGCCCCAGGGACTGTTCTTACCGAGATTTGTGTGGGGGCCCTCCCTGCATGCACCCTGCGCTGAGTGAGCGAGTGCTCCAACAGCTGCTGGTACTGCAGTAGGAGTCAGTGCTTTACTTGCACCCAGACAAACTGGAGTGGAGGGGTGGCAGGCACGGGCAGTCTGTGATTGCTGTCCCTACAGCCCGCATCTGGTTCCTGTATGTGTCCTGAACTGACTGGTGACACAGAATCAGGTGGTTCACAATCTGTTGACCCTGCAGTTGGTGTCTGGGTTCTGACTGTATCCTGAACTGCTTTGGGACATAGGTCCACAGGACCAGGATTGTCACACCAGTGCAACCCCTGTCTGGGCCATGCACATGCCCTGAACAGCAAGAGGACGCTGGATCAGAGGGTCTGCCATAAGCTGACACCAATGCCCATGTCTGAGACCAGGGATAACTAGGTACAAATCAACAACTGCTGGAAAACCCCAGACTATGTAGTGCTTCTCAGTGGACACTGAGGGGCAAACCTGACCAACAGGAAAACTAGGGACACTATCAGCCTTTCCTCTGCAGCCACTGAAGAGGGAAACTGAGCTTTCTTCATCTGGTATCAAACATGACTAAACAAAGTACTAAAACACAACCACAGAAATACTCCACCCCACTCAGAACAAGATAAAGAGACATCCACATAGGAGAACTTGGTAACCACATGCCTGAAATAGTTGAAATGCTTGCAATGGAGGTAAAGAAACAACTCCATAAGGGCATAGAAGAGATGAGATCA